>NC_082658.1:52381371-52716536 GCF_028023285.1 Balaenoptera ricei | reverse complement strand
ACACATCCAGCCCAAATATGCTATGAATGAATGCATGGGTCCTGTTTCAGCTCTGTGAGTCTGGAAGACTGGTTGGACTTCTCCAACACCAACGTGGAGAAGGCCGACAGGCAGAGGAACAACTCTCTGACGCTGAAGGCCCTCGTGGACCGAATCTTGTCCCAGACGGCCAACGACCTAAGCAGGCAACGTGACGTGGTGGACACCGCATTCAGGAATGGGCTGAAGGAGACCAAGGACGCCAGGGACAAGCTGGCTGTTCATCTGGCCAAGGTGAGCTCCCCGGGGGGACCATGGAAGAGCACCTTCAGAAGGTTTCACCCTGTAAACCTAGAATGGCCTTCAGGGCTTGTGATCCTGTGTACTAAGGAGTAGAGGTCACTCAGCTCTCTCCATCTTAGCAGCAGGCTTTGGGCTTTGGGGGACTGGAGCGGGCCTTGGCCCCGCTCTGGGCCTCCTTTCTTACTCATCGCTGCAAAGAACAGGCTGTCTCCCCTCTCTGGGCCTTAGTTCGTCCTTCTGTGGAGCATAGAGATGTACCATATGCTCTTATACGTTCTTTTTTTAAAAAAAAAAAGATTTATTTTTATTTATTTATATTGGCTGCGCCAGGTCTTAGTTGCGTCAGACGGGATCTTTGTTGCGGTGTGCATGATCTTTTAGTCGCAGCATGCGGACTTAGTTGCGGCACGCGGATTCTTGGTTGCAGCATGCGGATTCTTAGTTGCAGCATGCATGCGGGATCTAGTTCCCCGACCAGGGATCGAACCCGGGCCCCCCTGCATTGGGAGTGCAGAGTCGTACCCCCTGGACCACCAGGGAAGTCCCTTATACGTTCTTTATGACTCTGAAGTTCCGTGAGTTGAGTGCAACCGATTTCTCCAAACCCAGATGCAACTCTGGGATTCTGGCTTGTTGTCTGGTTATCCAGCCATTTGCTGGTAAACTGGCTCCCAGAGGAGAAAAAAGCCCCTGATTTATAGAACTTGCAGATTTCTGTGGTGTAAATTCTTCCACCGTGGTCAGTTTCAAGTTACCCATTTAACACAGGTCTGGCAGAATTCCTGAATGTTTAACAATTGGAGCCCAATAAGCCGACTCTAGCCCATGTCCCTCACCAGCAAGGACCGCTGGGTCCTGAGCATATGGGACCATCCCGCAGGCTAAGCTCAGGGACAGTGGGTAGAGTCCAGTGGAACAAGGGCTGAATTTGGACTGAGGACCTGTGGGCCCACATTCCAGTCCTGCGACAGACCAGCTGAGTGACTTAAGCAGACGCCTCAAGCTCTCTGAGCCTTCCGCCTCACCTGTAACACTGGGACAGCTACAGTTACCTGATGTGGCCGCTGCTGGCCCACTCCTTGCTTTTCACTGATGGTGAAGCAGCCATGGAGAGCGGAAGGGACCCCAGGTGGCAGGTGCATCACTGGCAGCCTGGGACTAGAGCCCAGGCCTGCTCAGCTACCGAAACCTTGTCCTTCTGCTGCATTCCTCCCTTGCCTTCCATGGACCCAGAGTCTAATTGTAAGAAAAGATTTATCTCTGTGATGAGCAGGGCAAACCAGAATGTCATCAAAAGTTATACTGCAACAGTCCGCAAAATGACAGGTAGAAGAGCCTTGTGGGTAAGCGTGTAGAGCCTGGAGCCAGACAGCCTGGGTTCGAAATGGGGCTTCAACACTTGCTGTGTGATCTTGGGGAGGCTACTTAATGTTTTGTGTTCTTTTATGAGATGGTCAGTCACGTGCAGCCATAAGGAGAAAGGGGGCTCAGGAAAAAACACAGTTTATATTGTATTCACAGGTCCTAGAGACAGGAGGCAGGGCTCCCCACGCAGGGCCACATGGAGAACACACTAGTGTGGTCAGGCGGCAGATGACAGGAGCAAGGGGAAGGTGGAGGCCACGGCCTTTACTGGGGTTTCCTCAGGACGGGCCAGGCAGGGCAGCGGGAGCACTTTAGGATCAGCTAGTGTGAATAACCTCAGTGGGCTTTGGACTATGGAGTGGTCCCCAGTCGCCTGGCAGCCGGCCCTGGGATGACTCAGGCAGAGGAAGATGGCCTCCTGGGCTGAAAGGGCAGAGAGAGGAGGGAGGGCTCTGGTCTTGCAGATCCAAGGCCTGCTCAGGCTGGTCCTTTGCCGTCTCCAAGAATCGAAGAGCCCAGGGAGGGACAGTTTCTCCCAGCCAGAAAGGTTTTTTATGATGTCAGAACATCACAATGCATAGAAAATTTAAAACATTATAATACACTTAAGCTGCCTGTTCCTGGGACTTCCCCGGTGGTCCAGTGGTTAAGACTCCGCACTTCCACTGCAGGGGGCACAGGTTCAATCCCTGGTTGGGGAACTAAGATCCTGCATGCACATGCCATGCTGTGCGGCCAAAACAAAAAAAAAGCTCCCTGTTCCTTGGTTTCCTCATTGATAAAATAGGGACAGCAACAGTACTCACCTCCCAGAGTGGGTTAGGGTAAAATTAGACAACCCAAATAAAGTATTTAGAACAATGCCTGGCACATACCGATTTTATACACACGCACATATATATACATACATTTACATAGTTTATACATATAATCAATATAATAGATAATCAATAAAAATTGGCTGCTGCTGCTGCAGCTAATAATAGGAACAACAACAACAATAATAGTAATAATGATAAACGTAGCCAAAGACTAGTGAAGAGGCTTCCTGGTGGAGTAAGAACTTAGTCCAGGTCTTGAAAGATGGATCTGAGATAGGAAGGCAGCGGGGAGGAGGGTCCACCGTAAGAGAAGAGGCAAGAAGCTGGGCTTTGCAGAGGCCTGTGAGAAGCCCCGTCCTGCCGGGGGAGATCCTGCAGGAGCTGGGAGCTGTGTGGCTGAGGCCTTGGCAGCAACATCTAAAATGAGCATCCAGGGACTCACCTGGTGGTCCAGTGGGTGCGGACTCCCACTCCGCACTCCCAATGAGGAGGCCCGGGTTCGATCCCTGGTCAGGGAACTAGGTCCCACACGCATGCTGCAGCTATGAGCCCACATGCCGCAACGAAGATCCCACGTGCCATAGCCAAAAATAAATAAACAAATAAATAAATGTTTTTTAAAAGTAAAATAAAATGAGCATCCAAAATGATCTGGACAGGCTCGAATGATGGACTAAAACAAATCAGGTGAGATTCCCTGCCCCCACCTGGAGATACCAACCTAGGTTCTATGAGAAAAGCCTCCAGCTGGTTATCACCTGGCTAGAAGCCTCCGTGGTCATGAAGAGGCTCGGCAAACGGAGGCAACGGCCTCCAAATTAAAGGGTAGGGACGGGCTTCCCTGGTGGCGCAGTGGTTAAGAATCCTCCTGCCAATGCAGGCGACACGGGTTCAAGCCCTGGCCCGGGAAGATCCCACATGCCGTGGAGCAACTAAGCCCATGCGCCACAACTACTGAGCCCGCGAGCCACAACCAGTGAGCCCGCCCGCAAGCCACAACTACTGAGCCCACGTGCCACAACTACTGAAGCCCGTGCGCCTAGAGCCCGTGCTCTGCAACAAGAGAAGTCACGACAATGAGAAGTCCACGCACTGCAACGCAGAGTAGCCCCCGCTCGCCACAACTAGAGAAAGCCCGCGCACAGCAATGAAGACCCAACACAGCCAAAAACAAAAACAAATAAATAAACAAATTTATAAAGAAAAAAAAGAAAAAAGAAACATTAAGAAAACCAGATGTAATGTGTGGACCTCATTCGAATTCTAATTTAAACATACCAACTCTTACCGAAAAAAAAAAAAAGGACACTGAGGGAAATTTGAACACTAGATTTTAGATAATAATAAAGAATCTTTCTTTCGTTTGTGTGTGATAAAAAATATTGTCGTTATGTTGAAAGAAAAAAAAAGAGTCCTTATAACTTAGAAACATACTCAAGTATTTAAGACTGAAATGATATAATATCTGGGAGTTCCTTTAAAATAAATAAGCTGACGGCAGGGGTGCATAGAGGGCATTATCGATGAAACAAGATTGGCCGTGTATTGATCATTGCTTAAATGGGTGCTGGGCCCATGAGGTTCACTACACTACCCACCTTCATGTATGTTTGGAAATTCCCATGATGAGACGTTTAAAAAGAAAAAAAACTTAAGGAAGAAATAAAATTTTAAACTAGTGAAATATTAATCTGAAAACCCGAGTAGCTTCAAAGGAATCTTTTCTTCGCACAAAGCCACCATCAAAGAAACCAACAAAACTCAGATTAAACTGCTCACCCTTTCTTCGGGCTTCTAGGGGGCAGAACTGGTACTGAAACAGAGAAGGACCCTATGGTCCTTGCTCCCCTCCCCCCATGTCCTCAGCCTGCCATCTGTCTGTGGAAAAACTTCAGCCAAAGAATAAGTTTAATCAGAGAAGTGAGAAAATACAGAAACAAAGGAAAACAGTCAAAGGAGACCAAATAATAATAGTTTAGTCATTAAGCATAGTCAAGGACCTTTAGTTCCTCCTCAAGGGCTGTAGATGATATTCTGAGCCGTATCCTGTGAGCTGTCTTATAGGTACTGAAACCCCCAGCAGGTGGAAGAAGTTAACTACATGGTGACCAGACTGTAGCCATGACATAAGCTGCCGCAATTCTGAGAATTGGTCTCAAGGAAATGGGAACAAACCGACACTGGAACTGAAGATTAATTGTACTCAAAACAATCAAGATGACGCTGATCAGACCACCGATGACCAATACCAAGGTGACTGTCAGAGGTGACTGTGCTGTTTCTGCATGTAGCACCCTCCCTCCGTCTATAAAAGCTCTTGCCCAATGATTGTCCGGTTGTGCTGGGGAGTTGGCCTTTGGACAGGCGTCTGCCCTCCCCGCCCGCCCTCCTGGTTGCCGGCATCCAAAATAAAGCAAACTTTCCTTTCCACCAACCTGGCCTCTTTAATGGTTTTTGAGCGGCGAGTAGCCGGACCCCACCTTCAGTTACAGTACTAGTGGGTGGATTGGTAAGGAAATAGGCAGCATTCCACTCATGATACAGAGGTACTTTATACCAAGGTAAATGGGCAGCCTTCAGCCTTTGCTGAGGGAATCTACATATTTGGGAAGGAGAAGAGGCAACAGTGGCCACTTGTGTCCATTCCATCTGTGAGGTTCTAAGGTTGGGTGAGTTACCTTGCCCATGAGCAATCACTGCTGTAATGAAGAGGGATCAGACTCTTTCTGGGATCCTGCTTGGGTAGATATCAGAGGTGCCCTCTTCCTAACCTCCTAAGAGCATCTGCTGTTGAGGTTTTTTTTTGTTTTTTTGTTTTTTTTAATAAATTTATTTATTTTATTTATTGTTTTTGGCTGCATTGGGTCTTCGTTGCTGCACATGGGCTTTTCTCTGATTATGGAGAGCGGGGGCTACTCTTCGTTGCGGTGCGTGGGCTTCAGTAGTTGTGGCACACGGGCTCAGTAGTTGTGGCTCGCGGGCTCTAGAGCGCAGGCTCAGTAGTTGTGGCTCGCGGGCTCTAGAGCGCAGGCTCAGTAGTTGTGGCGCACGGGCTTAGTTGCTCCGCGGCATGTGGGATCTTCCCGGACCAGGGCTCGAACCCGTGTCCCCTGCGTTGGCAGGTGGATTCTTAACCACTGCGCCACCAGGGAAGTCCCTGCTGTTGAGTTCTGAGGAACACACCCCAGCCTCACCTCCTCTAATCCTTTCTGTAAGGTCATGGAAGAGATTGCCTCCCAGGAGAAAAATATCACAGTTCTCGAAAAAGCCATCCTTGACCAAGAAGGACCTGCCAAGGTGGCTCATACACGCCTGGAGACCAGGACACATCGGCCTAATGTGGAGCTGTGTTGCGACGTCGCACAGTACAGGCTGATCAAGGAGGTCGATGAGATCACCCACAACGTCGCAAGGTAGGCGCAGGGCTACTGGGGCTCCGTTTACACCTGGATTGTGAGCAGGGTTAGGCGATGTCATCGTGGGTGATGCCAGGTGGGCATAAAGACCTTTGCACCTTTCGTGTTTGAGGGGTTCTTTTCCAGAGGGCAGTCTCTCCTAACTCCCGCCAATTGCTGCCATGCAGGGACTGCATCCCGATGTTTACATTTTTCTGAAGTCCAGCTCCAGATGTTTAGGTAAAATCTACAGTTTTAAACGTTGGCAGTTCATGGGTTTGTCTGCCTTGTGAACATGGCCCAGGGCCACCAATTTGAAATCTCTGTCTTAAGGAGGAGAAAGGAGGAAGACACATCAATTTGGATCCTGCACTGAATATATGAATACATTCTTCCCCCTGAAATAGTGATGTAGAGCCATAAATTATTCCCTAATGTTCTTCCTCTTCTAGATTAAAGGAAACATTAGCCCAAGCTCAAGTAGAGCTGCAAGGCCTGAATCGCAGGCAGCTCGCCCTGCAGGAGGAGATCCAAGTCAAAGAGAATACCATCTACATCGATGAAGTGCTGTGTACGCATATTAGGAAGTCCATCCCTCCAAGGGATGGGGATGACCACGGGGAGTGGGCCGGGGGCCTTAATCCAGACACTGTCTGCTGAAAGTAGGATTCTCATTAAGCCATTCTCATTAAACAGAGTCATAAAACCGTAGAACAGAACTCTCATTTCAGGTGGGCAGAACTTCCAGTCAGCCCACCAAAAAGTCTTGGCTGGGGTTCCAGGCCTGCTCGGGGCCTGAGATTTGGGTGCAAAGCTCTATTCTGCTGCTGCTAGTGGTCCTGTGGTTGTTTAAGTGTTAAGTTCCATGAATTAGCACAGGCCATTCTTATCACAGGACTTCAGGCCTGGGGGAGGGGTCCAAGACGTTTTAGTTCAGATTTATTTCAATTCAGAAGTTGGGCTGGATCCCCTACTCAGACCATGCCCATCTTACTCATGAGAGGACCGGTGAACACTTCTCCTGGCCCTCAAGATTCCTTTTTCCTAGAAAACAAGGTGGTGGTTGCTGACTTAGACCCCTGGCTGGTCCACGGGATGCATGTTCAGTTCATACGGAACTTAGATGAGAGAGGAGCGGCCCTGGGTCAGGAGTCCCCCGTAAGCCTTCCCAACACCTGTGGGCGTCTCTCTGGGCCTCTTTCTCTCAGGTGAAATTGAGACAGGCTGGGACCTGAGACCCTCCAGTGGAGTGATTGCACCTGAGCAAACATCTCCCCGAGCAACAGAATACAAAGAAACCATAAGGGACTAAAAATAACCGCATGCACAAAAAGGCCACAAACCAACCGCTATTTCTGAGGTGCCGGGAACAAAAACAGGGCACTGAGCATGATCCCTGCCCAGGGCACCACCAGGGGGGCTGGGCAGACCACCTAACCCACCCGTCTGTCCCAACCCACTGACCCACCCCCGTTGTTACCCATTTAAGGAACCAGCTCGAGCCCCCTCGGGGAGCGAGCAAAGACACCTGTTACTTGCTTTCACTCCCTCGTGCTGCAGCACTAGTCCCAGTAAAGCCTCGCCTGAATATCTTATCTGGCTTCTTATTGCTTTCTCTTGATTAAAGAGTCCAAGAACGTGTGTCGGTAACAAAATGAAGAGGAGGGATAGGACCCAAGGGCCCTCCAGCTCTTAGGAAGTTAGGGGCTGGGGAGCGGGTGAGCCAGGTTTTGCTGTTTTCTGGGGTCATGGTGTTACTGACTCGGGTCCCTGGACTCTTTAATCAATAGAAATTGATAGAAGGCCAGACGAGACATTCAGGCAAGGCTTTATCGGGCCTCATGCTGCAGCACAAGGGAGCGAAAACAAGTCACAGGTGCCCTGGCTTGAGGAGGGGCGAGCTGGTTCCCGAGAGGGTGCTCGGCAGACATTCAGATCCATTGGGACCTTAGTCTCGGGATTGCCGGCCTGGGAAAGAGGAAGGCGACGTGCCTGGGCTCAGTAGGTAAGCTTTTCCAGTAGGCCGTCCTGTCGCACCACCGTGTGAGAAGGATTTCTGGCGTTTGTTTTCTTTGCTGAATGTAAACTGCATTTGGCGTCGGTTTTCTGACCAGTTAGTAATCATTCGTAGTGGTTTTTTTTAATACTCAAGTGACAGGAAAAGAAAAGAAAAAAAAATTCCTCCCGTTCTCGCCACAGATTCAAGTCAGTGGCTAAGAGTTTGGGTTCTGGAGTCACACATAGCTCAGTTCAAGTTCTCCAGTCACACCCGCCTCCTAGGGCGCCTGTGGGTGAGATAACCCATGGGAAGCCCTTCCCGGGGATGGGGGGCAGCAAGCAGAGAAGGGACAGAGTCTGGACAGTCTAGGGGTTCTGGGGCTTGGGGACCGCTTGGATATACAGGGCGAGGGAGGGAGAGGGGCCAAGGACGGCTCCCCGGCTTCTGGCTTGGGTATCAGGGTGAATCGGGGCGCCTTTTGCTGAGAGGGAACTTGGGAGGCAGAGGGCTGGGCAGTGAGGGTGGAGGTCGGGGAGTGAAGGTGACGAGCTCACACGTTGAGGGCGAGGACCCTGTGGTGGGGAGGAAGGTCCAGACGCAGCCAGAGGGCTGGGAGACATCTGCAGACAGGCGGCAGTGGAAACCAAGCAACGCGTGAGAGTTTGAAGAGCTCAGAGGAGGGCTCTGGGCCTGAGCCCCGGAAGACACCAGTATTTCACGGTTGAGTGAAGAACCGGACCAACAAGCAGGCTAAGAAAGAACCTCCGAGGGGCTGAGGGAGGCCAGAAAAGTGTAGCATCACAGATGCCACAGTAGGAGAATGTTTGGAGGCACCGGTGGTCAGCGGGTCAAACGCTCCAGCGTAGGCCAAGAAAGGAAAACATCCTCTAGATCTGGCAGTTAGGCAATCGCCAATGACACTTTGCCAAAGGCAATTTCAATAGAGTATTGGAGGAAGAAGTCAAGAAGTGTAGATGCTGATTTTTGAAAGATGCTTATCTTATCTCGGGATGTCTTTGAAAAGAAAATTGGTAACCTCTGCTCTCTGCTGGTACTCATTCTGCCCCAAGGACCAAGAAGCCGAGAGGTGGGAGCAGAAATACGGAAACGTCCTCTTTTATCACACATGAGCCGGCAGTCAACATCGTAAGACGCCATGTTAATTTCTTTCAACTTGGCCTGTGTCCTTGAAAAATCAGTGTGTCTTGGAAGTCATAAACATTGAGGCTGTGAGTGCAGACTTTGTATCTAGTCCAACTCAATCATTGTACATTTGGGAAAACTGAAGCCCAGAAAGGAAGTAGAAGAGTGCTAGATGCAAGCTGTCCTGCAACATTCACACCTATTGTTGTGTTTACCTTTACACATGAATTACGTAATGAAGTTATCACAGAGAACCAGATGCTGGCTTGGTTTGAGCCTCGCTGAAGAATTGTGGCCCTGGCATGTTCTGGAAATCCTGGAAGAAGACAATTTCTTTAGGAACTATTTCCCATTGCATTCCTTAGGTCGTAATTGGCACTTAAGTGGACGATCTCAGTTAGGTACGAAGACTCTTTAATGGGGGGAGTTAGCGTCCCTCAAATTTGAGACAGTTAAAATTAAGGAAAGGATGGCTTTATGTTAACAGAGAGATTAACCTGTCAGTAGTAAGACAAAACAGAGCGCCTGTTTCTCAAGCTGGTACGCACCCTGTTCTCTCACAGTCTCCTGATACCATAGGAAAATCCTCAGTATTTGAGCCCTTGAGGTCTATTCGTGGATAAGTGTCATCTGAGCAGCATAGAATGAAACGTGCTGGGTCCCTAAGTCTCTGGCAGGAGTTGATCACTCTAAGAATCTGCTTACATTTCTCAGACCCTTCTGTGGATGTCTCAAAAGTTTAGCTCCTGGGTGGTGAGTTCCAGAAAAAGAGAACGTGTGAATGGACAGAATGTCATGGGATCTCTGTGGTCTTTCAGCCCAACTCCCCAGTTTTATAGATGAGGAAACAGAGGTTCACAGGGAACTGGGGGAAAGCAAGCTACTTGTCCAAGGTCCCTGTAAAGGTTCAGGCAAGGCTGAACTCCTGGCCCCAAACTCAGGGCTCTTCTCACTATGGCCTGAACTAACTCCCCAGCTCCCAAAACCTTCTTCTCTGAGAACTGCATGCCAATATACACAGGGAGGGCTCCACAACCATGGTCATATGATAGATATATCCTGCCCTCCCCAGCCAAACTGCTCAGCGACCCATCAGGGCTGGTCAGAGTCGGCCTCCTGGGAATTGGGATTTTGAAACAGAAATGCATAGAGGCAGGAAATAACTAGAGGGTCTAGAGAGGAGGGTCACTAACTCCTGTGGCCACAGCCCCAGAGCTCCCCTGGGTCCTCTCATGCAAAGAGTTGAACAACCAACTCTTTCTATGAGATGCCCCAATATAGTCCCACTCTTGGCTTTAGCTCTCAGAAGGTTTTTTTTTGTTTTTTTTAAAATAAATTTATTTATTTATTTATTTATTTTTTGGCTGTGTTGGGTCTTCGTTTCTGTGCGAGGGCTTTCTCCAGTTGCGGCGAGCGGGGGCCATTCTTCATCGCGGTGCGCGGGCCTCTCACCGTTGCGGCCTCTCTTGTTGCGGAGCACAGGCTCCAGACGCGCAGGCTCAGTAGTTGTGGCTCACAGGCCTAGTTGCTCCGCGGCATGTGGGATCCTCCCAGACCAGGGCTCGAACCTGTGTCCCCTGCATCAGCAGGCAGATTCTCAACCACTGTGCCACCAGGGAAGCCCAAGCTCTCAGAAGTTTTTGGCTAAGCTTGCTCAGTTAAGAACCTTAACTAATGTACCTTGAAGGAAAGAGTGAGTGGCCCTGCTGGGATCAGAGCATACCGGTGACACAACTTCTGAATGTGCAGAGGGTTCTAAGTAGGCAACAGGGTGGCTTCTTGCTTGTATTCAAATTCCTGCACAAATTTCCCTTCTCAGAGACTGCCCCCCTCAACTCAATTCAGCGGGAACCACCGTATTTGCACCATCCAGCCCTGCTCCTCCCCACGCCCCGCCCCGGTTGGCTGGGTCAGGAGTGAGCAGCTAACGGAAGGTGGGCCAATGAGCCCCTCTCCTGAGGAATTTGGACTTAGGACCAGGAGATTTCAGTTCCATCCGGCTGCTCTCTTGAGTAGAGGAGATGTAGGCTTTGGAGGGTGGGTGACAGCTGCTGTCTATCATGTGGACGGGAAACAGCCAGTTTGCAACTAGAGAAAAAGTAGAAGCTGATGCACCGAGAGAAAGAGAGAAGAAAGAGCTCCCTGCAGCCCCCCCCCCTCTCTGGGCTCCAGGCAGTTTCTGAGGCCCCCGGGTTCTGTGAGACACTCAAGCATCCTCACACTGGGCAGTGATGCCCAGTGGTTTTTCTGTGGCTGCCACCCAGGAGAGCTGGAGCTCACAGGCCATGCCACTCAGCTGGACAAGTGGGCGGAGAAGGCTGGGTAATTAAGGGAGTTACCCTTGAGTGGGATCCTGATGAAGGATGTTTGCTGGGCGGAAAGGTGGGGCGGGGTGGATTCCAGGCAGTGGTACGGCACACACAAACACAAGGGGTCTCAGAGCTGAATATATTTCCCGAGGAATTGTGTGTAGGTCTCTATAAAGGATGCTACAATCGCAAAACCAAAAGGACTTATTATATAGCCTTGCAAGACAGGTATACCATTGGTAATGCCAACAATTACAGCTGTTAACGTGTTGAGTGCTTATAATGAGTTACTTATGCAAACTGTTACTATCCTCATTTTATAGGTGGGGAAACTGAGGCTTGGAGGGGGTCACACAGAATTCAGACCCAAGCAGGCTAACTCTAGCACACGCGCTCCTGAAACCATTATGCCCCATCATTTAGTAGCAAGGAGAGATTTTTAGATGGAAAAACCTGGGCACAGAGTTAATAACTTGTTCAGAGTGATTCAGTCCCAGATTTAGAGACTGAGCTTAAGTTTCCCAAATCAGACCTGAGAGATTAATACCTTAATTGATTTTGGGAAATCTGTTTCCTGTGATGACCTAAACTCTACTCTTTGCCTCTAAGTTTGGAAGGGGGTTGGTGACCTCAGGTCCCAGGTGAATAATGCCCAAAATGGTCTTCCGTGTGGAGGAACCACAGCCAGGGACTCAGTTTCCCAAATGTGGAAGAGTTAGGGAAATCATGAAATCAATCATTACCTTCTCGATCTCCTAACCACCTGCATCTGAGACTACTTGTTGAACCTGATTTGGACTTTGGGGACACATCCTGTCAGTAAAGGGCTGGGGCCCCTGCACAGCCCCTGGACTTCGTGCTCCAGGATGATCAGCTATACACAGTGCCCCGAGGCAGCGCACACAGGCTGCCTAACCCAGCAGCCGTGCCCAGCCCCCAGCCCCTCCCTCACTCTCCTCCCTCACAGAGGATCCATGAACTACGTTTCCAGCTTCCCTTGCAGCTGGCGGGGGTGGCTGTGTGACTCAGTTCTGGCCACAGAGGCAAAAGCAGAAATCAGTCGGGGGCTTCCAGCAAGAACTTCCACCACTGGTGCTGTCCCTTCCTTCCCTCCTTCCTGCCAGGACAACGGCTGAGGTGTTTCAAATAGCCCCTGGATACCATGGGGAAAGACCAAGAAGGGCACATAGATAACTCGTCCCAACGCTGGGGAGCCCCAAAGCAAAAGCAGCAGCCAATTAACTCTAAACTAGTGAGAAAAATAAGCCCTTATTTGTTCGAGCCATTGTTGGATCCACTGACACTTAGACCAGAATGTAGCCTGACTGATAACCCCATCTCAGAGCTAGAGTGTGGACCCAGAGACCTATCAGCTAGTGCAGGGTTTTAGTTTCTGTTTCTGTCTCTCTCTCTCTCTCTCTCTGTCTCTCTCAACTGTTAGCCCCAGAAAACAGTGCCCCTTGTCTATACCAGCAGGGTGGGTTGAGGAAAGATCTGCTCCCTCCCCTTCTGTAGTGGAAGAGAGAGGCGGGAGACAGGCACTTGTTATTATCAGCCTGTCATATATCAATAAAAGGGCTATAGATAACCCCTGTGTTGTGTGTTGGCCCCTATGGTGTTTACTTCATAGCAGGCTGGGATCCATTAGCTCACAAGTCCCCCCTCTGGGGGCCAAACTCAAATTTGCACACACCAGTTGCTTTAAATATAGCCCTAATAAGCATATTTTCAGCCCCTTAGCACCTGCCTGCTTTACACACCCTGCAAAACTTCACCCAACATCTGCCGGCCATAGATAAGACAAACCGCAGAGCTATAAAAGACCCCAAGCCACTGCTGCCCTTTGAAGTTGTCTGACCCGGAGACCTACCTAGACACATAAACCCCCTCTTGGAGTCCCTTCTCCCCTGGGAGGCCCCTTGCCCTCTTCCCTTTCAGGGGTTGGCCCAGCACTGCTATCCCTAGAACGTCTCCCGCTATGGGGGACTGCCCTTGACTGCAGTCCTGTCCCAGAGCCACGCTCATACAGCTCATTGTGTGCCACTACCATCTAGTGGTCATGAGTTTTTTGTTTTGTTTTGTTTTGTTTTGCTTGATCAGTCCCAAATATTTGAACTTACCACCACTTCTCACTAGGACTCCACACGATGAGGGGTGGGGGAGGAATAATTCCCCAGTAGAAAATCTGGATGCTATTAGGAAGGAGTGGAGAGAGGAGGCATTCGAAAACTTGACAGACCCACTACAGGAAGTAACGTCAAAGATACATGAGGCTCTCAGCACCAGGAGAAGACCGGTACCCAGAGGCAACTGGAACACTTTTGACAGAGATTAAAGCAGTGAATAAAGAACTAGATGCTGCCAGGAAAGGGGCAACAGAGATGCTTCCTGATTCAGGCTTTCTTGCTTTAGAAATATTCAGAAAAGAAACTGACCAAGTAATGACCTCTTACTGGAGCTGAACTTCCCCAATTCTAAGTCTGGCTCTAAGACATACTCTTCCTCTACTGGCAAGGGGCACACATGTGGCCTAAGCTCAGCCAGTGAGATAACTGACCTCACGTCTGTTCATCTGCGTGAGTGACTTCAGTATTTGGACATGAGAATCCTGGTTCTATCAAGAGACACGTCCCTGGTCCCCACTTCAAGCCGCGTAGGATGTTTGCTGCCCTCCAGGGACTCCTAGAGGTAGGTGTCTCAGTCAGTGTTACTAGTTGTAAGCAATAGACATACTTCTGCCTGAATTAAATAGAAAATAAATTTATGAAAGGTCTGTGGGCACAGAAAGTGGATGGGTGACGTGGGGAGCTGTTCAAGAACTGCCTCAGAGGCTATGCATCCAGATCTAATGCTCAAAATCATGGGGCAGAAATGTCTGGTGAAGGTACCCCTGTTTCCATCTCATCTGGGCACCAGATGCCCCAGCTTGTATCCCTGACACTGAACATTAGAAGCTGTGCTGCCATCATTTTGAGGCTAGAAGGTGAAGGTGTACTGCTATCCCTACCAGGTAAAAACAAAAGACTTCTGGATTCTCTGCTTATTGGGGTAGAGAATAGAGCATTTGCCAGAGGCTGTGTTCATTTTCCTCAATAAAGAAATACCTGGAATAGCAGCTGCAATTTGACTTAACTCTTGTTACTACACCTACTGTAATTTCCCAAGACCCATCTGTCTTCTGCATTATACAAACCACTAAATTAAGTTGAAATAGCAATCAGTACCCCTCCACTTTTTAAGTCTTTAATGGTAGCATTCATCTTTGCAATTCTTCCGGTATTGATTTGAGGATTCTGCTTATAGAGGGAGCATTGAAGAGGGAGGCTTCCACTTGGCTCTTACCACAATAAAGGCTCTTACTCTATGAATCTGAGAAATAATGTAAAGATTATGGTAGTTGCAGAGTATATTATTCCAACTGTGTACTCAGAAAGTGTGGAAATAGCTACAGAATGAGTGAAGAATTCCACCAGCTCTATCTCGGTCAAATTTCCCTTTAACTGTCATAAGTCCTCATTTTAACAGGTGGACCACAGCAATAACAATTTAGGTATTATTAGCTCACAGCCAGCAACTAATAATCCCTGAAGGATAAAGGTATTTGTCTTTCCCGAGTGTACAGTTATCTTAGCAAATGGCATACACCCATTCTAACACTGCCTCCTCTGTCTGTTGAGGCTGTTCCTGACTTGCTCAAAACTCCTTTTTGGTGATATCTGCAACTATAATCACCGGGGCTGATTTTCTTAATTTTTTTTTAATACCAATATTCTGGTCACATCACAGAGTCACCTTGCAAGGAAAAGCCAATTCTTCCACCCCTACCACACTTCACTGCCTCCAAATTTATAATCAGAGTCAAATCTCAGCATGTCCCAAGGTCCAATTATAAAGTCATGTGCACATGTGCATGCACACACGGCAGGTCTGAGCCAGAGATGATGAGCAGGAAAGTCAGCTTGAGGGGACTGGAGAAAAGCTGACTGCTGGGCCCATATCCTTCCTCTTTTTTTTTTTTTTTCCTTCCTCTTTTTGTAGAAGCAGCCAGGGCTGCTGGAGGACAACCAACCTCTGGCTGTTCCCAGGCTCCTCACCACCCTACCCCCCCCAGCACAGAAGAGATACCCAGTGAATGCCTGGTAAATGCACCTATGAGGGTATTAGTAGAAGCAGCAATTCTCAATTCTCAAACCTGGCTACACATTAGAATCACCTGAGGAGCTTTAAAAACTATCCTGATAACTGAGGCTCGCTTCCAGAGATACTGACTCCATTGGTGTGGGACTGGAGAGGGGGAGGGATTAGCACATTAGTATTTTTTTTTTAAGTCCCTGGAAATGATTCCAGTTGCAGAAATCACTGAACTAGCGGGCTAGATAAGGCAGTGGTTCTCAACCTTGGCTGCACGTTGAAAACACCTGGAAAGCTTTTAAAAAAACTGATGAGGGGCTTCCCCGGTGGCGCAGTGGTTAAGAACCTGCTTGCCAATGCAGGGGACATGGGTTCGAGCCCTGGTCCGGGAAGATCCCACATGCCGCGGAGCAACTAAGCCCGTGCACCACAACTACTGAGCCTGCGCTCTACAGTCCATGAGCCACAACTGCTGAAGCCCGCGTGCCACAGCTACTGAAGCCTGTGCACCTAGAGCCTGTGCTCCACAACAAGAAGCCACCGCAATGAGAAGCCCGCGCTCGCCGCAACTAGAGAAAGCCCACACATAGCAACAAAGACCCAAGGCAACCAAAAATAAATAATAAATAAATTAATTAATTTTTAAAAGCTGATGAATCTCCAACCTAAAGAGTTTAATTTTTTAATTGGTTTGCCTGGGTATTAGGAGCTTTTAAAGCTTACAGGTGATTCTAATGTGCAGAACCATTAGGATAAAGTTGAGAACTTTTAAGAGAATGAAGTCATCAATATAGTCATTGTTTTGTAATAACTTTAAATGGAGTATAACCTATAAAAATATTGAATCACTATGTTGTACACCTGAAACTAGTATAATATTGGAAATCATCTATACTTTAATAAAAAAACTTTAAAAATATGGAATTCCCTGGCAGTCCACTGGTTAGGGCCTGGGTTCAATCCCCAGTTGGGGAACTAAGATCCTGCAAGCCACATAGTGTGGCCAAAAAAATAATAATTAAAAAATAAATGATGAAGGCATGAATCAATCTGTAGTCCTACGCCTCACACTTAGAGACACCTGTGCACGTGTGTGTGTGTATAGTTGCAGGGATGAGGCTTATCCGTTATCATCTTAGCACTGTAGATTGAGGCTCTGTGGTCAGGCCACTCAACATGGCTTCTCTTGCTCTCTGTACATCCCCTGCTTGACCAGTCCCTGCGTAACCTACACCCTACTCACATGACTACCCAACCCTCTTAATCATAGGGCTTAATCAGTAACTACCTACATACTTGCCCCCTGCCCCAGCCGCTGGTTTCCCTGGTAACTGATGAGTCAACCTGACGTCAATTCCCCCTATAAAAGGTAGCCTCCTTCCTCGCTGAGTAATGAAGCTTGTTGTGTCCTGCCCGCCTGCCTGCAGTCCGCCGTCCGCCGTCCGCCGTCCGCCGTCCGCCGTCCGCTGTCCGCCGTCCGCCATCCGCCATCCATGGTGGGTTGCCCCTCCAGGACTTTGCTTCAGACTTGTAAGATTCCCTACCCAATAAATTGTTGACATCTCTGTCACTGTCTCCGGGCTCTTTCTTTGGTCTCATAGCTGGGCAATTGCAAGGCTTGTAGACCAGACCAGACCCAGGTTTCTGGAAGCCAGTTCCATTCCCAACTCCCACTGAAATGATTGGCACCATTTGCCCCTTGGCCTGACCACTATTCACCCCCGAAGCCTGTCTGGCATCTAACTGGGGCTTAGCTAATAGGCATCTCCGGGGGTGTGGGGTAGTGCTGTCTAGGCCCAGAGCTATGGGAATGAGAAAGACCACACAGGGAAAGGTCCCCCGGACCCAGTCAGTGGAGGTCTTGGTCCCAAAGAGTTTGCTGGGGCATAGTTCTAAGGACAGAGGAATGTTGGCATATAGACACACAAGGTGTCCAGCTGCGTTTTCTTAGGAAGGAATGCCTGACCTTCATTCTGACACTATAACCTTCTCACGTTGTATTAACAGGAAGTGAAATCAAATTATTTTATGAAATGAACACAGATGGTAATTGCGACCCCCCCACACCCAAGCCATGGCAAAATAAAAACTTGGCCACCCTATGCTGGTATCTCCGATTGGTTGGTAGGTTATTGGTCCAAGAAATCAGAAAACCTAGAAACTGAAGGTTTCTCTGGCGGGTTGGGGATGGAAACCAGCTTGTAGTGGGCTGAGGGGGAAAAAATGGGAGGCAAGGAAGTGGCAACAGCAGGTGTGTATCTTTCGTAGATCAGTGCTCATTCGGGGCTGGCAGTTGCAGCATCACCTGGGAGTTCCGAAAGCAAGTTTCTGGTCCCTACCCCAGACCTACAAAGTCAGAACCTCTGGGAACGGAGCCCAGCAATCTGATTTTTAAAAACTCCCAATGCACACCAAAGTTAAAGAACCACTCTACCTGCTTGTGAAGAGGCCGAGAGAAAGAGAAGTGACTGGAGAGCCGAGTGAGATGAAAGAATGATTTCTGTGGCTGTGGTTTTAAGGGAGAAAATACTCCAGCTTTTTAAAAAAAACTTTTTATTGAAATGCAATATACCTCCAGAAAAGTGCATGTGTCACAAATGTACAGCTGGATGCACTTTCACAATCAGGAACCCAAGCAACCAACCTCAGAGAAACAACATCACCAAGCATCCCAGAAGCCCTCTCTGCCTCCTCCTGACCTGTAATGGCAGAAATTAGTCTCACCTGTTCTTGTACTTTATACAGAGGGAAGCAAATAGGATGTGCTCTTCCGTCCCTGGCTTCTTTCAGTCGTCGTGTCTTTGTAAGATCCATCTATATCATTGCATACAATTGTAGACCCCTCATTCTCACCACTGCAGAGTATTGCACTGTGTGACTACAATCATGCTACTGATAATGGGTGTGTGAGCTTTCCAAGTTGGGGCTGTTCCAACTAGGGCAGCTATGAATATTTTAGTACATGTCTGTTGGGTACATACCTAGGAGAGGAATTTCTGGAGACTCGACACTGTTTAAATGTTGTTGAGAAGGAACCAGCAGAGAAGATGTGAAGCTACAGGAGAGAAGGGGGCCACTGAGTGAGGTCCCTGGGGAAGCAGGAGGTAAGAAGTGGGAGAGGTCGGGGCCAGAACCAGAGGCAGGGAATAGGCTTTTCCATTGGAGCGGGGTGGAAGGTGGGTTTGTAGTTTGAGGTGGATATAGAGGGCTCCTTGTGTTGGCTTTGATTTGTTATGTGAAGTGGGAGGATAGATGGTCTGCTGAGAGGACAGCAGAGGGTTTGGGGTTTGAGGCGCTCATAGTAGAGCGTGGTCAGCAGAGAGATGACTGGAGAACGGATGAGACTGCAGCACTCTTTGGAGTTCTATGATTTTTCCCACAGAACTGCTCCTTGAAGTGAAACCCAGAGTGAAGGAATATGGAAACACCTGGTTTCCAGGCTGCAGCTCCCCAAGAGCCCTATGGCGCCACCTGCTGGATAAGGGCCGCATGACGTGCCCAGGGAGGTAGGTACCTTCACCACCCAAGTTGCTTCCCAGATAGGGAAACCCAGACCCCTGGAGTGGCCTCAGGCTGAGCCTTGACCCAAGCCAGAGACCAGAAACCCCCATACCGGAAACTAGTCACATGCTGAGCCCTGATCCAAGCCAATGTACTGCAGTTCTCACTCAAGCTCCCCGTCCCTAGATTAGAGCCTTAACAGGACCGGGATCCAAAGGCTGCACCCCCTAAAGGGAGGGGCCTGCGGGTGCCCTGGGTCTCAGGGGCTGTGGCCCTAGGACTGGGCTCCTCCTTCCCTTAATGGGGTCCCCTACCACGAGAGCCCCTCGGGCCCTGTGCCCTAGGGGGGCAGGCTCACTCACAGCCTCCCTGGCCCCATGCCCTGCCCAGACCTGTTGTAGATTCCACACCACACTTCTCCAAGGGTGCCTCCACCTCCTACCCACCGGCTCAGGCTCGGGCAGGGCCTCCCAAGACTCAGCCTGGAAGGCGGGCAGGCACCGTGGGCCATGGAACCCACAGCAGGGCCTGTGCTCTACCAGAAGCTGCTGGTCTGGGAACCAAGCTTGGAGTCTGAGGAGGAAGAGGGGGAGATATCGGAGCAGCTCATTCCAGATCCCTCGGGGCCCCAGGACTCCTCTGGGTGAGTCAGGGAGGGGTCTGGGCACACAGCAACTCAGGACTGAGGCTGGCAAGTCCCTCCCTCTGGAGCCCCTAAGGAGCGCCAGACAACGCCGTGCTTGGTCAGCTCTAGGAAACTTGGTTGAGTGGGGGGACCCCCGGCTGCAGCCCCAGGCCTGGCCTGTGCCAGTCAATCCAAGGTCTGTGCGTCTGAAGGGACATTTGTATCAAGTCAGCCCTGCCGGCTGCTCTGCCAAAGGCTCCCAGCTCCCACCCCCTGGTGCACGAGGCACCTGCTGGGCAGGTTGGTCCTGGCTACACCTGGCCGGGCCCTGCTCCTCAAGCCTGCCAAGCCCCCTTCAGGCGTCCCTCCAGACTGGCTGGACCTACCTCTCCAACCTCCTCTCCAGAGACTCAGTTTCCCCCAAGCTCCTTCCCATCTCTGTGTCTCCAGACATGCTGGGGCCTCTGCCAGGAGGCCCTTTCTCCTCGGCAAACTTATACTCCTCCTGCAAGCAAGACCAAACCTTTTGGGAATTGTCTGCTGGGCTCTTGGGCGTCCGCCTGCCTGGTCCTGGCTCAGGACATCCCTCTCTGCAGGAACAAGGCTGGCAGTCTGCCCGGGGCCTGGGCCCAACTGCTGGCTGCCCTGCTGCTGCTGCTGGCCGCTGGCTTCTCCCTGGCCGCAAGGCAACTCCGCAGCAGCGGTGCCTCTCCAGGAACCTTGGGCTCTGGGGCCGCTCCAGCCAGCGGGCACTCCCACAGGCCTGGCGTGTACCACCGCGGCGGCATCATCAGCCCTACAGGTCGGCGCTAGGAGCAGCTTGGGGGAGGGAAGGGGCCGGGGTCACGGGTCCCAGTCCCAAGACAGTCCCTTTCTTGCTGCAGCCACGTGCTCCCACCTGGGTCCAGAGCTGTTTGTTGCCGGGGGCAACGTCATGGATGCTGGAGTTGGAGCAGCTTTGTGTCTGGCGGTGGTGCATCCTCACGCCACAGGGCTAGGTCAGTGACCCACAACCCCAGCCAGCGACCCCAACCCTGGGCATGATCAGTAACTTGGAACTCAGGCAGTCAGTGGCCCCTGGCCTTCAAGGCTGGCTGGTGAGCAGGACGTAGGACTTGGGCAGTAGCCCCAACCCTAGGCTGCAACCCTTGATCCCAGATCAGTATGATCTTGACCCCAGGCCTGGTTATTGATGCCTGTCTCCAGGCCTAGTCAGTAAACACTAACCCCAGGCTAAGTCAGTGACCCTTCACCTGGGACTACTGAGTGCCCCTGACACCAGTCAGTGCCCCGGACCCCTGTGTGACCCCTTGTCTCCTCCCAGGTGCCATGTTCTGGGGCCTCTTCCATAATAGCTCCTCAGGCAACTCAACCACCCTGACGTCAGGCCCAGTCCAGACCCTGGCCCCCCGCCTGGGGCTACCCTCGGCTCTGCCTGCCCTGCATTTGCTACACACATGCTTTGGCCGCCTGCCCTGGCCACACCTGCTGGTAGGCCCCACCACGCTGGCTCAAGAGGGCTTTCTGGTAGACACATCCCTGGCCAGGGCTCTGGCAGCCCAGGGCACAAAGGACCTCTGTAACCTACTCTGCCACACTGATGGGACTCCCCTGGGCCCTGGGGCCCGAGCCACCAACCCCAAACTGGCAGCTGTGCTCCACCGGGCTGCACTTGCCCCCGCCCCAGACCTTGCCGGGGATGCTCTACTCAGTCTGCTGGCCGGAGACCTGGGGCTGGAGGGCCCCTCAGCTGGGCCCATGCCCACCTTGGAGCCAGCACTGCAGCTACCTGGGCCCCAGGGCATCCTGTTCACCACCCCCAGGCCCTCAGCTGGCCCGGAACTCCTGGAACTGCTGGAGGCAGCTCTACAGTCCGGGGGGCGCAGCCCTGCCCCCTGCCCAGCACTCCTACGAGCTGCTGTCACCCCCGGGAGCGGTGTCCTGGCCACCGTGGACAGCAGCGGCTCTGTGCTCCTTCTCACCTCCTCGCTCAACAGTTCCTTCGGCTCTGGACACCTGTCCCCAAGCACTGGGGTTCTACTCAGCAACCTGGTGGCCGAGTCTGCAAACAGTGCCTGGGCCTGTCCCCTCATCCTTCTTGACAGCTCAGATGACACAGAGGCCGCTGTGTTGGGGCTCATGGCTTCAGGGACCCCTGCAGCTGCCAGAGTCATGGCTCACACACTGCTCAGCCACTCGGCCGGGCCCCAAACCCAGGCCCAGCAAGGACCAACAGAGAGCCCCGGAGCTTGTGGCCAAGGGACCCTGCTTCAGGTGGCAGCCCACGCAGAGCACGCCCATGTGTCCAGTGTCCCCAGTGGCTGCTGCTCCTTTCAGGGGTTTTAAGGTGGGGCGGTGCCTGGCAGGGGTGGGTGGGAGTAGGGGTCTCAAGCCTGGTGGCCAGGGCAGAGTGGGCCCGGCAGCAGTGGAGTACATGAAGAGTGTGCATCAATCATGTGCCCACTGCTGGCTTAGGCCCTCAACTTCTGGCCTGATCAGTCTCCTGGACTTGAGTTTTTTCAGCTAAGGAACCTGAGGACAATGAGGAAAGAACAGCAGGGCCTGGGGCCAGCCCTGAGTTCAGATCCAGCTCTGGGAAGCACAGGTGGAAGAGAGCCACGCCCCTCCCTAAGCTCTGGGCCTCTGGGCAGGGCGGGCAGATCCTGGCGCACTGCTGGCATCTCTGTGCTCCCCTTCAGGCCACACTCCGCTGATCTCCCTCATCTGGGCTGGAAACAAAATAAAGATCAAGCCTCCTGGACGCCA
Organism: Balaenoptera ricei; assembly: GCF_028023285.1. NCBI lineage: Eukaryota > Metazoa > Chordata > Mammalia > Artiodactyla > Balaenopteridae > Balaenoptera > Balaenoptera ricei. Next base: position 52,694,199 of record NC_082658.1, on the reverse strand, counting down.
CGTGCCATTCCTGCTTCTTGGTTACTTTCACATCAGCCTTTTAGGCACCTGGTGTCTGGGCTTTGCCCATGGGCAACACAGGAGACCCCCACCCAGGGACACAGAGCCGGGCTGGTGTCTTTCTGCTCACCTTCTGACTCCTGGGGCACCACATGTACAAGGTAAACCACTTATTCTCACTTTCTGAAACAGCAGAGCAAGGAAGTGGTTGAGAGGAGGGTGAGTAGTTGGGTGTCTCAGGGGATACAAAAGGGGCTGGAGCTGGGTGTGTGGAATTTCAAGGCCAGGGTTGGCCCTCACCTCCCCGCTTCCCAGAGCGCCAGGGTCTCTGAACGACAATCCTCCAGAGACAGAAGCCAAGAAACAGGGGTGGCCGGTAGCACTCCTCCGCCGCGCTGTAAGAGGTATCTCTGATTTAAAGAACTCAATCCCACCACCTCCCCCTCACTGCTCCCCCCCAACGAAGAGAATTCTTCCCCCAGCTCAAATGATACCACAGTCTACCCGCTGATGTTAGCCCCAAACCTAACATCCCTCTCTTTTCCATCACCCACTACCAGCTCCAAATTAGCTGGAATTTTCTCACATTACCTTGGTCCGATCCAACTGGTCTTCCTGCTTCTACTCTGCTCTCCTACAATCCATCCTCCACACAGCAGGATAATCTATTAAAAGTGTAAGTAGGCTCAAGCCTTGTCCCTGCGTTAAAACCCTCCAGTGATTTCCCATCACAATCAGAATAAAATCCAAACTCCTGATCTCTCCTGAGAACAGAGGAGCCAGGCCGCCCCGCCCCCAGCCGACCCAATTCAGTGCGCATGCGCCGCGACCCGACCTGGAAGAGGCAGTCTTCAGAGCCCACGTGTTCGACAAGCATGGCGGAGACGGAGAGTATGGACGTCGCTGAGCCTCCGGCTCAGGGAGAGGCCCCGAAGAGTGGCGCCCGGTCTGCCGACCGTCATAGCCTGCTCAAGCACAGCCGCGAGTTTTTGGATTTCTTCTGGGACATTGCGAAGCCGCAGCAGGAGACGCGGCTTGAGGCCACGGAGAAGCTGCTGGAGTATCTGCGCGCAAGGCCAGAGGTATGGTGGCGGGACCTGGGGCAGGGGGCTGCATAGATCCCGGCAAAGATTTAGCGGCGGGCCCCAGGATTTGGGCCCGGGGTCATGTGGTCGCGAACGTGGAGGCCCAGGTGAGCGCGCGCCGAGGAGCGGGGATGAGCGGCTGCCGGACGGTTCTTTTCACTGGCCCACCTGGGGATGTGCTTGGTTCCTCAGGGATCATCCGAGCTGAAGTACGCCCTGAAGCGCCTAATCACTGGGCTCGGGGTCGGACGAGAAACAGCCCGGCCCTGCTACAGTCTGGCCCTGGCGCAGGTGAGGTGGTGGCTCTTGGAAGGGGTCTAGCCTTGGTGGTCAAAACGGTGGGGGAGTGAGAAGGGCAGATGTCCCAGCTGCAGGAGAAGCGGCAGCTGAGAAGTTGGTGGGGTGGCATCCGAGTTGATGGGAGGTGTCCCCACGTGGACGTGGAGAAAACTGCATGAGCACAGCCTGTGTGTAGAGAAGCCCACGCAGGTGCAGTGGAAAGTTGAATTCGCTTTTGGGTACATGGGTTGACCATCCTCTGAGGTACATTTACTGGGGGCAGTAAGCTTTGGCGTGGGTTCTGTTACCTCTTCAGGGTTTAGGGCCCTCTTCTCCCAAGGGGCACTCAGCTATCTCTAAGGAGTCTGAACAAATGGAAGGGCTGTAGAGACCTGGTCCTTGAGGATCCGCCTGGGGGGAGCTCAGAGCAGGCTGTGGGCACAGAGTGTTTGGGAATCGCAGTCAAGCAATCTAGCGGCCAAAGGAGGTACTTTCTGAACCCCAGCTGGGCATGGGGTAGGGAGGCAAGATTCAGTTCCATTCACAGCTGTGTTCTATCATCAGCACTGCTCAGAGGCGGGTAGGCAGTTTCGGAGGCATCCTTGGGGTGGGAGCGGGGGTCCAAGGCCTCTGGGCAGAAGTTGAAGGGAGAAGTGGGAGGAGATGGGGGCCTTTGGGATGTGGCTGGGCCACTCCCCCTGAACCCCTCCTTTCCTCCTGGCAGCTGTTACAGTCTTTTGAAGACATCCCCTTGTGCAGCATCCTGCAGCAGATACAAGAGAAATACGACCTGCAGAAGGTTAAGAAGGTGAGAGTTAGTGGCCCCGGGGAGGTCAGCAGCCCCGGGGTTGGGGAATGCTCGGGTCCTTCTCACCAGTGCCTGGAATCCTTTTCTAGGGGATGGTGAGACCTGCCCTCTTTGGAAACCTGTTTGGGGTGCTAGCCCTCTTTCAGTCAGGCAGGCTGGTGAAGGTAAGAGCTTTGGGGGTTTTGGGGTATGTGGACTGGCTTGGAGTGGTGGGGGGAGAGTGGCATGCCCTGCTCACACCCTCTCTACCTCTGGGGGTACCAGGACTCGGAGGCACTGATGCAGTCGGTGAAGCTGCTGCAAGTCCTGGGCCAGCACTACAGCCACTTGCAAGAGCAGCCCCAGAAGGCCCTGGTGGACATCCTCTCGCAGGTACGGGGCCTGGGGTAACGCTGCCTGTTGTAGAAGAATACGGAGAAGGCGCGAGTTTACTCATGGAAACGCAGCACTGTCGCGCGGAAATGTGTGTGGCACTTGACATTTTGTAGTAACTACATTTAAAAAGTGAGAAAGAAATAGGGATGGTTTATTAGACTAAATAAAACATGTTACTATGTCTAAAGTATTAATGTGCAGTCAGTACAAAAAAACTATAGAGGTAGTTTACATTCTTTTAAGTTTCCAGAACCCAGTGTATTGTACACTCACAGCATATTTCCATTCAGATTAGTACATTCTAAGTGCTCGGTGCCCACATGTGGCCAGTGGCTGCCATATTGGATAGTGCCGTTGTAGAACAGTGCCTGGCATGTGCCCGGTGGGTTAAACATGTTTGCCATTGTTGTTTTGGGCAGAGCTGGCCCCTCGGGGGTCCCCACTGCCCTGTGTGGGAAATGGAGGTGGGGTAGTACCTAGAATCCTTTGCTGCTGAGGAAAAGGCAGGGACCGGTACATCCCAGGCCGAGGCTGTCTGCACAGCCCTGGCCACAGAGCCAGAAGGACCTTTACGTGGGGCACCTTGTATAAGAAATGGGCTAGTTCTGCAAAACCCAAGAGAGAAATAATTAAAAGGGTGGTCCAGGGCCAATTAGCATCCGTGGGGTGCTTGTTTAAAACCCAGCTTCAGGGACTTGGGAATTTGAGCTTTCTAAGGACTACCCTCTGATTCTGATGCCTGGCAAGGTGGATTGTGGCTGTCCCTCCTTGGGCTGGCACTGTGACAGGGGCCTCACGGGAGCCTGGCAGGTGGAACAGGGCCCAAAGGACTCACCCCGTGGGGAGAGACAAAGGGTGCCATGCGGGGGCCCCCCCCTCCCTCAACCCATGTCCCCACGCCAGGTCCCAGAGGCCATGTTGCAGGAGGTCCTGCCGAAAGTCCTCAAGCCCGACTTGAATTCAGTACTTGGTTCCCCTGAGCACCTGGAGCTCTTCCTCTTGGCTCAGCAGAAGGTGCCCACGAAGCTGGAGAAGCTGATGGGACCCGTCAACCTGTTCTCAGATGAGAGCATCCCCAGGTGTGAGGGGGGCGGGGAGATGGGCTCTCTGGGCCTCGGGGCTGCCCCTCCATCCACGGGTTTGCGCCATGGCCTGGGGTCGGGTGTCCAGGTGGCCCCAGGCGCCTGGCCCTGTCTGTTTAGGGAGTGCCCCCTGAGTCCCCTCCGCCTTCCTCTGCAGGCTGGTGACTGTGCTGAAGATGGCGGCCACCTCTGTGAAGAAGGAACGCAAGCTGCCTGCCGTGGCTTTGGACCTGCTCCGCCTGGCGCTCCAGGAGGACAGCTTCCCACGGTTCTGGAAGGAAGTTGTGGAACAAGGGCTCCTGAAGAAGCAGTTCTGGCCGGCCAGGTGCGTGAGTGCTTGACCTCTCTCCATCCCCTCTCCCCGGTTTGTTGAGCAGGGAGGGGCCAGGGGTCCGAGGGCTCTGACCAGGCTCTGTCCTGCGCCCCCTTAGCTACCTGTGTTTCCGCCTGCTGGGCGCGGCCCTGCCCCTGCTGTCCAAGGAGCAGCTGCAGCTGGTGATGCAGGGGGACCTGATCCGCCATTACGGGGAGCACATGGTCACTGCTAAGGTGGGTGCTGCCCCCTGTGGCCCAGCCCTGCCAGAAAGGGCCAGGAGACTGGGCTGCTTCCTGCCAAGAAGGAGGGGGCGGCGCCGCAGGGGTCAGCTGGCTTCCGGAAGAGAGGGTTGCTCTCCTGCCCTCCATGTCAGTGGTCCTGCCTGGGATGGGCAAGCACAGCTGCTATTGGGAGGGGCCTGGGAAGGGACAACCCTTTTCTCTGCGTAAAGTGAGCTGTAAAGTGAGCTACGTGAGGGCCGACCCACATACCCCTCCCCGCCGCCTCTATCTCTATATACCCCTCCCCCTGTCTCTATCTCTATATACCCCTCCCCCCGCCTCTATATACCCCTCCCCCGCCTCTATATCTATATACCCCTCCCCCGCCTCTATATCTATATACCCCTCCCCCGCCTCTATATCTATATACCCCTCTCCCCCGCCTCTATATCTATATACCCCCTTCCCCGCCTCTATATCTACCCCTCCCCGCCGCCTCTATATCTATATACCCTTCTCTGCCGACTCTATATATCCCTCCCCCCACCTCTATATCTATATACCCTTCTCTGCCGCCTCTATATCTCCCTCCCCCCGCCTCTATATCTATATACCCCGCCAGCAGTCTGTCCAGACCTCCCTCCACCCCCAGCTAGTGTTACAGTGAGAACAGACATCATCACCGATGGTGTTTTGAGCAGTCTGTGCACCCCACACTAAGCTAAGTGCTCCACAGGAGAATCAGCTGGTGGTTAAGAGCACGGAATCCCGGACCTGGGGCTGCCAGGTTCCCGTCCTGACCCCACCGCAGCTAGCTGTGTGACCTTCCGCAGCTTGCTTCCTTTCTCTGTGCCCGCTTCTGCTTGTCCATGAGATAAGAGGAGCAGGACCTTCCTCAGAGTCCTTGTGAGGGTAACCAGGCTAGCGTCCACAGGCGCTTAAAGCAGCGCCCTGTTCACAGGAAGTGCTGCTGGGGTTGTCACTAGCTCATTTCATCTTTACAACCAGCTTTGGAGAGCTGCTGTTCCCCTCTTCTGGGCGAAGGGCAGGCTCAGAAAGTACAGAGCGGTGGTTAAGAGCACGGACTGGGGGACCAGACTGACTGGAGCCAGATCCCAGCTGCACCACTTGGAGCCCTGTGACCCTCAGAAGTTACTTGCAAGCTTTTTTGTGCCTCGTTTCCTTCATCTGCAGAACAGTTAGAGGGGCCCAGGGCAAAGGGTTGTTGCAAAGATTAAACTCTGGGGCGCCTGGGCAATCCAGCGGGTACAAGGGAGGGTGCTTCCTGGGCCTCAGCACAGCCTGTTGTGGAAGAAGCTGGGGCGCTGTTGGATCCCTCCTGGCTGGTGACCCCGGTGCTGTGCCCAACTCTCGCAGCTCCCGAGCCAGTTCAAGTTTGCTCCGGAGATGAACGAGTACGTGGGGGCCTTCCTGAAAGGCTGCCAGGATGACCCCGAGCGGCAGTTGGCCCTGGTGGTGGGCTTCACGTCCGTCACCAACCAGGGCCTCCCCGTCGTGCCTACCTTCTGGCGGGTCATGCAGTTCCTGAGTCCCCCCGCCCTCAAGGGCTACGTGGCCTGGCTGCGGGACATGTTTCTCCAGCCCAACCTGGACTCCTTGGTGGACTTCAGCACCAACAACCAGAAGAAAGCCCAGGACACTTTGTTCCACGGGTGAGTGGGCCTGGTGGGGAGGGGCCTGCTGGCCCCAAAGGCCTGGACCCTCCCTCACATGGTACCGTGGTTCCCCAAGAAGGGAGAGGTGGGGAAGAGCCGAGCCTTTACTCTTTTTTTAATATATATATATAAATTTACTTACTTATTTTTGGCTGCGTTGGGTCTTCGTTGCTGCACGTGGGCTTTCTCTAGTTGCAGCGAGCAGGGGCTACTTTTCATTGATATGTGCAGGCTTCTCACTGCGGTGGCTTCTCTTTTTGTGGAGCACAGGCTCTAGGCACGCGGGCTTCAGTAGTTGTGGCTCGCGGGCTCTAGAGCGCAGGCTCAGTAGTTGTGGCGCACGGGCTTGGTTGCTCTGCGGCATGTGGGATCTTCCCGGACCAGAGATCGAACCCGTGTCCCCTGCATTGGCAGGCGGATTCTTAACCACTGCACCGCCAGGGAAGCCCCCGAGCCTTCGCTCTTAAAGGCCTCGGTTTTCTCACACGTGGCCCCGTGCTGGTGATAAGGGCGTTGGGGGATCTTGATTGGTTTTCCTGTCTCCAAGATGGGGCAAGGGGGCACCGTTTTCGCCGTCTCTAAATGGCTTCCGGACTTGCCTCTTGCCCCCAGGCCTGAGCGAGCCGTGTTCCGGCTACGGAAGTGGATCATTCTCCGCCTGGTCAGCCTCGTGGACAACTTGCACGCGGAGAAGGAGGAGGCCTTGATTGAGGAGGTGGCCAGGTATCGTCATGAGATGTGCTTGGACCCCAACTCCCCACGGGGGCAGCGGCCTCTTGTCTGATCCTAGTTTGGGTCCCCCTGGAGCCAGGAGCCTGGGGGTCAAGTCATCCCTGCCCCTTAGGCAGGAGGAGATTTAAGGGAATTCCTTGGGAACCCTCGGAAGGGGGTACCTCAGAGGCTTGGGCTGGCTCCACCCTCCCCAGACGCCTTTGCGCATCGGCAGTGTCGGGGGGACCTCGCCTCTGCGTCTGCCAGGTGCCCCTCCCGCCCTCCCTGCAGCCCCAAGAGAGGCAGAAGCGGCGGTGCCTGGCCGAGGCCACACAGCCTCGCGTCTTGGCTCTGAGGGAGGGGTGCTGGTCCTCTCCCCAAGAGAGGCAGAAGCGGCGGTGCCTGGCCGAGGCCACACAGCCTCGCGTCTTGGCTCTGAGGGAGGGGTGCTGGTCCTCTCCCCAAGAGAGGCAGAAGCGGCGGTGCCCTGGCCGAGGCCACACAGCCTCACGTCTTGGCTCTGAGGGAGGGGTGCTGGTCCTCTCCCCAAGAGAGGCAGAAGCGGCGGTGCCTGGCCGAGGCCACACAGCCTTGCGTCTTGGCTCTGAGGGAGGGGTGCTGGTCGTCTCCCCAGGTCGGGCTGGGCTCTGTTCTGCTGCGGATCCAGACCTGAGAAATGTCCGCTCTCTCATCGTCGCCACCGGGCACCAGGCCCTCGGTGAGGGCCCGAGGATGGGCTGGTCAGAATGGTGGCCCTGACTGAGGGTAACACGGGCTGTTCTCCCACCCTCCCTCCCCAGGTTTTGTTTTTTCCACTCATTCTTCGAGACAAAGAAGCCCACGTCCCAGATCCCTGAGACCGAGCAGCACTTCTCTCACCCCCTGGACAGCCGGACCCGGGAGGTGGTGGGCAGTGCCTTCTTCAGGTGGGCACTGGGCAGCCTGGGAGAGGTCTGAGGGTGGGCGAGCGGGCAGGAAGGTGGCCTCGGGGCGCTGCTCCCTCCAGTTGGAAGCTGCGGCCCAGTGAGTTCCAGTGGGTCACAGTGTGGGGGATGGAGGGGGTGGCCTTGTTCACCAGCCCAGCCTGTGACCCTGACCCCGCCACTACCAGCCTGCTGCAGACTCTCAGCACGCAGTTCCGGCAGGCGCCGGGGCAGACGCAGGACGGGCAGCCCTGGACCTACCACCTGGTGCAGTTCGCAGACCTGCTGTTGAGCCACAGCCGCAACGTGGTTCCCCTGGTGGCCTTCACCACGCAGCAGCGCCAGGCCTGGGACCGGTGAGAGGGCGCAGTTGCCACAGCATGGGCGGGACACTCTGGGGGTACTGACTCTGGCCACAGTGCCTGAGGGCGTGCCCGTCTCACCCAGGACGCTGAAGACTCTGAAAGAACTGGAGGCCCAGTCCTCAGAGGCCAAGGCCGCTGCCTTCCAGCACCTGCTACTCCTGGTGGGCATACACCTCTTCAAGGTATGGCGGCCTGGAAGGGAAGGGGTTACAGACCTGGGGTCTGCGGTGGCCAGCAGAGGCCCTGGAGTGTTGAAGTTGGCAGGTTTCCTAGGCTGACTGCTCCCGGCTCGAATTACAGCCCAAGGAAAAGTCGCTCCATCCACTTACTGGGCACCAGCTACATCCTGAGCTCTCCGTGCAGTGTCCCTTGTTTGTGATCCCCACAATTTTGAGGCAGGCACGTCTTTTTGACAGGTGGGGGTAACAGACTTAGGTAAAGTAACTTACCCCAGGCCATACAGCTGTTGGCTAGGATTCAGACATAGGGATCTGACTCCACTATCCCACAGGACCTCCCAAAACTGCCTTACTGACCAGAGGTGATTGATGTAAAGGAGAAGAGGGGGTCTGGCTCAGGGCATACCAGTCACTGATGGGGGCAGTTCTTCTGTCTGTCGGTGGTCAATTAGAAGTGGGGTCCTGATTTTTCTGTCTGACTCTCACACATCCAGAATCCACAGTAGTGGGTTGAGGGTAGCGTGTTTTTGCCTGGTGCTCCCCACGTGGGGTTCTGTGCCCTGTCACTGTATTCCTCACGTTGTCACTCATACCCTTTCTCATGACGGGTCCTCTAGAACCAGCTTTGTCTCTTTTTCTATTCTTTCCACCAAGAAACTTTGACCACGTTTGGAATTTAGTGCCGGCAGCTCTTTTGACCCTCGTGGTTTCTTCCCGGCTCTGAACCCTGGTTTCTCTGAAGGATGTCCTCTTGCGTTGTGTGGGCTGGCTCTTGTGGGGCTGCTTCAGGTCTTGAGTAGTCTGAGGAGACGGGACTCCCTTCTGGCCTCTTGGCTGAGGCTTTTGCTTCCAGGTCTTGGGCACTCAGCCCAGCTCGTACACGAGCCGTGTGGGTAACGATAGGTCTTGATGGCCCTTCCAATGCTTGGCACTGGGCCTCTGAGGGGCCTACCCAGACCCTGGGACCTCCGAGCTTGACTTGGGTAAAAGGTACCCAGCCACAGCCAGGAAGCTGGAGGCAAAGATGGCCAGGGCCTGGGCCCTGTTCTGGCCTTCGCTCCACCACCCCTACCCCAGACACTGACGCTGCCCTGCTACATTATGGGGGAAAGTCTGCCCTTTTGGTACCGACAGTCACACAGGTTATTTTCAACTCACCGGTCAGTGGCTGGAGTCTGGGCTTATTCCCCCACAAGATGGGCTTAAATTTGTTAAGATCAGTGATTTTCAGGTCTTTCTCTGTAGCAAAGTCGAGCCTGGTGTGGGAGGAGAAATCTAGAATTGCAAATCAGGAGGCTGGGACCTGCTGGCGCCCTGTGATCCTGACCAGGCCAGCCTTGTCAGCCTCTCCACTGCTCTGGCATCGGTGGGCAGGTTGGGCTTCACGGTCTCTGAGGGCTCTCAGACCCTGTGCCTGCGTGTTAGGTGTAAAAGGTCATCAGCTCTTGGGCTGCCCCTGGGGTCTGGCTGGGGTCCTCTGCTCTGGATTGTGAGGGTGACTGGCCAGGGCAGTCTGGAGTTTTCTAGGCCTCAGATGCCAGCTCCTCCCACTTGGCCACCCCCTCTCCTGGCTCAGCAAAGGCTGGGAATGGGGCCTGGCTCCTGATTTCTGTCCTGTCCTGCACAGTCCCCCACAGAGAGCTGTGACCTCCTGGGCGACATCCAGACCTGCATCAAAAAGAGCCTGGGGGAGAAGCCCCGTCGGACCCGCTCCAAGGCCACCAGTGGGTCATCGTCCCACGGGGGGTGGGTGGCGGGCAGGCAATAGGCACCCAGCATGGGGCGCTGGTGCCCTGCCCAGACTCAGCCCTTTCCCTGCTTGCAGACCCCCAGGAGCCGCCATGGGTGGAGGTGCTGGTGGAGATCCTGCTGGCCCTCTTGGCCCAGCCCAGCCACCTGATGCGCCAGGTGGCCCGAAGTGTGTTCGGCCACATCTGCTCCCACCTGACTCCACGTGCCCTGCAACTCATCCTGGATGTAAGTTGGGGCCTATTGGGGAAATGGGTCCCGGGATGGGGCTCTCCAAGCACTAAGCTGCATTAGGGCTGCCTCATTGCCACCTCGTCCTGACTGTAACCTGCAGGGTGGTCGGGGGCCTCCTTCAGGGTCTCCTGCTGTGCACCCTGACCCTGGGTTTGCCAAGGGGCTGATGGGGTCTATCGAGGAGGCACAGGAGGGAGTGGCTTTCTCTCCTGGGCTCCATCTTCCTCCCTGAAATGGGGACCTTTGGCCGAGACCGGACGGCCATGGTCAGGGAAGGCCGTCGAGAGGGCCCAGGGGTCTGAGGCGGGTGAAGGGGCCGGGGCAACAGATGCGTCAGCCGCCTGGGAATCCCGGCAGGTGCTGAACCCCGAGGAGAGCCAGGATGAGGACGACAGCGTGGTGGTTACAGACGACTCCGAGCAGCAGCCGCTGGGGGATGCAGAGGTACTTGCCAGCGAGGGGCAGGGGGTGGGCGGACACGTGGTGGGCGGTGGAGAGGCGTGACACGCGGCCCACCCACAGGACAAGAGCTCGGACGACGGTGAGGACAAGGGCGCCAAAGACTCGGAGAGCGAGGAGGAGAGCAACGACGAGGAGAGCGACGAGGAGGATCGGGACGGGGACGTGGACCAGGGCTTCCGGGAGCAGCTGATGGCGGTGCTGCAGGCGGGGAAGGCGCTGGTGAGCAGGGGCCGGGCCAAGCCGGGGGCCCTGCGTCCGTGTGCGTCTCCTGCACGAGGCCGGGCCGCTCACGGGGCATCTGTCCCTCAGGGCGGAGCTGACGGCGGGGACGACGACGAGCTGGGGGATGAGGCCATGATGGCCCTGGACAAGAGCTTGGCCAGCCTCTTTGCCGAGCAGAAGCTGCGCATCCAGGCCCGGAGGGACGAGAAGAACAAGCTACAGAAGGAGAAGGCACTCCGGCGGGACTTCCAGATCAGGGTGAGCCCGCTCGGCGGCCCCAGCCCCACCCCCACCCCCTCCGTCCGGTCTCCCTCTGCTCCCGTCCCCGCACCTGGCTGATCCCACCCTTCCCGGCTGCAGGTCCTGGACCTGATCGAGGTGCTGGTGACCAGGCAGCCCGAGAACCCCCTGGTCCTGGAGCTGCTCGAGCCGCTGCTGCACGTGATCCGGCGCAGCATGCGCACCAGCAGCACGAAGCAGGAGCAGGATCTGCTGCACAAGACGGCCCGCATCTTCACGTGAGCGCGGGCGGGCCCCCGGGGAGCCGGGCCTTGGGGGTTCCCTGGGTAGGAAGGGTAGGAGCCAGGATCCCCGGGGGCCCGCATCATTCAGGAAGTCCCACGCAGCTCTGCCCCGCCCGTGTGTTCTGCAGCCCTTAGCACGGGGCCCCCAGTCCCAGCCCTGCCCTCGGGGTCACTGCGGCTGGGAAACCCGGCAGGGCGTCAGCGGCGACATTCTGGGCCTGTGGCAGGGGCTGGATGGGAGACAGTAGGCACACCTAACCCAGGCGTGACGTGCCAGGGAAGGCCGCCTGGGAGACGTTTAGGCAGTGCAGGGAGCTGCGGGGCTCCTCAGGTCCAGAGGCCACAGGCGGGGCAGAAAGGCGTGCCCACACGGGAGCCGGTGAGGCGCAGCCAGACGCGGGAGGCCTTGGGGCCCGGCCCGCGCAGTATTGGGAGGCCTCGGAGGCATTTGCAGCCAGGAGGCGGGCCGAGTGGGCGGCGCTAGAGCAGGGAGCCCAGCAAGAGAGTCGGCGCAGCGTGGCAGGTAGGGCCCTCGCTGCCTTCTAGAGAGCAGAGGAGGTGGCGGAGACAGAGGCCTAAGGACTTGAGGTGCCGAGTGTGCAGCACAGAGCGGGTGGGGAGGGGCAGTGGACAGCGCAGCCCCCGCTCACGCCCCCTGCAGGCCCAGGTCACACTTTCTCAGCTAGTTCTCCCTCCCACTCTGCCCAGGCCCGCAGGGTCCTGAGCGCACAGACACTGGTTTTTGTCTTACAAAGAGCCTGGAAGCCACCATGCCCCGGGGGACGGGTGTAGATGGGGCTGTGGCCAGGTCGGGGTGTCGGCCCGTGGTGGAGCCACACCCAGGGAGCTGGTTTCCCTCCGGCTTCTCCTCGGAGCCCATCCGCACGTGGCCCCGGGCCTGCCCCTGCACCCTTGGTCAGATCCCTTTCTTTAGGTGTTTGTTTCCTGCCTGTGAAGTGGGACCCGGCGTCCCTACCCTGGGGCTTGGCCCTGCCGTGGGTCGGGATGGGGGGGGGGTAACATCATGACCAGCTCTGGCCGACCCCCACTCTCCCCCCACCAGACACCACCTGTGCCGCTCCCGGCATTACTGCCACAACGTGGGCGACCGCGTGGAGACTCTGTATGCCCGGCTGGAGAGGCTGGCGCAGCAGGCCGGTCGCCAGGCTGACTCCTCTGTCTCCCTCTACTACTTCAACGCCTCCCTCTACCTGCTCCGGGTCCTGAAGGGCAACACTGTGGGCAAGTCCACCTGCAAGGCCCAGAAGAAGGAGAAAGCCGGCACTGACGCCGGCATCCAGCCCCAGGGCCCAGAGGTGAGCAGGCGCTGGCCCGGGAAGGCTCAGCCTGGAAAGTCCAAGCCGGTGGGAGCCAGTCCCAGGAGGCGGCGGGACCATCTGCCCATTTCACAGATGGGAAGTTGAGGCTGTGCCTTCCCCGGGACCTAGCTTTCAGCCTTCTGAAGGCAGCCCAGGCTCTGCTCCCGTGCCAGGGCCCCCTCTCTCTGGCATCACACCAGCTCTCTCTCACGTGGTGCAGGCTGCCAGCTGCTTGGATTTGAGCCTCGTGACCCCGATCTACTCATCGGCCCTGAGCTCCTTCCTGACCAGGCGCAGCAGCCCGCTCACAGCTCCCATGTTCCTCAGCCTCTTCTCCCGGCACCCGGTGAGTTGTAGTGCCAGGCCGCCCTCTTGGGCCCCGGCTCGGCCCAGTCCTCACAGCCCACCTCACAGCCCGTCGTTCCCTCCGCAGATGCTCTGTAAGAGCCTGCTCCCCATCGTGGTCGAGCACGTGGCAAGCCACACGTGGCCCCGCCATCAGGTAAGGGGCTTCCCAGATCCCAGCTGAGGGCCTGCCTGAATTACCCGCTCGACTCCTGTCTGGCTCTTTGGGAGGCCCAGGAATGCTGCCCTGGTTGGGCCAGAGGGTGGGCCCTGCCCCTCTGACCTGGCCAGCCCCGCCCCCACTGTAGGCCCAGAGCAGCTGGGGGTGGGGGGCCCTTCCCGTGTGGCCCGAGCCCAGCAGCTCCTCAGAGACCATGCTCTGACCTGCGCAGAGGAAGCCCCAGGCTGATGGGTGTAGGCCTGGGGGCGGGGTGGGATGAGGGGGCTGGAGACACTGGAAGAAGACGCACTGAGTGAGTAGGGGGCCAGGAACCCTGTCCAGCTGACTGACAGCCCTGGCTGCCCCCCAGGCCTCAGTTCTCCCACCTGCCTGAGGAGAAGGGGCAGGAGCAGGTGATGGCCGAGCCCAGAGCTTCTGTGGCGACAGCGCCTCCCGCGTGGCCGATTCTCAAGTGCCCAGCGGGCTCCTGGAGCTCGTGGGGCCCCCCTGCAGCTCCCTCAGCCCTGGCCCAGCGTGCTGAGGCTCCTGGTGACCCCAGTCCCCCCCACCCCCACACCCCAGGCCCAGGCCTGCCTGCTGCTCCAGAAGACCCTGCCCACGCGGGAGCTGAGGCTGTGCTTTAAGGACCCCGAGTGGAAGCAGCTGCTGGACCAGATCCTGGCAAAGGTCACTGAGGTAACGGCCACGGGGCTCCTCTTCCCCCCCCGCTGGCGGTGGTTCTCTGGGAACCAAGGGGCAAGGGTTGCTGGCCCCTGCGCCTGGGGGCGGGTTGGGGGTTCCCCCAAGGAGACGTTTCTCTCCTCGGCGCCCTAATCTCCTCGTGGGGGCAACAGCAAGGCTTTGGGCAGCTCTCCGGAGGGGCTCAGCCTGGCTGCCTTCTCCTCAGAGCCTGCGGACGCTGGGTGAGGCCGAGACCAAGCCCGGGCACCAGAAGGAGCTGTCCTCCCTGGAGCTGCTCAACACTGTCTTCAGGAGCATCCAGCACGAGGTGAGCCTGGGCTCAGGAGGGAGGGCGCCTCGCAGGCGGGGCGGGCGGTCTGCGCAGAGGGGAGGGGGCGGGGGGTGGGAGCCAGGTGGGGAAGGGTCTGGACGCCCGGGTCAGGACTCTGGGCTTCATGTGCGGTGCGAGGGTGCCGTAACCTGTGCCTGGCCGGGGTGGGGTGAGCCGGTTGCTGCGGCTCTGCTCCAGTAAGGATGCCGAGAAGGGGCTGAGAGGGCTGGCGGCCACGGGAGGACCCGGCTGTTAGTGCGGAGCCCGGGTTTCCGGGCCTTCGGAGGCGGGCCGGGCGTGTGGAGCGTGAGATGCTCAAGGGGCCGCTGTGGGCAAGTCTCTGGTTCCTCCAGTCTGGCCCGGAGGGAGAGGTTTGGGGGTCCTTAGCGTAGACACTGATCAAAGCCCAAGTGCGGGACAAGCTTCCAAGAGGGTGCTGCAGGGAGCAGACAGGGCCAGGGCCTTGCAGAACGGCAGGCGGACCTGCGAAGCCACGCTCGGAGTGGTAGTAAAAAGCCAGGAGGGAGAGGGGTGTTCTGGAAGCCAGTGGGTTTCAAAATGGAAGCCAGTGGGTTTCAAAAACAACCCATTCAGTACGTGACGGGGAGGGGGAGATAGGAAGAAGGGCATTGGCAACCCTGAGGTCACTGCATGGTGCCCCCCGGAGGTGGGCGGGCCTTCGGGCCATGGGAAGAGAACAGAACATGGCACCTGGGGCTTTTTTCCTTGCAAGGCGAGAGAGACTAGGGATGTACAGGCAGAAGGGTTGGCTGAGGGTCCAGAAGGGGGGTGGGCTCACAGAGAGGCTCTCACCGGGCAAGGGTGGGAGGATGGGGACCAGGAGCCAGGGAGAGGCCATGCCTCATGTCACAACTGCAGCCACCGCCTTCCTGCCCCTCTGCAGAAGCTGACGATGGACCTGACCGCTGTCCTGGGCGTGCTGCAGAGCCAACAGCCGAGGCTGCAGCAGGGGCTACAGCAGGGGGCGCACTCGGCTGGGTCCAGCCGCCTCTATGACCTCTATTGGCAGGCCATGAAGTTCCTCGGAGTCCAGTACGTTTGGGGAGAGGGGGCCCCCACCTTGGGAGGGGCTGGGAAGACCCTCACGTTGCACATGTCCTGATGTGTGCACCGCAGTGTGGGAGCTTTGGGCAGCTTGGGGACCACGGAGGCGGAGCTCACCCCTGCCCTCACCACATACTTCTTTCCTTTGCTCACTTCCTCCCAGGCGTCCCAAGTCAGAGAAGAAAGATGCCAAGGAAGTCCCTAAGGCCACGCCGAGCCCCATTAGCATGAAGCGGAAGAAAAAGGGGTTCTTGCCAGAGACCAAGAAGCGTAAGAAACGCAAGTCTGAGGGCGCCACGCAGGAGGAGGCGGCCAAGCCCGCAGCCGCTGGTGGGGCCCAGCCCCCCAGCACTGGCAAGAGGAAGAGGAAGAGCAGGAGCAAGGCCCCAGCCCAGGCCCAGGTGAATGGGATGCCTGCCTCCAAGAGTCTGACCCCAGACCCCCCTGCCACGAGCCCCAGCAGCCCCGCCACGACCCCAAAGCTGCAGAAGAAAAATCAGAAGCTGTCCCAGGTGAGCAGAGCCACCCCCATGTCTCCCGAGTCCCCCAAGGAGCCTGCTGCCAAAAAGCATCAGAAGAATCTGCCCCAAAAGGGGGTTTCAGGCAAGTCGCCGCAGTCCGCACTGCCCAGGAGA
Source organism: Balaenoptera ricei (assembly GCF_028023285.1). Lineage (NCBI taxonomy): Eukaryota > Metazoa > Chordata > Mammalia > Artiodactyla > Balaenopteridae > Balaenoptera > Balaenoptera ricei. The sequence continues at coordinate 52,678,452 of NC_082658.1, read as the reverse complement.
AAGGCCAGATTGTCTTTGGCCAGCAGGAGCCCCACCCTCCTTCAGAGCGGGGCCAAGAAGAAGGGGCAGCTGAGGAAGGCGAAAAAGCTGTGAGTGTCCCCGTCTGCCCTAGAGACTATTTTTTCACCGCGATTTTAATACACAAGCTGCTGTCTGAGGTTCTACTTTCTGCGCCGGGGGTGGTGGGTCTGCTGCCAGCCTGCCAGGAGGTCCCGCCCCAGCGACCCCCAGCCCTGGGCTGGGCCCTGCCGCTGCTCTCAGGCACAGAGCACGCTTGGGACCTTGGCTCCCCAAGCGGTGTAGGCCAGGCCCAGGGCTCTGGTGTCTGGCGGGTGGGGTACAAGTGTGACCACGCTTCGTACCCCCCAGGCTGCTTTCCTGCGGGAGCCACCGGGGCATGACTTAAATATCTTTATTTCTTCATTTACAAGAGGAATATATTTGGCTTCTCTTTTAAGACTCTGAGATTCATAATCAGCAGCTCTAAAAAATAAAGGAGCAGTTTGGCTTCCGGAAGGAAGAGGAAGCAACACTTGGACCTGGTTCTTGTACAACAAGAAAACATTGCTGGGGCCCCAGTTGAGGCCGGGGTGGGAATGGAGGCCAGGCTGGTCTTTGGGGGAAGCCCACCCCTTGGTTAGGCCCCCCCAGGGTGCCCCAGAGCTTGGTGGGGAGGGGCTCCTCCACTAACTTCCCCCCCATTGAAGCCACACCAGCCAGTCGACTGTGGGCAGAGCGCACTAAGCTGGCTGGCTCTTAGGGACTCCTGCTGGCCACACGGGGCCACCTTGATTCCAGCAACGGTGCCGGGAGGGAGTGTGGAGCAGAGGGGACGTGATAAGCTCCGCCGGGAAGCTGGGGTCTGGTGAGAAGTTGGCGGCTGCGCCCCGGTGTGTGGCTCTGGGTGGGGGGAGTCGGGGCTGCGTGTGAACGGCAGCAGCAGCTGATGTGTGCGTGGAGGTGGCTCTGGGTGCTGGCCTGTCCCGACGCGCCTCAGTCTCCACCAGGCTCGTCCCTGGGACAGGAAGCCCAGTGGAGGGCTGCTTCCTCTGACAGCCGGAGCCCTGGCTGCTGCCCCACAGATTCTGGGAATTGTCCCCTGGGCGCTGCCCCTGGAAAGGGCCCAGCCTGGGGGCCAGAGTCAGTTCCCGGCTTCTGGAGGGCGGGGGTGCTAGGGTGGATCCAAGGAGCCCTGTAGGCATGGGGAACCCCCAGAGGTCTCAAGCCTGGGGCACACGTGGTGTGTAGCTGCCACCAGGGCCTTCACTCCTGGTAATGCCACCTCCCTGTCAGGATGGTCCCCGACCTGGGAGATCTCCGGGCTGACAGCCAGCCCAAGGCAGCAGAAACAGACGTCCTCCAGAGCGACCAGCCAGGCTGGGAAGCGCCTAGCAACGTGGGTGCCCGGCTCTGCCAGGTTGAGTCCAACGTCCACGAGGTCAGAGGCCCAGCTGACAGGCTGTGTAGTCCTCACACACCAGGCCCTTCAGGGAGCCTCAGAGCCGGAAGTGCCACCCTGAGGCTTGGGCCACCTCTTCTCTGTGCAGCCCAGGGGTTGTCGTGTCTTCAAAGCTGCAGGTAGTGCCTTGCCCAGCAAGCTGGGGGGGAAAGTCCAGCCCCCGGGCCCCGGGGTCTGGGGAGGGCAGAGACTGCCCCAGGGTCACGCAAGCCGGGGACAGGCCAGCCTCTCCCCACACGCCCACAGCGGGCTGTCTTCCTCCTGGGCCCCAGGGCCCCTGCACCCCAGACCCAGGCCTGGGGGTCTGTCCCAGGGTATGGCTCCAGCACACACAGCCTTCCAGGTTAGTTGAGGACACAGCTTCTTGGAGCCAAGGCCACGCGGCAGTCCCAGACCAGAGCCGGTGGGCGCCCAGCTGTGGGTCACACGGAAAGCTTCGGGACAGCCCTACGGGGCCAGGGCGCCGGGGGACACCTCCCAGGCTAGGTAGGAGCAAGGGTTCTTCGTTGTCCCAGTGGCACCTGGAGGGAGGGGGTCAGAGGTCAGGTGTGGAGCCCATTCCAGAGCTTCCCTCTTTCACGATCCTCCCTATTGGGAGGAACAGGCCTTTCTCTGGGCTCCCGTGGCATGAAGGGTGTGGGTCTACTGGAGCCAAGGCGTGGGGCAGTGACCTTGGATTTTGTATTGCTGGGAAGCTGCAGCCCCCAGAGGCCAGGCCCAGAGAAAGATCCAAGTAGGAGTCAGGCCCTGGCACCTCTAGGAGGATTCGGGAGGACAGAATCCAGAACCGAGCAGGGAGTTCCTGGCCAGTCCCCACCCTGACCTATGCCCCCAGCTCTTCTGAGGAAGGAAGGGGGAGCTGCCTCCCTCCCATGGGTCCACTGGTCAATTTGGGCAACATCTCATGAGGAAGAGGACCAAGGCCAGGGCTGGGATGTTCTCAGGCAGGAGGTGACTCAGGAGCTGTGCCTGCTTCCAGAACACCCCTCCACGGCGAGCTGAGTGCCCCCCCCACTAACCCTGCCCCTTCCCTCCACAAGGAGTCTTGCCCCCAGCCCCCCGACCCACACTCACTGCCTCAGACTTTCACAGATGCGGGCGGCATCACCAGCGGGTTCACCCTGGGGGAGAGACGGGCGGGGGTCAAGGTGGCGGATCAGCGGGGGCCTGGCCCGGGCACTGCTCTGGCGCATCGCATCGCGGGGGCCGGCGGACCGGATGTGCTGGGCAGGGACCTCGTCAGCCCCAGAGGGAGGTGGGAGAGCCCAGGAGTGGGGAGAGGAGAGAGAGAGAGAGAAGAGTAAAGAGGAGAGGAGAAAGAAGTCAGAAAATGAGAGGAAAAAGAAGGGGCGGAGCCCCAACCCTGAAAACCATTCATTCCGGAGAAAAACCCACCTAGAACCACCACAAAAACCCCGGGGCCACCATGGGCTCCCTCTTGTGATGGAGGCAGCATCTGGAGGGCGGGGACCTTGTCAGCCAGATGACCCACCAGCAGGCAGCAGGCCCACCCTCACCCCCCCCCACTCACTGCTGCTCAGCCTTGGCACGGTCGCTGAGGAAGAAGAGCGCGGTGGCCAGGAAGAACATGCCACCCAGGACCACGACGAAGGGGCAGAGCATGAGGGCGTAGCCCAGGCTCAGGAACTCCCAGAGCGGGGAGTCCTTGGTGCTCTGGCGGATCAGGTCGGAGATCTATGGGATGGGGGAGGGGGTGGGTGTTAGCGCGGGGCCACCTCCCAAAGGCCTGCACCCCACCCGCCCCCCGCCCCCAGTACTCACAAAGCCGATGAGGTAGGGGCTTCCGGCGTCCCCCAGCAGGTGGGACGTGAAGCTCTGCAGGGCAACGGCAGTGGCCCGTCTGGTGGGGATGACCACATACTGTGCAAGAGGCAGCAGGTCAGAGGCCAGCAGTCAGGTGTGCCCACCTGGCCTCATCCCAGGGGTCACGACACTTCTGAAGCTCCCATGGCCTCAGACTCACTCCTGCCCTGGTGTCTTGACTTGTTCTCCTGGGTCCTCCCCGGCTCCTGAGACCAGGCTGCCTTAGTGTCTGCACTTGGCCCTTGGCGGGGAGCCAAGTGCACCGGTCACAGGGAAACCGACGCCCGGGGGCACAGAGATTGCACGTGGCAACACTGGGACCAGAACCCTGGCCTCAGTCTTGCCCTCACCTCCCTACAAGCTAAAGACCCATCTTGGTTTCCCCTCCTTGGGGACCTGCCAAGGCCTGGGCTGGCTGGGATGGGTGATGGTGGTGAAGCAGGATCCTGCCTAGAAGAGCCTCCACTTTTACCCCCAGCACGGACTGCCAGAGCCGCTGGGCCCCCGGAACCCCCGCCAGACCAAGCAGGCCCTGACCCACAGGGGCTGCAGCTCTAAAGCTGGGCGGGCCAAGGTCAGACAGAGGGGCTGGTGGCAGAGCAGCAGGGGGCGGGCAGCAGCCATGTCAGCGGGCGCCCTGGGCAGCCCCTTGCCCCCGAGCGCAGCTTCCTCATCTAGTGCGAGCCCCAGCCTTGGTAGACAGTCTGTGAGAACAGCCAGTGCCCACGGGGCACCCAGTTACTGGCGGGGAGGGGAAGACCTGGATTGCGTGGCCCCATTTCCAGGAATAATTAGTCACTTGGCTGTGACACTTAATAAAATGGGACACGATTTCCCTGGGACCCAAACCCTGTCAGCATCTGGGGCTGCCCCTGGGGCTGGGGGCAGAGGAGGGGGTCCTGCCTACCGCCAAGGGCACTTGATTCAGGCAAACGCACTCCAGCCTTCACTCCCGCATGTGCAGTGACCCCCGCCTGGCACTGAGCTGAGTCAGACCTCCCGCCCATCACCCCTTTAGCCAGGGACTGGGTGAGGGGGGCGGTGTTGGAGGGAGACCACCCCAGGTGAAGCACATACACAGGGAAGCTCGGGCGGGGCCAGGCAGGCTTCCTGGAGGGGAGCTAGCAGGGGCCCGATGCCCAGGCAGACGCTGATCTCCTAGGCTGACCCACATTCTGGCACCAAACCCCAAGTGCCCTGAAGGTGGCCCCATGAGGAGTCCTTCCTCCCCCTGCCCCCAGGGCCCACCCTGGCACCTCCCACCCTCCCCACCGCCGGTGCCCTGCATACCCTTCTCCCAACTCTCTCCCGGCCCTGACTTGGAGGATCCCTGAGGACAGGACCAGATGTCAGCACCCCCTCCACCACCCCTGCCCCAGACTGCCGCTTGTTATCGAGGCCACAGCCCCCTCCTGCTTCCTCCCAGGCTGCTCCCGTCCCTGCCCAAGGACACAAGCCCCTGCTGCCACTCAGATGGCCCTTTGTCCCCGGCCGCCTGGTCTGGAGCCCATTGTTGGCCCCGTGAAGACGGCCTCTGTCTGCCCGACCCAGCCACGGGCGCTGGAGCAGGCGCGCCTGGAGCCCAGGCTGAGCCAGGAGGGCAGAGTCCACGGGAGCTCAGACCCTGGGGTGGAGCGTTGGCAGACAGCACCACTCTGGTGCCAGCCTGGCACTGCCAGGCTCCCGGCCACAAACCGGAGCCTCCAGACATCGCCCTCCGCACCCAGTCCCCACATCCTGCCCTTCTGCCTGCTCAACCCTCTGATTCCAGGCCCTGCCCCGATGCAGACCCCCAAATCTCTGATCCCCTCTCCCCGCTCACAAGCCCGGCTGGCTCTCCCACCCCTTCACCCACCCTCCCCATCTGCCCCGAGAGGTCGAGAGGCCCCGGTCAGCACGAGGCAACCTTGGCCTGCCTCACCATGAGGATGTCCGCCGTGATGGCCCAGTTAGAAAACAGCAGCGTCTCCCCTACAAAGATGCAGATCTGCCCGGGAGAGACCAGAGCAACCATCAGGGGGTGCTCTGCCCACCACTGGCCCCAGGCTGCTGGCTGCTGGCCGGGAGCCCCCAGAAGCCCCCCCAACGCCGGCTCCTGGCGGTCAGGCTCACGGGGAATCTGTGGATTAGCTACAGGCTTCAAGCCAGGCCCACAGCCCTGGCCAGAGCAGGGGCAGACTGAGGACTGGAGCCTCCCCGTGGGGGGGGGGGGTCCCCCGCCCAAGTCAGACTGCATTTCCTCTTCCAGAGCCCAGCTCCCCCGCCACCCTGGCACTCCCACCGCACTCACATAGGCCCCCACGATGCTGCTCTTGGCCGCCACGAAGATGAGGCAGATGAAGATGGCGGAGCCCAGCATACCCACAGCGCACACCAGCGGGTCAGCCCGCTGGGTCCGCAGGCGGCACCAGCGCGTGGCTCCTGCGCCCGTGACCACCCCGAGAAAACCCGTAAAGCAGGTGATGGCCCCGAAGATGAGGCTGCGGAGACAGAGGACGGTGCGGCACGGGTTAGGGGGCAGGGCCGGGGTAGAGGGGCCGGCGGCCTCCCTCACCCCGCCATCCCCGCCTGCCCACTGAGCCCGCCTGGCCGCACCTGTCCTTGGCCGCACAGGGCGGGCTGCTGCACGTCTCTGCCGCCTTCTGCACGACTTGGGCGCGGTGCAGGTAGAGCGGGATCCACATGCCCAGGGCCCCTGTGGCGAAGGACACGGCTGACGTGGCCAGGGAGGAGAAGACGTAGCTGCGGCTGGGGAGAGGCCGGGGCAGCAACACTGAGCGGGGGCCAGCATCCCCGCAGCTGGCAGGGTCGGGCCCAGGAGGCAGGCTTTCCTCCCTCACTCCTTCCCCCAGGGACAGAAGGCCTCAAACGCCTTCCCTACGGGCTCTGGGGGTGAGGGCTCTGGCTTCAGGGATCATAAACACTCGTGGCCCCGGCACTGTGGACAGGGAGTCCGGCCAAGCGGGCTGCGTGGGCCAGCCTGCAAGGTGCGGTCCTCTCATCTCGGCGCCCCCCCCTCTTCCCACCGGACCCCTCCCAGCAGCACTCACTTGCGGATCAGGGCCTTCATGTCTCGGAGCCATGACGTCCGGGCCTTGAGCTGCCCCCCGAGCTGGTCAGCGTGGCCTCTCTTAGTGGCCGGGACCAGGACGAGGATGAGCGTTCCTGTGATCATGCCCAGGATGGGGGACACCTGGTGGGTCAGGGTGCACCAAGTTAGGACACCAGGGCCCAGGCGTCTTTGTCTCTGCTGCACCTGGAAGGGGGAGCAGGCCAGCCACGCCTTCTCTGGGCCCTGGGCTCCTCCTCTGGGCTAGTATCTGCCCAGCCTTCCTGACTGGGCCAAGCCACTGGGGGTGAGGCTAGCATATGGGGCTCAAAATGGGCTGTGCCGACCAGGGGCAGGATGGGAGAGAGGACTGAAAGTGAAAGGGAGAGAGGGATGGTCAGATGGATGGAGGAGGGAGGACAGATGGCTGAATAGTCAGAGAGATGGATGGATGGATGGATGGATGGATGGATGGATGGATAGATAGATAGATTGCTGGGTGGATGAATTAACACATGGAAGGACAGGAGGATGGATGGATGGATGGATGAGTGGATGAGTGGATGAGTGGATGAGTGGATGAGTGGATGAGTGGATGGGTGACGAGTGATGGATGATGGGTGACGAGTGATGGATGATGGGTGATCGATGGAACGAAAGGAAGACAGGTAGGTGGGCAGACATATGGAATGATGACTGGGAGAGGAGAGTTCCTGGGGACAGGGAGCCAGATACCAGCTCTTGCCCCCCTCCCTGGGTCTGGGAAAGGTTCCCAGGCCAGCTCGTCACCCTGGTGGTGGGGGGGCACTGAGAAGGGGCTGGCTGCGCATGAAGCTTCCAGCTGATCCACCCGGTAGCTTATCGTTTGGGAGGGGCCCGTGTGGGTTCCAGGAGAACGAGGCTCGGGACTCCCTCTGGGCCTTCCCTGCATCTTGCCCAGCGTCCAGAACTGACTCTCCAAGGCCCCAGGCCTCTCTCCAGATGGAAAGGGCGCATCTCGGGAGTCTGGATTCCAATATACCAGTTCCTCCACCAGCTCATGAGAACAGGGAAATCTGTACCCACCCCCACCAGGCCTGGGAGCCCATGGTCTGGGGAGTTCCTCTCCACTCGCCGCCCCCATCAAAAAATTCCACGGAGGCTGCTTCCTTCCTGCTTTTGAGGAAAAAACACTTTGTCTTAAGCTTCCTCTCCTTCACAAGACTGGGGATCTCTGTTTCCTCTGATTGCACTGTCCTGGGGCCTTGGCGGACTTGTGCTGAATCCTCCTGCAGGACAGGAAGTGGCTCCAGACCCCGGGGCCCTCACACAGAGGCCTCGTCTCAGCCCCTCCCCAGCACGGTGCCACAGCTCAAAGCAGGAAGTGCCGCCGTGAACGTGGAATTTCCTTCGTCCTCACAGACTGGGGCCCCTGAGTGGGGCGAGTCTGGCACCCCTCACGCCTCAAAGTGAACTAATGGAGAAGAGCCCAGGCCCACGAGGTGGGAAGCCTGGCGGCTGAGGCTCTGTCCCTGAATCTCTGGGCGACCCTGGGCAACGGCTGGTCTGGGGATGTCCTTACCCGCAAGGCCCAGTGCCAGTCTCCGGCCGCCTGCTTCACGCTGGAGCCGGTGATGTAGCCCAGGCCGCTGCAGAGAGGACGGCACGGTCAGGCAGGGATGGGTAGGGCGTCAGGGGCAGGGGATACTCACCAGTCTAGCAGGCCACCAGCCCCCGCCCCCCAGCCAGCCAGGGAGCTGGTCCAGGCGCTTCTCAAGGCTGCCTGCCCACGCGTTTAGGTCACAGAGGGCCAAACTCCAGGGAGAGGGAGTGGTCAGAAATCCGAAGGGACCTGGCCCGGATCCTCACCTGCCCAGAGGGATGGCGAAGTAGAAGACAGACAGCATGAGCGTGCGCGTGTTCTTGGTGAAGAGGTCTCCGATGATGGTGGGCGCGATGGTAGAGTAGCTGGCCTCACCGATGCCCACCAGCCCGCGGGACAGGACCAGCAGCCAGAAGTGCTGTGGGGAAGGGCGGAGAGCGCTGGGGGGCGCACCTGCTCCCCTGCCTGCGCACCCCTGCTCCCCCCTTTGCTCCCTACCCGCGGCAGGGCCCAGGAGACAGGAGAGAGGATGGAGCCCAACCCCTGCCGCAGCAAGGACTACACCCCAGGCCACTCTGGGCCTCAGTTCCTGCCTCTGAATAGTGGGTCTGACTGGGTCTAGCTGGCCCAGTGCTGGGATGGAGCTGGACTTTCAGGGGCTGAGAGTTGTAGGTTTGGCGGGGGACGTAAGCCTGTGTCTCCACTGCCACCCCGACCCGTTGGGAGACTTCCTCCCTGGGTTCTGGCCCCATCTTGGGAGCCTCAAGCCGCCCCTACTCTGTGTCCCATCCCCTGACCAGGCAGCTGGGCTGACCCTGGCGGCACTGAGGACTCAGTGTAAATGGAGAGTGGGCAGGGCAGCCCAGTGGGCTCAGCGCCCCTCCCCCATGCACACATCAAAGAGCAAAGCCCAGCTACGCTGGGAAGGGTGGGGCCGTGCCAGCTGCCAGTGGTTCTACCCCTTTGATGTGGACCCAGCCCCTCCATCCCCCCAGCTGCCCAGGGCCTGAGAACCAAGCCTGGTCATTTTTCCCCAGCCCCACCCTGACCACCCATCCGGCCAGCATTGCCCACATCCAGCCCTCCTCCGGGTCTCCCTGTTTCTGCACATCTCTTTCCCGGCCCTCTCTCTGTGTCGCTGGTCCTGCCCATCCATCTCTGCGCCTCTCGTTTCCATAGTTCATTCGCTCTCACCCTCCATCTCTGAGTCTTCCTTCTCCTGGCCCCTTGCCTGTGCTTCTTTCCCTGAGAAGCATCAGCCCACAGCCTTTGTCTATTTTTCTGTTGGGTTCTTTGTCTTTCTTGCATTAGTTTCTGTTAGCGTTTTATATATCATGGGAATTGACATTTATTAGATAGGTCACAAATATTTTCCATCATCTTTCTTTCCACTTTGTTTATGGGGAGTTTCATCATACAGAAGCTTTGTGTTGTTTAATTTGATGCTGTCCAAGCTGTTGATTTTTCCTTAATGGCTTCTGGATTTCACATCTTGCTCAAGAAGGGCTAGTCCATCCCAGAATGATACAAAAATATTCTTTTATCTTTTATGTTTGTTATATTTTAGAAAGAGAAAGAGAATGGGAGTGATTTCCTTATTCTCCTCTGTACAAGAGCAGGCAGATAAGACCTCTTTGACAAGGGATCCCATTGATCCCCACTCCTCCCCCAGGAACTGGCTATTTTGTCCATTTGTCACGACTTCCTCTCTACCTTTGCCTGCACATACACGTACCAAGGAACAACATTTAGTGTCCCCTGTGTGCTCTCAAAAAATAAACATAAAAAGACCATTCCTGGGACTTCCCTGCTGGTCCGGTGGTTGAGAATCCACCTTCCAATGCAGGGGACGCGGGTTCGGTCCCTGGTTGGGGGACGGGAGCCCACATGCCGCAACTACTGAGCACGCGAGCCACAACTAGAGAGCAGCCCATGTGCCGCAACGAAGATCGTGCGTGCCACCCGACACAGCCAAAAGTAAAATAAATAAATATTAAAAAAAAAAAAAAAAAAAGACCATTCCATGCATCTTGTCCCACAACTTGATTTTTTTCCCTCATCTTTTGGAAACCCATTTCAGCTGGCTAATATAGATCTAGTTCATTCTCCCATTCTATCTGGGCATCCCCCAAGTCGAGGTCATTTAGTTTCTTTTTTTTCTATTACAAAACTTGCAGCAAACGTCCTTACATGCACCTGTCACTTTGTGTCCACGAGTTGGAGTTTCTCCCTTTGGCATGTACCCCCAAGTAGAAGGCTGGGCTGTGGGGTGTACACAGAATTTTACAAAATCCTGCCCCACTTTGCTCTCCAAAGAGGCTCTACCAATTTACACTCCCACTAGTAGCTTGAATAACACTTGGTATTGTCAGCCTTTTTAATTGCCGCCAATCTGATGGGTGTGAAATGGTAACTTACTGTTGTTTTAATTTGCAGTGCCCTGATTACTCAAGAAGCCGAGAACCATCTCTTCCTACATATGTTGCCTGTTGGGGGATCTTCCCCTGGAAGTGCCTGTCACTATCCTTTGCCCATTTTTTCTACCGGGTTGTTTGTCTTTTTCTTGTTGAATTATAGTTCTAGATTTTTTTTTTTTTTTTTTGGCTGTGTTGGGTCTTCGTTTCTGTGCGAGGGCTTTCTCTAGTTGTGGCAAGCGGGGGCCACTCCTCATCGCGGTGCGCGGGCCTCTCACTGTCGCAGCCTCTCTTGTTGTGGAGCACAGGCTCCAGACGCACAGGCTCAGTAGTTGTGGCTCACGGGCCCAGCTGCTCCGCGGCATGTGGGATCTTCCCGGACCAGGGCTTGAACCCGTGTCCCCTCCATTGGCAGGCAGACTCTCAACCACTGCGCCACCAGGGAAGCCCTAGTTCTAGACTTTTATGGTTTGCTTTTTACTTTACTTTCACCTAGCTGGGATTTATTTTGAAGTATGGTTAGAAATACAGACCATACTTTATCTTCCATCCAGATGGAGAGTCAATACTCCCAAAACCATTTATTTGAGATGCAACTTTCATCCTCCACTCAATTCCCATAGAAAGGAGGACTGTATTTCCTTGATCTCTTAGTTTATCCCTTCGCTGTTTTCATTGGAAAAGCCATGTTTTGATAACGGATAGGACAAGAGCCCTTTCATTGTTGTTTTCACAATGTTCTTGGCTGTTCCTGGGCACTTTCTCTGCCAGATTTACTTCAGAATCACATTGCCAAGGTCCACCAAAAACCCCCATGGGACTCGGATTGTGACTGCAATGAACTCATAGATTAATTGGGGGTGATCCGTCTGTCTCTCTCTCTGCCTCTGCTCATCTTCTCTCCCCATCTCTCCCTTCCTTCCACACACCCAGAGTGGGGCCCAGCCTTGACATCGTGGTCCTGTACTCACTGGTCAATCCCAGAAGCAGCCCCAGAGGTCAGATGATGAGGGGCCTGGTCAGGGGCAGGACAAGACCCAGAGGGGGTCCAGAAGCTTCTTCTGGTCCAGTCCCCATTTTTGACTGTGGCCATCAGGCTCTACCTGACGTTCTAGGCCTGGGGTTTTTTTTTTTTAATTTATTTTTGGCTGCGTTGGGTCTTCATTGCTGCGCGCGGGCTTTCTCTAGTTGCGGCTAGTAGGGGCTACTCTTCGTTGTGGTGCGCGGGCTTCTCATTGTGGTGGCTTCTCTTGTTGCAGGGCACGGGCTCTAGGTGCACGGGCTTCAGTAGTTGTGGCTCGCAGGCTCAGTAGTTGTGGCTCGTGGGCTCTAGAGCGCAGGCTCAGTAGTTGTGGCGCACGGGCTTAGTTGCTCCGTGGCATGTGGGATCTTCCCGGACCAGGGCTCGAACCTGTGTCCCCTGCATTGGCAGGTGGATTCTTAACCACCACGCCACCAGGGAAGTCCTAGGCCTGGAGCTTATTACCTGGCCTGACCCTTCTCTATGAAGCTGCCCCGTGAAGCAAACTTGTATCCCCCAAACCTGCTAGTTCTCTCTGCCCTCACCTCCAACCTCCTCTCAATCAGTGTAAATCTGACTCACCATTGCCCTTCTTCAGACTCTTCCAGGGTCCAGCACTTCCCTCAGGAGAAAGCTCAAGCCTTCCAACCTGGCATTCAAGGCTCTCCATGACCTGGTCCCTGCCTTCCTTTCCAGCCAAAGCACTCGCCTCCTCAATCTACCAACACACTCAACCATTTCTGCCTCCATGGGGCTGCTCCCTCTGCCTGTGCTATCTTCACCAAGAGGCCTAACCTCCCTGTCTTGCCTGCCCAACTCAACTGCCACCTCCTCCAGGAAGTCTTCCCTGACCACATGGATGTCAGAGACTGCTCTCTCTTCAGTGAGGACTTTCAGCACTTTGCTTATCTTGAAGGCTCTGAACATGGGAGCTCCTGTCACATCTTCCCATCCCCAGGCCTGGGTGCTCCCAAGGCCAGGGTCTCCTCCTTTGTCCCCTAGGCTGAACGCTCCCTGAAGGCAAATCCTGGTCTTCTCCCCTTCTTTTCTTTTTTTTTTTTAAAGATTTAATTTTATTTATTTTTGGCTGCTTTGGGTCTTCATTGCTGCGTGCAGACTTTCTCTAGTTGCAGCGAGCGGGAGCTACTCTTCGTTGTGGTGCGCAGGTTTCTCATTGTGGTGGCTTCTCTTGTTGCGGAGCACGGGCTCTAGGTGCGCGGCTTTCATAGTTGCAGCATGCGGGCTCTAGAGCTCAGGCTCAGTAGTTGTGGCGCATGGGCTCAGTAGTTGCGGCATGCGGGCTCTAAAGTACAGGCTCAGTAGTTGTGGCACATGGGCTCAGTAGTTGCGGCATGCGGGCTCTAAAGTACAGGCTCAGTAGTTGTGGCGCATGGGCTTAGTTGCTCCACGGCATGTGGGATCTCCCTGGACCAGGGCTCGAACCTGTGTCCCCTGCATTGGCAGGCGGATTCTCATCTGCTGCGCCACCAGGGAAGTCCCTCCCCTTCTTCCTCTATCTCCCTCTATAGTAGCCATCATGTGATTGTCCGTCCTCTGCTTGAAGACCCCTAGTGACGGGATACTCACTACCTCTCAGAGCAACATATCTCCTCATTGGAAGAAAGAACAGAAATAATGATTTGTTGAAACCTGCCATGTGTCAGGGTCTGGACATTCATGAGTTCAATTATTTCTCACAACCACCCTTCATACTAAGAAGTATCATCCCCAATTAAAGATAAGGAAACTGAGGCTCAGAGAAGTTAAGTTTCTCCAGATCACAAAGCTGAGTGGGCAACAGAATTGGGATATTCAAATCCAGAACTGTGGGAGCCAAGTGAGAAACATCTTCTTTCCTGGGAATTCCCTGGCGGTCCAGTGGTTAGGAATCCACACTCATTGCTGAGGGCCCGGGTTCAATCCCTGGTTGGGGAACTAACATCCCACAAGCTACACGTTGTGGCCAAAAAAAAAAAGAAAGAAAGATCTTCCTTACACTGAACTGATGTTTGTCTCCCTAGGACTTTGACCCAGGGAGTTGGCTGATGGTCGGACAAAGAGAAAACTGTGTGAGGCCTAGAGAAGGGTAGTGACGTATCTAGGGTCACACAGCAAGATGACAGCAGAGCCAGAACTAGAACCCAAGGGTCCTGACTCCTTGGCCAGACTTGCCCCACTGATCCTTGCATCCTCCCCAAATCAGAAGCAGCTCAGAGAGAGTCAGGATGCCACACAGGGCTGTGATTCCCTCTGTTCAAGGCCAGCAAGGGGAAAGCCCAATCGGTAGGGCCAGTGTATAGAAGTACCCAAAGACCCCCTCATCCCACCATACTTGGACCCAACAGGCTGGAACCCCAGTCTAGACTAGGACAGGTCAATCAGACTTGCCACCCGCTGGAGGAACCAGGACACACGGACGGGATGAGCAGGAATGCCGGGTGGAAAGCCCGGGCAGGCCTCACCTGCTGCGGAATGAAGGAGCTGGAGAACGTGACGGCCGACCAGAAGAAAATCCCACAGCTGAGGATCACTTTCCTGTTGAAGCGGTCACCCAGGTAGCCAAAGATGGGCGCAGCCACCATGAAGCTGCAGATGAACACTGCGTGGGGAGAGGAGAGCGGCAGGTGTGGCACATGGGTCTCATGGCTGAGCCCACCCGCCCAGACCACCCAGCGAGAGGCCAAGTGCCTGCTGAGGAAGCGGCCGCTGCCCGAGAGGGGCAACCTCGGCCAGACCTGGGCCCAGGGGAGGCGGGACAGGCCCTCTGGGTTAGGAGACTCCACGACTCCATCCTCCTCAACGCCCAGTGGCAGGTGAGCCCTTCGGGTACTTTTTAAAAGAGTAAAGATTATTCACTATTCAACATTTTCTACTTGTCAGGGGCTGTGCTAGGGGCTCACCACACAGCATCTTGTGTACCTTTCCGACCCCCATCCCACCTCACAGATGGGGAGACACACAGAGAGAAGTGACTTGCCTAAGGCCCCACCGGTAGTAAATGTCCCAGTGGGGACTTGACTCCCTGTCTGACTCCAGAGCCAGTGTTCCTTATACTTTGCCATGCTACTCTCCTTATTATACTTGAAAAAGAGGTTCAGAGAGGGAAAGGGACCTACGCAAGGTCACACAGCAAATTGGGGCAGAACTGGACCTGGAACCCCCAGTCTCATACCTGCCAGATCACACAGCCACCCTCACTCCCAGCAGACTGCAGAGACTGTCCTGACATTTGGAAACATTGTCATTCATTTGTTCATTCATTCATTCGTTCACTCATTCATTCATCCATCCGTTCATCCATTCAACAAAGACCAAAATTCCTAGACTCTTGGAGTTTTCATTCTCGTGAGAAACAATGAAATAAAAAATATAGTATGTCAAGGGGTGACACATGCTAAGGAGGGAAAAAGGGCAGAAACAGGAGATAGGAAAAGTGTGTGAGAAAAAGAAAACAGATGTTAAAATTTTAAATAGAAAAGTCAGAGGTGACATTTCAGCAAAGACCTGGAGGAGATGAGGAGACAAATCATGCAAATAGTAGGTTGAGAACAGCAAGTGCAAAGGCCCTGGGGCAGGAATGTGCTTAGCATATTTGTGGAACAACAAATAGACCAGAGTGGCTGGAGCAGAGGGACACTGGGGGAAAGGCCAGATGGGGTGGGGCCTTGTGGCTCACTGTGGTGACTGTGGCTTCTATGGGTGAGAAAGGAAAACACCAGAGGATGCTGAGCAGAGGAGTGATGTGACCTGGTTTTGTTCTTCCAGAACAATAGAGCAGCAGAGTCTCAGAGGACCCTGTGGGGATGGCACTACCAGTATGGGAGGGGCCTTCGAGGTCCCAGGGGGGATAAAGAGTCCAGCAACGCAGGGTAGTCGCTAGGTCATGCGGTGAGGCAGCCCCTGATTCCTGCTCCTGGAAGGCAATCCCACAGCTGACGGGCAGATGGCCAGACAAAGGCCGGGTGGGCAGATAAGACGGCCGGCCAAGCTAAACATTCACAGGCTCTGGCTGTTCCCTCACAGACCTGAGCCCCTAGGAGAAGACAGGGAGGGGAGGAAGGAGGCAAGGAGGTGAGAGCAGGCTGGGCTGGAGCAGCGCGACTGTCCCTCACTTATCCCAGGGAGCAGGATGGTGAGCGTGTATGGGTGTGGGGGGCAATCTTTTAATCCCAACTGTGTGACTGGGGCCTCGGGCAGCATCAGCAGAGAGGTGCACAAATCTGGGCACTAGAGACGCAGTGCCTGGTCTTGAATTCAGCTCTATTCCTTCCCAGCTGGGTGACCTTGGGCAGGTCACAACCTCTCTGTCCCTCAATTCAGTGGTGTGCTGATAAATGTTTAGCAACTGGCTCTCCAAAAATGAGGCGGGGGGCGGGGGGAGTCCTGATGTGTAGTGTTTGCCCGTTTTCATGGTGCAAATACTCCCACCATGGTCTGATTTCAAGCTACCAATGTGATGTCACTAATCAGAGCTGGGAAGACAGATGCAGTCACAGAGTTGTACATAGAGTATTTCTACCACCTAGATCCAACAGACATAAATAACCTTAAGAACACAGATAATAGTGAAAGGTAGCAAAATAATTAGGGGGTGATGAATTCTGAGTGTTTATTACCTTTGGTTTTTTTTTTTTTAATAGCTCTTTGGAGTATAATTATACAAAGTATAATTGTATAATTGCTTCACAATACTGTGTTAGTTTCTGTTGCACAAAAAAGCGAATCAGCCATATGCATACACATGTCCCCATATCCCCTCCCTCCTGAGCCTCCCTCCCATCCTCCTTATCCCAACACTCTAGGTCATTGCGAAGCACCGAGCCGATCTCCCTGTGCTATGCTGTGATGTTGTTTAATTGTAAGTTTATATAATTTAGTTTGTAATAACGGTTGTGCTTAACAACCAGCTCACACAATTCCTGAAAATTTAACAATCAACTCTCATGAACCTAAGCCACCTCCAGCGCGCCAACTTCCTCATCTGTAAAAATGAAGATAAAAATAGCAACTCCCTGCTTGCTCTGAGCACTGGATGAGACAATGCATGTAAGGTGCTTAATGCCACACCCTTCCCAGAGTGGGTCAGCCTTGGTCAACACTGGGCCCTTGTTTAGATCAGTCAAGGTAGAAATTATTTCCTCATATCTAGAAAAAGAATTTTTCCTGCTGGGTCTGTCTCCCAGGACCTGCCTGAGATCAGACCAGGATATGGGCTGGAAAGAGATTTCAGTCTCATCAGGACTTACACATGTTCGGGGAGAAGGAAGAATTGTTCCCTCTATGCCTGTCTGTATTAGGTGAGGAGTGGGCAGAAAGAATCAGAATAGGAGTTGCCCCCCTGTCTGGCCAAGGAGCAGACCCTGTCCATGGGTTGCCCAGCTTAAAGAGTTAAAATGCCAGGGAACCAGCAAGGAGGGCCAAATCCTACCAAGACAATGAAGGGAGGCTTCATAGAGGCAGTGATGGCAGAGCAGGGCATTGAAGGCTGCATAGGAGTTCACCGCGATGATACTACTTAAAATCAAGTATACTAAAATATAAATTACAAATCTTATAAGACTGTATAATGGTTAATGAGGCATAATGCTTATTGTTAATAATAATTGCAGTTACCGTTTATGGAGCATTTATTATAGACAAGGCCCAGGGAGGTGCCCTGGACATAAGCACAGATTATCTCATTTGATTCTCCCTATTATCTTCATCTTATGGAGGGCACAGTAGAGGCTAAAAGGAGTGACATCACACAGCTAGTGTATGGCTAAGCCAGAATTTATACCCCAATTTGACTCCAGAGTCCTTGCTCTAAATCACACCACAGGCGGCCAGGCTGGGAAGGCGGAAGATCCCAGCTGATGTTCCAAAGGTCAGAGAAAGTTCAGTGTGTGTTGGGGACAGCAGGAAGACGCGTGAGGCTGTAGGCTGGGAAGGTGATAGAGAGGAAGCAGTGGGAGGTGAGGCCACGGAGGGAGATCGGGCCCTAACCCCTAGTACCAGGTTTGGTGTTAGTTAGAGGGCAGTGGAGATCCACAGCACACTGTTCTCCCCCTTCAAGGAGGAGCACTGGCCAAGCCCCCGCTGGGTGGGTGCAGAGGGGCTGAAGGAGGTGAGCCAGGCCTCGGCCAGACCTCAGCCATCCTGGTCCATCCCTATCGTCCTGTCCACAGCAGAACCGGAAGGCAGCCCCCCTAGTGCTTTCCCCGCTAGCTTTCTGCCTGCTCTTCTGGGTGGGCAGAGGCACCCGGGACTTCAGATGGACTCCTGCTGGGACAGCCACGCCCCATCCCCACCCCTGTCCCGCCAAAGGTCACCAACTCCCAACCTGAGTTTTACCATCTGTCCCATTGTACAGCTGGGGCCACTGGAAGGTGGAAGAACTTGCCCAAGATGACACAGCAACCCTCCCGACCCTGGACTCTCTCGTCTCTCAGGGTTTCCCCTTGGGGACAAGGGAACCCAGGGTTAGCAGGGAGACACAATCCATCTTTCCAGCCCTCCCTTCTGCTCTGGGGAGCCAAGAGAAAGGACGTCTCCCGGCCCTCAGGGTTGTCACAGGCCAGCAGAGAGGCCTGAACACAGCTAGGTAGGGCCTGGAGGGAAAAAAATTCCTGGCAGAAGGAACAGCACAGGGGCTTCCCTGGTGGCGCAGTGGTTAAGAATCCACCTGCCAATGCAGGGGACACAGGTTTGAGCCCTGGTCCGGGAAGATCCCACATGCCGCGGAGCAACTAGGCCCGTGAGCCACAACTACTGAGCCTGCGCTCTAGAGCCCGCGAGCCACAACTACCGAGCCCGCGTGCCACAACTACTGAAGCCTGCGCGCCTAGAGCCTGTGCTCCACAACAAGAGAAGCCACCGCAATGAGAAGCCCCTGCACCGCAACGAAGAGTAGCCGCCACTCGCTGCAACTAGAGAAAGTCTGCGCGCAGCAATGAAGACCCAACGCGGCCAAATAATTAATTAATTAATTAATTTTTAAAAAAAAAAAGAAGAAGAAGGAACAGCACAGGCAAAGGCCTGGACAGGTGACCCATGTCCCAGATGGGGGCGCAGAGCCTTCTCCAGCCAGCGGGAAGCTCTGCTGAAAATAAAGACCACCCGGCCTAGAAGCTTCCTGGGCTCAGCACCCACAACCCCACCGTCTTTGTCTGGTGGAGGAGAGCTTTCTGGGCAGACTGGCTGCCCCACCCCTGGTCTCGGCAGGGCCGGCTTTCCCGGCACGAGGACATCCTGTGGTCGGGGTGTGGGGAAGCCCTCGGTCAGCTCACGTGTGCTGAGCCCACAGGTCTGGGACAATGGAGCCGCCGGCAGGGAGCCAGGGCAGGGGGCAGGGCCGCGGAGGGCCGAGTGGGAGGAGTCAGAGCCCCTGGCTCACCCGGAGAAGCTGGGGCTGAGCCTCACTCCCTCCTCTGCAAGATGGGTGGTGCGCCCCTCCTCACAGGGCCGGCACGAGGTCATCAAGGAGACAGGGCTTGGGCGGCAACCCTAAGGCGCCACCCACCTCTCACGGTGCTGGCTGAAGGCCTTCTCCCGTGGGCCTGCCGAGGAGGCCGGCACCCAAAGCTTGAAACGACTCCCGCTGAGAGTTCTGTGCCCCTGCAGGCAGCCCCCCCGACCACCCGCATTCCGAACCCACGGAGCTGCTGGAAGGTGGTCCTGGAGCAGGAGCGGGTGAGGTCTGCGCTGGGGGAGCCCTGAGTCCCCAGACTGTGGCCTTGGAGCACACGTCCAGCCCCACTTCAGCCTGGGCTGAACCAGGGCTATTTTTACAAAGTCCGGATCCGGCCAACTTGTTATTTGGAGGAGACTCGCCACCCTCCACGTCCTGTGGGCAGGGAGGGTGCTCGGGCAGGCGTGGGGTGGGTGGGGTCAGGCTCTGCCCGAGCACCCTCCCTGCCCACAGGATGGGGAGGATGGAGGCCCAGGCCGGCAGGATGATGGGGAGGACCCAGAACAGCCAGCCCCATCGGTACCTGGAAGCCCACCAGACTCAGAGCCCCTTCGGGAAGAATGGGAAGTACTCCTCCTTCAAACTCCGCTCAGAATATAAACCCTAGGTTGGCCACTGAGGCCTCAGGGAGGGAGGTTCTCGGGCCTCCCTTCTAACAGGAGGGTCCTGCGGGGAGAGCCACGGGGGCTGCCTAGATGTGCCTTCAGAACCTGAGTCTCTGTCGAAGCGGGAGGATATTGCCAGGCTGGCGAAAGTGAGGAGGGAGCAAGGCCAGAAGGAGACTCAGTCCCAAAACAAAGGCGCTGTCTGGTTTCAGTCTGAGCTGGCTCTTCCTCTGTCCCCACTCTCCCCCTGCCCCCGCCCCCCAATCCTGACACTTCCTCGTGATGCCACGAACCCCAGCCCTGAGTTGGTCCCGAGGGGAAACAGCAGGGGCAGGCCCAGGCCGAACTCTCAGCCACCCCACGCACCCCCCCCCCAACCCTGTCTCCTGGCCCAGCAGCTCCTGGTGCCCACAAATAAGCAGGCACCCCAGCTGTCAGCCCTGGCCCTTTGATCTGGGCAAGCAGCAACACCTGGCTCTGACCTTACCAGGGAAGAGCCAGGTGCCTGTGGCCGAGGCCAATTAGGTGACTTGCCTGGTAGCCCACTGAGTCACATCCTGGTCTAGCCCACCTGGCTTCTTGGCTCAGCTGGCCAGAGAGGCACGGACACTCTGGGGAGCCATCCCAGCTGTGCCCAGGGTAGGTGGTAGGGTGAGGGCCACAGAGTAATGACTAGAGGGTCTCGGAGAGTGCTGGGAACTCTCACCATGGCCCAGAGGCACCCACCCCGAGAACACTGAGATGCCAGACACTCAGGCACCTGGGATAAGCCTCACCAATCCAGCGGCCATCTGTGCCCCCATCCCGAGCCAAGAGGACCTCATACACAGAAGTCCCAATGCCAGGCCTGCTACTCTCTCACCATGAGACCTTAAACAAGTCATTTCCCCTCTCTTGACCTCTGTCCTTCCATCTGGAAAGTGAAGCTGACCAAAGGGGGCTTGTAGGAGGAAGACTCAAACAAGGTGATGCTGTGGGTGATTTATCCCCCTCCGGCCAGGTCGCCAGGGATAAGAAGGACACAGCCTGGGACATAATTGAGGCAGCGCTATGACCCTCGCAGCCCTCCCATCCGCTCCCTGGGCAGCTGCACTGGCCCTGACCTCGATCAGTGGGAGTTGAATGGAGGAGGCCAGAGCAGATCAGTCAGCAACGCCAAGAGCAGGAGGGGGATGAGGCTCGGGCTGGGTCCCCAGTGACTCAGGGGCCACGGAGGAGGGGGATGGGCAGCTAGGCTCCCTCCTGCACTTCCCTCCCCAGCTCGGCAGCCTGGTCCCTCCCACACTCCCATCCGGCTTGAACTCTGTCTCTCCAGCTGTAAGTGCTGGTCACTGCATTGCACGGAACCCAGGAGGCTGGAGGAACCTGTCCCAGGCCCCAGGGCAGGATGACTTGCTCTGACCTAGCCAGGGAGGCCAAGCAAGGGGGGCGGGGGGCGGGGAGGAGCCAGCAGAGGGGCTTGGGCTCACATCCAGGGTGGAGGTGATGTCTGCGGGGGCAGGGACCTGGGCGCCCTTAGGAGGAGCTGGACGGCACAGCCCAGCCCTAGTCCTAGCTCGGTTAATTCTCACGTATTCGGGCTGAACCCTGGAGCTTTCATCTCCCCTCTCTGAGCCCCAGAGGCCCCATCTGGGAAATGAGGATGGGCACTGAGCCTAGCTGAATGGCTGTGGCTCAAGGAGGCCGTGGAGGCCTGGCACGGGTGCGTGGTGGAATGCCACCCAGACAGGTCAGGCAGGTTCCTGGACAGAGCCAGCCTCTCCGCCCCTCCCTCCCAGGAGAGCCCGGGAGGGGACGGGGTTCCCAGGGTGGAATGCAGACCATGCACCTTCGCAGCCACATCTAACTGGGCCTCACGGCCAGATGGACTCCAGGACCAAGGGGAAATCAGGGCCAAGGGAGCTGGCCAAACAGCAAGGTCAGGGCCGAGTCAGAACCAGCCCTGGGATGTAATACTGGCTCTGAGTCTCTGCCCAGGCCTGAGGGTCCTGCAGAGGGCACAGCCGGCAGGGCCACAGCCAGTGGAGGGCCAGGAGGCAGGGCAGCCACAGGGCTGACATGGACCCTGGAGGGAGGGGCAGAGGCTGGAATCACTGCTTAATCACCCGCCACGCTGCCCTGGCCCAGGGGGGCTCGGGCCCTGCCTCCCCACCAGTCCCAAGGCTGGGCCCCGGGGGGTGAGGGGCCGAGAACCTCAAGCCCTGGTCTAGTCCGGGACCCAGGTTCTCAGGCTCCTGCCCTGGGTTTTCGAGAGGCTCTGGGGCTGACCAGCTGGAGTTTCCTGTTTTGGCATCTGAGAGGCCATTCCCAGGTTGCCTGCATTCCTGTATCTCACCCACAGCCCCTCAGGGCAGGTGTTATTTGCTTTGCTTCACAAGAATAGAAGCAGAGGCTCGGGGAAGTGGTGCCTTTTGTGAGTGGCAATTGTGGGATTTGGACACAAAACTCACGCTCCTTCCAGTGAGTCAGGACCAGGGAAGAGACAGGCAGGGAATCCCCACCAGGTATTAGAAAGCGGGAGGGGGGCCAGGGCGGGAGGTGGGCCTCACCTGACTGCAGCAAGCCGGCGCCTCGGTCCTTGACCCCAAAGTGCTGCTGGATGTCCAGAAGGACACCTGGGAGGAGAAGACAGAGGGTGCTTACTGGCGACGCCTGACGCCCGGGTGCCCCCATTCGCACACCCCACCTAGGTGACCCTCAGCCCCAGCCCAGCCCTCTTTCCACCTTGCAGGGCCCAGCCTGGCCCCATCTAGAGAACCCCACCCTGCCGAGTTTAGCCAGGCCGCTAGAAACCTTGGAGGCCAAGCTTCTACCCTGAGGTGCTCACACTGGGGATAGGACCACATCCCCTCACTCGGCCCGTGTGGGGTCCAATGCACGGACAGGCGAGGCTCCTCCACGGTTACTCGGCCTGGCGGGGCAGCCAAGCCTCCTACCAGCCTGGGCCTCTTGCCCATCTGCAGCTCAGCCCCAGACTAAGTGCTGGGACCCCAGACGTGGACCCTGCCGTCAGGGGAGACCACAAAGCCCCCAGCCCGGAGAGTGGGTGGGCAGCCACTGAAAGCTGCCGGAGAAGCCCTCTGGCCAAGGAGAGGGCGGAGAGGGCTCACAGGCAACACAACACCCGCTCACCTGCACGTGTGCACAAGCACATGCTCCCCCAGCTGTCCTCAGGAGAATAACCAGGACTCCCAATTTTCTGATGCAGGAGCCCAGGGGCAGAGGGAAGCAGGCGGGGCTCCGGGCCTGCTTTCCTGGGGGAAGGGGAGCCCTTGAGGCCATAACTGCCCTTCTCCCAACTCCCAGCCACCTCTGCGCTCTCGCTCTCGTTAGGGCTTTTTCAATCAAAGGGGGGCGGCAACCAGAACAACTAGAAACGATCGACAGCTGTGGACAGACCGAGCCGTGGTTGTATAGAGGCCAGCAACTGCCCAGCCCCCTCTGACCTCGTGCAGCCCTCAACCAGGACTCCGGGGTAAGCCCAACCCCCAGCCCCACAGCTCCCAGGGCCCCTGCCTCAGCTTATCTGAGGACAGCAGGAGGCTGGGCCACAGGCCAGAGTCCCCCTGACCACTGCACATCTGCACTGAGAAGGAAGAGGGGAGAAAGGAGACAGGGCCTGTCTCAGGAGCTCCCCACGCAGGGGACAGAGGAAGGGACCAGGACCCTGCCTTCGGGGAACTCCCAGAGCTATTCGACATGATGATGATGATGTCAGCATTTAAAATGATGATGGTTTGTATTATTAAGTGCTTCATTAGTTTAACCCTCACACAACCCTATGAGGCTGGTACTATCATCTCGCTGGATGAGGAAACTGAGGCACAGACGGGTAAGCCACATGTTCAAAGTCACACAACAGGGAAATGGGTGAAAGTGGAATCTCCAAACACAGTACAAGGGTCCCGTCCAGTGGCTGGGGCTGGGGAAGAAGCCACTGTCCCCCCACCCAAGACCCAGGCATGGGATGCTGAGGGATTTCCTGTTATAGCAGCCTGACAGCCAAGAGCAGCTGGTCTCCTCCTTGTTAATACCCAGAGTGGATTCACCATAATTACCCATAATGAAGAGGCTGTGTGAGACCCAGCTAATGACTTAATAACCAGGGCGGGCTGTGACTTTACCTTGAAGGCAGAAGCCAGGGGCCGGTCCTGGGCCTGAGGATGACAGGTCCACCAAGTGGGATCTCCAAGGTGCCCCGACCCGGCCTCACAGGCCCTGAGTTAGATCAGGTCCTGTGGGTGGCATGGCTGGGCCCGACCTTGGGGAGCCACCCACACTCACCTCCCGGCCTCACAGCCCATTCCCAGTCCTGAGCCAGGGCCTCTGTAGCCTCCTGATCCGATCACATCCCTCTCTTGCAGAATCACCGTCACCTGTGGCTCCCCTGCCTTCAGCAGGCCGTGGGGCTGCAGGTTCAGCCCCGCCAACCCCACCCTCCAGCCTCACTTCTCAGGACACCACCCCGCACCCCACACCCTCGCCACCCCAAACTACTCGTGGGCCCCTGACTACACACTCTCCCTCTTCTTACCCTGGTGCAATTTTGTTGGCTGAGCTAATTCTCGCCATACCTTCATGACTAGTTTAGATGCCTCCTCTTCTGGGAAGTCTTCCCTAATTTCTCTCCCTCCCACCACCCTCCATAAGCTAGTTGCCCCCACTCTCCCCTGTCCATCCTTGTTTTAACACTTGTCACACTAGGATTAGTTTGTTCTACAGAGAAGACACAGAGGGACATGGATATGAGCTCCTTGGACCCACTGTGGCCGGGAGCAAAGAGCCACTAGTTACTGGTTCCTGCTAAGTTCCAGGTACTATGTGAGGCTCTACAGAGGGTATTTCTATCCCTGCTACCCAGGCTTATCTATGACTATCATCCCCATTTTACATATGAGGAAACTGAGGCTCCAAGAAATGAAATAACTTGTCATACAGCACATAAGATGTCAGGGTGAGATTTGAAACCGGGTCTATTATCAAAAACCAAAGCTTGTTTTTCTGCCACACGGCCTCTGCGTGGTTCACTCTTGCCCCCCAGCCCGGGGTCTGGCACACAGCCAGCCCCCAGTGACTGTTTCTGCCGTGGATGCATAGGTGGATGGGTGGGGGCCTGCCTCTCCCCCCACTAGATCATGAGCCCCCTGAGAGCTGGGACCATGGCAAGTCATCTCCAGAACCCAGGACAGAGACCATCACAATTTAGGCATTGGGTAGACGGAAGGATGGATAGAGTCAGGAGATGGTAGGAGGGTAAAACTCCCCCTGGGCCCTGCACTGTGGGTCCCCACCCACGGCCATATCAAAATGGTCATGATAAAGGCGGCATGTGTCCACAGCAAATCAAAACACTCTTGCTTCCTCCCCAAGGCACATCCTAGCCATCTGACTGGATGCACTCCCCCACCCATGACTTTAAGGTCCAGCATTTGCCTCTGCCTCCAGGAAGCCTTCCTTTTTTTTTTTTTTAAGATTTTTTTTTTTTGATGTGGACCATTTTCAAAGTCTTCATTGAACTTGCTACAACACTGCCTCTGCCCCATACTGTGGTTCCTTGGCCCTGAAGCAGGTGGGATCCCAGCTCCCTGACCAAGCATCCAACCCAAACCCCCTGCACTGGAAGGCGAAGTCCCAACCACTGGACCGCCAGGGAAGTCCCAGGAAGCCTTCCTTGACTTCCTCTACTGAACAGGGTTCCTCGTAAGGGGGAGGAATATTTCACCATATCCAGATGGGCATCCAGGGTCCCTGGGAACTCCTGAGCAGTCTAGACCCCAAGGCACGGGCAGCTTTGGATGTCCCCACCCCAGTACCCCCCGGCAACCCAGTCTTGGGTCCAAGGCCTGAGTTCCAGGCAGAAGGCCAGAGAAACCCTTCCAGGGAACAGGGCCTCGTACAGGCCGTAAGACCCTAGGTCAGGCCCTGCCTGAGCCTTTCTCGGTTGTTTTCCCTCTTCGAGGCCTGCAAAGGGCCACGGCTGCAGGCGGGTGAGACCCCACTGGCCACTGGCACGGGAAGCGTGTGTCACAGCAGCCCGGACTGTTGTCTCAGATTTTCCTCTGGGCTCCAGGCAGGCTTGGACCCACACACCCCCTCCCTTCTTCACCACAGCCTTATTTTTAGCCTCTTTCCTGGAGGCTGAGGTTTAGTGGGTCACAGGACGGGCCTCACGCCCAGCAGCAGCCTCCTCCAGCTCAGACCAAGCCCACTCCAGCCCCACCAGCCCAGGGCGGGCAAGGTGGGGCTCCCACCACACCCGCAGCCCCCCTCTGTCCCACGGCCACAGCTCCCGATCCAGGCCTCTCCAGGCAATCACCCCAAATCCACAGCCACAATCGTCCTCTGCCCACAGGGTCCTCCTCCCTGAGCCAAGAAAACATTCTGGAAAAGCAGGAGCACCTGAATTTTCTTACCCATTGACCCTAATTACACCCCTCTCAAGCCTCCAAGGGGCTCGCCTCTTGTCCGAGGCCAGCTGCCCCTCCTGCCCCCCGGGAAGCTGGCCCGGGTCAGCCGCTGGCTTGAGCTGTGCTATCAGCATCTCCCTCACTCCTGTCTCCTGCACACCAGCGCACAAATGTGCTCACCCCTCTCTCATCCTGCTGGTAACAACAGTCCGGCCTCATCCCCCCTGCCAGTCGCTCTTTCTCTCTCCCCCCTTCACAGCTGAAGGTCTTTTTTTTTTTTTTTTTTTTTTTTTTTTTTTTTAGTTCCCTGACCGGGGATTGAACCCAGGCCATGGCAGTGAAAGCACCGAGTCCTAACCACTGGACCGCCTGGGGATTCCCACAGCTGAAGTTCTTAAAAGAGTTCTCACCCCTCCCCAACTCGATGTCCTCATCTCCATCCCCGCCTGAAGCCAACTGCCTTCTGGTGGCTCAACCCCACAGGCTCTATCATGTCTCAGCATCCCAGCCACCTGGACCCCGATTCCACGGCTCCACCACCTACCTGGTCCACTCCCCAGACCAGACACCTGGGAGTCGGCCATAACACCCCCCTCGCCTCCCATGAATGGGCCCCAACGATTCTCTCTCTCCTTCACCAAATGCCTCCTCCCTGGACTCCCTGCCTCCAGCCTCTACTAGCCCATCCAGCATCCCTCCTGCAGCCTGACCACACAAGCACTTATCAACTTCCTATTAAGTCCTGGGCTGGGGTTTCAGAGACCACAAGACAATCTCTGAACTCAAGGAGCTAAGGCCGTGGCACAGTGGTTGTCAACTCTGGCTAGGGCCCAGAGTCACCCATGAGGTCTTCAAAATCCATTGGCCCAGGTCCCTGGTTCAGTAATACTACTGCTAACAACAACAATAATATGGGTGTTAACGTGTACTGAGTGCTTACTATATGCCAGACACTCTTCTGAGAGTGTAACCAAATTAGGTCATTGAGGGTGGCTTCCCAGTAGAGCTTAGTGGCTCCCTATTGCCATCCAAATTAAGCCCAGACTTCTTCTAGCATTTGAGGCCTCCGTGCTCCAGGTCTGCACAATCACCCTGTCTAGAAGCCAGAGCCAGGAATCTGTTAACACACTGCCCAGGTGATTGGAAACCACTGGCCTGGCTGGTCTGAAGCCCCTGTGACTCACATATCATGGCCCACAGGCCTCCAGGCCTTGACTACAGCCGTGCCCTCTTCCTGGACTGTTCATCTCCACCTGCTAAGATCCACCTCATCCAGGGCCCAGATCCAAGGTCATGTCTATCAGGGTGCCCCCCCCAACTCCCTCCTTTGGGGCTCTTGTTGAGGAGGTGCCTGTAACTTTGAAGGCACCCCCAGAGCTGGATGGAACCTGGCCCGACTCACCCATCTGGCTGGTCACAGATGCAGTGATCCCCCATCACTGCTGGTCCTTCAATAGCCCCTAGAGGAGCCAGGTCCAGAACCCAACCTGCTGACATCACAGAGTCCTCAAAAAGGCCAAGGTTTAAGAGGAAACCCACACTGACCTCAGGACCCCCCAGTTCAGACCAGCCTCAGATGCAAGGTTGGGACATGATCCTGAGGTCTCTTTCTGCCTTGTCATCCAGGGCAGGCCACCTGGCGCTCACGTTCACTTCCCAGACACAGCCATCATCACCCCATGTCTACCCTACCTCTCTCAGAGCAGCAGGCAGCATAGCTGAATTTCCAAGAGCATGGGCTCCAGAGCCAGACCATCGGGGTTCAAATCCTGGCTTCTCCACCTTCCCTGCTTTGTGACCTTAGGCAAGTTACTTAAACTCTCTGTGCCAGTTTCCTCTTCTGTAACAAGGATTAATTTTAAGATCTGCTTTATATGGTTGTTGTGAGGTTTAAATGGGTTGATCCATGTAAAATGCTTAGAATGGTACCTGGCACATAGTAGGTAGTCAATAAATGTTACAAACATTATCATAGGTCATCAAGATCATCATGGGGCAAGAGCCCCGGCTGTGACCAGTTCCCAGAGAATGGGAATTCCCACTTCAGCGTTCTTTTCTCCCACATGGGGGCAGATGGCTGGAAAGACAGAGCCTAGGGATCTGAAGGGATGGGTGATGCCTGCCATTGGCTGGTCCTTCTTGGAGGGACCCTGGTTCCCCTGTGGAGGCCTCAGGGCTGGCTCACTCTGGAAGTCTCACCCCTGCTCCAATGCAGGGCCGCAACTCCCACCCCGGTAATTATAGGGGCCTGAAGGCCTGGCTCTGCTGACCTGGCTCTGAATGGCTAAGGCTGGGAAACCACAGCCTGGCCCCGCCAGCACCCACCCCCTCCTTCCCGAGCCTAAGGGGGATGGGCCAAGGCAGTTCCTCAGCCAGAGACCCGGCTGTCAAGCACACTCACTTCTACCTGCCCCAGAGCTTCCACAGGGCAAGACCCTCCCCCCGTCCCCCAGGGACAAACTGAGTGACCTACAGGAGCATCTGGCCCCTATTCTGAGCCTCAGGTTGCCCATCTGAGATTGACCCAGGATCCCTATACATCCCTACTGGGTCCATTCTAAATCTTAATCGTGTTTGTTCTACATGTGCTAACCCGCCTACCCCCATGCCTGCCTACAGACCTGGGTCATCTGTCAGGACAGCTTAGTGGTCATCTCTGCAGGGACCATGAGGATGGGACCCCTGGCCCACAGCCTCAGCCCCTCAGGGAGGCCCCACCCCCTCCCTAGAAGACTTAAACTCCAGACTTGTCCCCATAAAGAGCACCCCATAGCACCCTTCCCTACCCAGGGCCCTGCCCACAGACCCCCCCCAGCCCGAGGCGAGCAGAACCACCCCCAGAGCTCAGAGAGCCCTCCCTCCCCATCCCCCCACCCCCATTCCCACCAAGCCTCTCTGCCCAGAGTGGGCGGGGACAGGCAGCGGGGCCTCTGGCCTGTGGTTCTGGTCTATCATTTGGGGCCAGCTTTCCTGGAACCAGACTCGGCCTTAGCAATTTGGGGGCTTTGCAGGGCCACTCCTTTCCCATCTCAGCCTCCCGGGCCTTGTTCTGGCTCAAGGACTCCCGAGACCAACAGGGGCCGCGGACAAGGTGGCCACACCCTTATCATGACCCATGGAGGGTGTGGCCTGTGTGGCCACAGACCCGGGATAAGTCCAGGGTATGGGGGGAGAGAGGGTGGGGAGAGATAAGAGACCTCAGAACGGCGTGGCTCAAGCCCACGAACCCTCAGCCTTCTCCCTGTGTGCTGCTCCAGTGGCCCAGGCGACCAGCGACTCCCGCCCCCGCTTCTCAGATGGAAAATTGAGATTCAGGGGGCGAAGGAAACAGGCCACAGAGCCAGGCAGGAGCCAGGCCGAGCAGACCCCTAAGCGCCCCGACCTGGCCTGTGCTCCCCACCGCACCCCAAAAAGCACCAGAAAAGAGGTTGCAGCCAGCCCCTTCCCAACATCCACACCAATCGCCCTCACCTGGGTGCTAGAAACAGTGTGTGACCAAGTAACACCCTCCCTCCCCAGGCACGGCCCTTTACAGTTTACAAAGCATAATGGTGCTCCTTGCTGCCTGGGACCCCATTTGCAAGTCCATGCTGGGCAGTGAAGGGACCGTGAAGACCCCACGGAGCTACCAGGCTGTGAGGGTAGACCCCAGCAAGGTCTCTATGGAGGCAGAGAACTGAGGGCAAGGCAGGAGGCTGGGACCCCACCCCTAGCCTCCAAGCTCTGGCTAGTGCATCAGTCCTGCTTCTTTCTTGCTCTAATATAAATGCTTCTGCCCTCCGCCGTATCTTCCCTAGGGCTCCTTTCACCAACCACTCCCAACTACCACAAGAGGGCCAGGCCCACAGCAGACCAGCGTTCTGCTTCACCCCACCTCGCAGTGTGACCTGGGACCAGCCCTTGGCCTCCAGTGCCCTACCTGCAGAAGAGACCAGACGAAGCCACCACAGTGCCCTCCTGCATATACAGGAGCCATTCTGCCCAGCATGGGGCCAGGAAGCCCCATTGTCAGGGCTGCGGGCTGGGCAGACAGGGACCACATTGATCTCTGCCCCCCCTTCCTTCTCAGAGACATGAGGCCTCCAGCTCATTGTGTGCCCTAGTCAGGACAAAAGGGCAGCGCCGGCCACCACGAGAGAAGCCCCAGCCTCGGCTACAGGGGCCTGGTCCTTGTCCAGGGTCGTTCAAACCTACCAACGCCCCTTCAGCCCAGAAGGATGGGCTTTGGGGACAGGCAGGGCCGGGTCAACTCAATTCTGCCACTCAGTCGGCCAACAAGAGCCAAGCCCGTGCCAGCCCCCCACACATACTGGGGACACAGAGATGACCAGGCTCAGCCCACGTGAGGCTGAAGGGAGACAGTCACCCTCTATGGGGGTAGGTGCCGTGATGGAGGTGGACAGAGTGAGGGGGATGTGGGGAAGACTTCCTGGAAGGAGGGCAGAGACACCACGGAGACCCGGCAGCAAAAACTAAGGTTGGCCGCTGCAGCATCTAGGGAACAGTCCTGGGTCGTCCTGGAAAAGGGAGGCACAGGCAGAGCCGAGCTCCAGAAGACAAGAGTCCCTGCGACCAAGTCATGCGCCCCATACTACCCTTGGGAGCAACACCTTGACCACAGAAAAAGAGGAACGAAATCATCTATTGTGGTTTCATGGCTCAGAGAGGGTCAGGATCTGCCTCAGGTCACACAGCAATTCTGATAAAGCCAGGAGTAGGAAGCTCAGCCCAGGAGACTGTCAGGGCCCAACCAGGAGCCCAGCCCCAGGGGCCTGGGGATCAAGACAGTGTCCTCTTTGCCTCCTTTGCTCTCATCCGCCTTCTACCCTCAGGATTTCAGGGCCCCACACCCAGGCAGAAACAAAGCCACTTCCTGTCTGGGGAAGGGACGTGGAACTCCTCCTCTCTGAGCAGCCTCACTCTCAGACCAGGCTGTACCCTGCAGCCTGCAGCCTTCCTGCCGCATTCACACAGGGAAAACTAAGGCACAGGCTGCGCCAGTCACTGGCCCTGGGTCCCAAATCAAGGCAGTGAGTTTCAAAGCACTTCTCTGACAGGTCAACGGCACAGCAAAAATGCTGTTAGAACCAGCCAGAGAGTGGCCAAGGAGGAAAAAGGAGCAAGGAAATGGGCTGCTGGCGGTTAGTCACTGGGGCACTGGCATTCCAGGCCAGCCCAGCCGTGCACCTGGACGCTGACCCACCAGACAGGCATTCTGGAATGTGGCCCTGGGACACCCCGCCCTGCAGACCTTACATAGTGCTGACTTGGTGGTGGCCAGGGCAGGGCCGCTCAAAGGGACAAAGCCACCTGAGGGGGCAGGGCGGGAGTGGTGTTGATATCCTTATCGACAAAAATAGACACGGAGCTTGAGGACTGACCTGGCTTCTACACACTCAGGTGACTCTGTAAAAGGCCCAGAGCTTCTGTTTCCCCAACCGTCAGCCCTGGACAGCCTCAACCAAGCAGACAGAAAAAGAGCTAAAAGCCCGTGCCTGGCAGCCCTTCCTGCGCGGAGGCCAGGTGTTTGGGGAAGCCCCCAGTCCCTGCCAGGCCTGGGTTCCAGGCTGGGTCCCTGCACTCCTCTCTCCTTCTGGGTTTGTGTTAGTGAGTGGTTGCCATGGATACCGGTCTCAGCTTCTTTGGCAGAAAAGGACTCCCCCAGGGCAGGGCTCTGCCTCTCCTCACCAGCCCCTGCTCCGCCCAATTTCAAGTGCCTGGTCTGCCAGGGGGCTGGATCAAAGGGAAAGAAACTAGGTCTCATGAAGAGAACAGGTGTCCCAGAGAAGTTGGGGGAGGATCTCAGCTTTCAAATAGTTATTCTCCAAATGTGAACAGGGCCTGCCCAGCTCCCTCTTGCTGGGCCTGGTTCCAGGAGCAGAATGCTGCCACCTACACCCTCAGCTCTGCTTCCATTTTACAGATGGAAGATTGGGAGCCCATGGGCACAGGCAGCTCCGGCACCAGGATGTAGAGCTGGTAAGAGGAGACTCAGGACCCTCGCCTGAGAGGCTCCTTCCTTCTCCTGACCTGGCAGCCAGGAGTGGGTTCCGAATGGAGAGTGGGTGGCTGCCAGGCTCGTAGGGGCCATGGGAGCAGGAGCCACGTGCCCCAGGGCAGCTCAAACTGCTGCTGTTAAACTGAGCTGAAACTCATCTGCCCAGAGGGCTTCTGCCCTGGCCAGCAGAGTCTCTGAGTTTCCAGGTCAGAAGCAGGGGGTATGCTCTGTCCTCCCCCTGAGAGAAGACCACACTGGAGGGTTCTGGTCCTGCTCCGTCCTGCCATGTGACCTTGGATAAGTTCCAGCATTCTCCCGGTGTCAGTGTCCTCATCCACCCAAGGAGGTAGGGGCAAGGGTTGAGAGGCAGTTTCCGGGCTACCTCACTGTCATCCAACTGAAACAATGCTCAGTAAGGAAAGCAAGAGCGGGAACCTGGCCCTTCTCACCTGCTTCTGAGACCTGCTGCCCTCAGGGGGTTCTCATGGGGAGGAGGGGGAGAAGGAGGAGGAGGAGGAGGAGGAGGGGGAAGAGGAGGGGGAGGAGGAGGGGGAGGAGGAGGAGGAGGAGGAGGGGGAAGAGGAGGGGGAGGAGGAGGGGGAGGAGGAGGAGGGGGAGGAGGAGGAGGAGGAGGAGGGGGAGGAGGAGGGGGAGGAGGAGGGGGAAGAGGAGGGGGAGGAGGAGGGGGAGGAGGAGGGGGGGGAGGAGGAGGAGGAGGAGGAGGAGGAGGAGGAGAGGCCATAATTAGCCAGATCACCGGGGGTGGCGCTGGGAATGCTAGGGCAGAGGCAGAACCTCCTGGAGTTCCCAGGATGGAGATCAGCCCTGGTGAAGAAGGGAGGGGTTTGCCAACGCTTCCTGAAAGGAACTGTCAGAGATCGAGAAACAGGAGGGCGCAGTGGCCAGGGCACAGCTTGGGCAGAGCCATGGAAGAGCAGGGAGCTGACATTTGTGAAGCTCTCCTAGGAGCCTGGCTTAAGAGACATTCTCATTTATGCCACACACCCCGGGAGGTGGAGGGGAGGAAATGATCACCCAGAAGGCTCAGGAGACATCCCCAAGGTCACACGGCTGGGAAGTTGAAGAGCCTGGATGTGAACTCTGGCATCAAAGACTCTAGGCCTTCACTGTCCACTGTGGTGGCCCCGAGCCACTGTGGCTGTTGGACACCTGAATAGCAACTAGTCCAAACTGACGTGTGCTGTAAATGTAAAACACACTGAGTTTCGAAACTCAGTATGAAAAGTAGGCGAACTATCCTATGAGTAGCTTTTATATTGATTACATGTTGAATTATGTTGGATATATTGAGTGGAATAAAATACATTATTAATTCACTTCACCTACTCTTTTTACTTTTTTAATGTGGCTACTAGAAAATTTTAAATTATAGCCGTGGCTTGCATTATATCCCTTTTGGACAGAGCTGGTCTATACCATGAAAACAGAAATGCACAGGACAGATTTAAAGGAAGAGAGTGGGAACTCACCCCATTTTTTGATGGGGGAGGCAGGGCCAGATGGTGAGGTTCTCAGGGATCAGGTGGGTGCAAATATCAAAGATGAATGAGCAGTGGAGTGTCTGCCTCCCCTCCTCTGTCCCAGCCGGACAGCCAGCAACAGGTGGACTGGGGCCAGGGATGACCATTCCCCTGCGGCCCCCCCAATCTCCCAAGATACATCAAGCCATAGTAGTTGCCATAGAGACAATAAATCTTCCTGAAAACTGAACTTGGCAGCAAGGGGGTGGTGGTAGGAGAATCTACCATAAAGAGAGAGGGAGGGAGCCAGGTTTATCCGGAGAGGAAATCTGTGTATGCTGTGTGTTGGGGGCAGGGTGGTACATGGGCTCCCACCCTGGAGGGACAGGGAGGGATGCACAGCTCAGGCGGTGTTTGCACAGAGCTTTCCGGGCCTTCCTCCCTACTGCCCCACCCCCCCTTACCAATTCACCAGAAATTTCCTATCTTGTTCTCCCATTCTGACTCAGGGACGCAAGTGGGGGTGGAGGCAGATAAGCACCAGCCCTCCCTGATCCCACCGTCGCACCTCAGCCCCTAGCAGAGTCAGTTTCCCTAAGAATATCAGAGGGGGTGGTCTGGGGCATGAAAAAACAAATTGGAAAGTGTTACAGCGCTAGAAGCAGGCCATTTATTGCCCAGCTGAGAGGGTGGGAAACAGGCAGATCGAACACCAGCTTTGTTGTGCACTCTCCGGGCCATCTTGGACAAGGGCCTCGGTTTGCCCATCTATGGACAGAAGTCGATGTTGCACTAACTACAGGCCCCCCGTGTTCTCTGACTTCTCCCCACTTTAGGGTGGCACCTAAGCTCCCAGGTCCCAGGCAGCATGGCACATGTGTGTGCCATGGGGCTGGTGCACAGGGGCTGGTGCACTTGGGCGGTGCTGGGTACTCCTGCTCACCAGGCCAAAGTAAGAGCCCCTTGAGCTCGACCCGGAAACTGGTGCCACTGGTACCCACTTCCAACTCCCCGCAGGGAAGGTCAGAGAGATAAAGGGTTTTGAAAGTGGGAGTGGGGGAAGGCGGAAGCCTCTGCTCTCCCATCAGAGTTCCTCCTTCCACTTGACACAAAAGGCCATTCAACAGAGTGGGAGACTTGAGTCCTAGGGAAGGGGACCCAGGTGGCATATGTTTTATGGTTTAAGCCAGGGCTTGCCTCTCTCCATGGGTACAAAGTTCTCTTTCGAGTCTGTCCAAGATTCCCCCCTCTATCTTTTTTCTTTTTTTTCTAGTTCCAGATTTTACTAAGCTGTGGTTAGGCCAGCATGCCAGGACGTCAGGTATCCAGTCACTGCTCTCCCATGGCAGAGAGCCCCCACATGCTAGCCTGGCCAAAGTCTCTTTCTCTCAAGGCTGCACCCTTCCCACCCATGGGCAGCTCAATTTAGGGAAAACCCCTGTTCACAGGCACCCCCCCCCCGCCCCCCGCCCCAGAACTGTGGGAGGGGAGCGAGGAGACTGGAATCCCAGAACGCCCTTCCATCCCCAAAGGGCCTGAGGACCAACCACCTCACAAACGGGGAAACAGACCTAAACATAGGCTAAGACCGGCCCAAGGTCACACACCAAGCACAAGAGGGGAAAATCCGGGGCTAGAACTCAGTTGTTCTATCTACCTCTACCCCCTCCCCAAGGCTGATTCCCGGAGATGCTCACAGAGGATGAGGCAGCCCCAGTGGCCCGCGCCCTACCGCAGGCCCCAAGCGACACAGAACAGGGGGAGGCATCTTCGGGCCTCTAGCCAGGGCCAGCTGCAAACCGCATCCTGGGTCCCCAGGCGCCGCGGACCCGCCCCGCCCCTCCCTCCGCTCCCCGCAGCCCCAAGCCTTTGTCAGCCACGCGCTCACACGCTCACACACACATCCGCGCCGCCCGCGAGCACACACTTGGTTTCCCCTGGCACACACCCGCAAGGGGCGCGCGCACTCGCCGCACGCACGCAGGGGAGTGGAGACGGCGGAGGAAGGAAGGAACTGACCGGCTACGGACCGACAAACAGCCTGGGCTGGGGGAAGGGGAGGAGAGGCCCGGGAACCTGAGGCTGGGGCGGATGGGGGCGCGGAGGCCAGAACGCAGAGAGACGCAAAGGAGACTCTCTCGCAGAAGAGGACAACGGATGGGACGTCAAGGGCTGGCGAGGACGCGCGGGCTACTCCAGGGGTGGGGACTCCCCCCTACCCCTGGCCCGGGGGTGCGGGGGCCGGTCCCTGCATTGGACCCGTATATCTCAGGGCATCACTTGCCCAGTTGTGCCTGAACGGAGGGCCCTTAGGGACCCCACGAAAGGCTTGGATATAGGGGGCCTGGGACCGAAGGCTCCCCGAGGTACCTCGAGGCAGAGGGTCCTGGTTCTTGGGCTGGGTGGGGCACTCGCTCACCTGCTACGGTGTACCTGTCCAGGTAGTTGAGCACGTTGCCCAAGCTGAGGATGGCAGCGGCTGCCCCCCGCCCGCGGCCCAAGCTGGCTGGTTTGGGCTGCTGAGCGCCGAGGCCCTTGGCAGCGGCTGCGCAGCTGGGGGTGCTGGGGGTGCTGGGGGGTGCGGAAGGGGCCCGTCTCACGCTGCCCGACAGCGTCTGCACCTCATCGTCGGCGGTCGCCACTCCAGCGGCGCCCGCTGCCCGCGCCCCGCAGCAACCGCCACCGCCGGCCCCTCGCTGCGCCCCCCGGCGCCGGCGCCGCCGCTCCGCGTCCGCCTCCTCCTCCTCCGCGCCGCCCGCCGCCGCCGAGGCGCATTCCAGGCACATCATGCCGGCCGGCATCGGGGCGGCGGGGGGCGCGGGGGGCGCGGGGCCCAGCTTGGGCCCACTCAGTGCGTGTGTGCGCCGAGGAGCTGCCGCTGCACCATCCCGGCCGGGCCCCGTCGGCTCCTGCGCTCCGACCCCGGCTGCGGCGCTGCCACCGTTTCAGCCCGGTGCGCCGCGGTCGCCGCCGCTGCTGCTCTGACAGCTGCGGCCCGGCCCCGCCCACCAGGCCCGCGCCCAATCAGCCCCGGGCTCGGGCCACAGCCCCGCCCCGCACGTGCTGCCCCCGGGGGGGCGGAGGGGGAGGGCCGGGCCGCAGAGCCCCTCCCGCCCGACGGGGGCGCAGTCACTCTGGAGCCGCGTGGCCGCCGAGGCTGACGAGGACCCGGAGGGGGTTTGTGGGGAGCTACGGAGCTAAGAGTAGCGTCCGGGAAGCAGGACTTCCCAGCACCCACTCAGTGCCCTCCCTCCCCCCCGCTCCCTACCGCGGCGGAGACTCTGGGAGAGAGCTGAGGGCTAGAGCTCAGGGCATACGGACATCCTGGAGAGAGGGTCTCAGATGGTTAAGTCAGGGGCGCGGGTAGGAGGGCCCGTGGCCGCTCCAGCAGCTACTCACCCGCCATGATTTAATCAGTTCAGGGAGGGCTGCGTAAGAACCAAGAAGCGTGACGGGTGGGGGGTTGGCCCAGGACCCAGGCCTCCACCAGTCACAGAAGGCTATGTCGCCCACCTCTCCGGGGAAGCTCAGATCCAGCCCCCTGCCTCCTGCTGGGCCCATTCCTGTGTGCACACCGAGACCCTACCCCTGCCCCTCAGAAAGGCAGCCCCTGGCAGAGAGAGCCAGGGCTCCAACCGGCCCCCTCCCCCACCCCCGAAACAGGGCATTGAAAGGGGGCCTTCTCTCCTGAGGGCACGGCAACGGGCAACCGCAAGCATCACACTTCAGCAGCGCACGACAAAGCCCTGAATGGGAGACAGGAGGCTGGGTCCTAGCCCAGTTCTGCCCTGGTGTGTGGCATGACCCTAGACAAGACCCCTAACTTTCTCTGGGTCTCAGTTTCTCCCTCTGGGGGTAGATAGGAGGATAGGATTTAAAGGGTCTGGAAGTCCCCCAGGTCCTCCCTTGGGGGAGCGGGGAGCCCTGTCTCCTGTGCAGAGTGGTCAGGTAGTTTCTGTATTCAGGGCCACAATCTCCACTCTCACCCATCTCAGAGGGGCTGTGGTTTTGGTAAGCTCCCTCCCCCATTCATTTGTTTGCAGCTTTGAAATGAAAATCCTGTACAGAGTGCTGAGGACATAATGTTAGAACCAGACAGAGCCTGGGAAACCAGAATTATTCACACACAGGTTCCAGGGCCCATAAATGACCCTACCATGGACATGCAGCCAGTTGGCAGCAGGGCTGGTGCTGACCCAGGTTGGTGCAATACCTTTGGCCTGGGCTGGGAGCTCAGTTCCCACTGCAGGCTGTTCCAGATCCCACATCCACGGGCAGGTGCATCTCGTGAAGGTGTCGGCCACAGTGAGTCATGGCATAGCCAACGGGTGACACAGCACAAGGCACCCCTCCCCACTCCCGCCCCACTGTCTCTTGTGAGCAGAGTTAATCCCCAAGCTGGTGTTTCTTGGCGCCTTCGAGGTGTATTTTAAATTCTGCAAAGTGACTAAAAATATGCTTCGTCGTGTTGGGTATGAATGACTGTGACGGGAGGGTTAGGAAAACAGATTTCATTCTGAAAGTTGCCTTGCTGCCTCTTTCCAGCTTGCTGAGCGCAGGCCTGCAAAGCTGGATGAGGGAAGTTCCACGGGGTGGCCCAGGATGGCAGGTGATTAAACAGGGAAGGACAGACCTAGGAGCTCCATGAGGTTCGGACTGAGCCCTGGCACTGACTTTCATAACTGTGTGATGGTGCCAGCTACAGGACAGTGCCCAGCAGGGGGATGTGGCCAGCTAGGGGACCGTCCAGCAGTGAAGAAGGCAGAACCGTGGCTCTAAGCCCAACACCATGGTCCCCTTCCCACTCCCCAAAATTCCTCATCCTTTCAGCCACAGCCCTGCCCAGGGAGCAGTTTTAGGCCTTAGCCAGAAAGGGGAGCATTCCCTTTCCATGGCACTGCCTTTCCACCACTGAGTAGGCTCCGGAGCAGGGGAAAATTGGCAGAGTTTTGAGCCTTTCAAATTTGGGGGCCCTCTAAGCTGCCACCAAGCAAGCCAGCCATTCCCAGTCTGTGGGTTTTTCTGGGATTTTAACTCAAAGGCACTCTCTAGAGTGGGTCCTTAGGTGGGATAAGGGGCCACCAAAGGCACGGTGATGGGGAGGTCAATAAGCCCTTTGGGGCTGTATGGCCCTGGGCAAGTCACTGTGGCCTACTGAGAGCCTCTGGGACCATCAGCTATAGAACTTGTAGGGTTCTTATCTTCATCTCACAGATAAAGAGACCCAGGGAAGAGAAGTAATCTACCTAAGGTCACTAGTAAATGATGAGGCTTGCACTAAACCCAGGTGTGTCTACCCCCTAATCCAGTGTTTCCTCTACTGCCCCATAGCGACGCTCTTAGCTTCTCCAGGACAGAGCTTCCTCATCAGCGTAATGGGAGGCTGAACTCAATGATGGCCAAAGGGCCTTCTGATATTCATTCATTAGGTCTAGACCATAATTTCAAAACAAATGGGGCACATTTCACTAGTGGCCAGTGTCCCAAGGGCAAGTATATTTGGGAAATGGTGGGATAAACACAGAGAATTAGGTTTCCTAACTGAGGAACTTTTCAGAGTCTTTAATCTGAGAGTGTACACTGGGAGTCTCCCATGGGGAAGTATAGGCTGCCATGTCCCCATGTGTACTAGACCACAGAACATCTCGTAAGATGACTACAGCTTTGCAGAACACACTCTGAGAAACACTGGCTCCCCCACGGCTGCTACCTGGGAGCTCAGTCCACCTCCCCTCTGCCCATCTCCCTACACAGGAGTGTCTCCAGGGCTCAGCCTCAGTCTCCTCCCTGCTCACACGGCACACTCTCCCTTGGCAGCCTCTCACCCATGCTTGGGCTTTCAACAATTATCCACCTCCCTAGGACACCCCAACCTCCATCTCTAGATGTGGCCTCATCTCCAAGCACTAGGTCCATATGCAGTTTCCTGCACACTCCCCCCTAGATATCCCCCAGCACCTTAAACTCAGCACATCCAAGACTGAACTCATCATCTTTCCCCTAAACCTGCTCCCACCCAGTATCATTTATCTCTTGACAAATAGCAGCAGCATCCACATTGTCACTGAGCTGGAAACCTGGGAGCCACTTGGGACTCCTTCTTCTCCCTCAACTCCCACCTCTAGGGCCTGTCCATTTTTTCTCTTTAATATCTCCCAGTGTCCCAGTTGCTCATGGACTTAGCTCAAACCTCTCCATGTCTCACTTGGACCCTTTTTTTTAATTTTTTTTTTTTTTTTTTTTTATTTATTTATGGCTGTGTTGGGTCTTCGTTTCTGTGCGAGGGCTTTCTCTAGTTGTGGCAAGTGGGGACCACTCTTCATCGCGGTGCGCAGGCCTCTCACTATCGCGGCCTCTCTTGTTGCGGAGCACGGGCTCCAGACGCGCAGGCTCAGTAATTGTGGCTCACGGGCCTAGCTGCTCTGCGGCATGTGGGATCTTCCCAGACCAGGGCTCGAACCCGTGTCCCCTGCTTTGGCAGGCAGATTCTCAACCACTGTGCCACCAGGGAAGCCCTCACTTGGACCCTTTTAAAGATCAACACCACCTGTTCCAACATTCCCCTCCGGTCTTTTTCTTTTCTCTTTTTTTCAGCCACATGTGAAATCTTAGTTCCCCGACCAGGGATCGAACCCACAGCCCCTGCAGTGGAAGCGCGGAGTCTTAACCACTGGACTGCCAGGGAAGTCCCCCCTCTGGCCTTTTCTTCATATTTCTTGCCAGTAATTTTCTAAATCACACATAGAACCCTACCACTACCTTGCACAAAACTTCTCCATGGCTCTCCACTGCCTACAGGATTAAAAATATCTTAAGTTCCTAACTACGAAACAGAAACAGACTCACAGACATAGAGAACAGACTTGTGGTTGCCAAGGGGGAGGGGGGGGTGAGGGAGGGATGGATTGGGAGTTTGGGATTAGCAGATGCAAACTATTATATATAGATTGGATAAACAACAAGGTCCTACTGTATAGCACAGGGAACTATATTCAATATCCTGTAATAAACCTTAATGGAAAAGAAAATGAAAAAGAATATATATATGTATAACTGAAACACTCTGCTGTACAGCAGAAATTAACATGACATTGGAAGTCAACTATACTTCAATAAAATAAATTTTTAAAAAATATCTAAGTTCCTTAACATGATCTCCGATAACCCTTCATGACCCATGCCAATCTCCAGCCTCAGATCCTACTGCCCATCTCTCAAAATTACACTCGTCTACACTGAAAATTGATCTCCCTGAACTCGCTCATAGTTATGATACTTCCTGGAGCCCAGAGGAGTGGCAGGAATTGGGGGCAATTGTCTCTAGTCCCCGCTCTCCCCTCAACACAAAAGCCCTTGTCCTACTAACACAACGATGGTTCAGGACCACGGAGAGCGTCACCTGGCCAACCCCCTCCCCTGGCTTTTTAGCCCTGCTCTGCCTATGCTGTCTACCTAGGTCACTCCTCCCATTAGTCCTTCAGAAATCCAGCACAGCCATGACTTCCTCCAGGAAGCCCTCCCTGACCTGCTTGTTTAAATTGTCATTTCCTCCCCTAGGTTACTTGAGTAACCTGTGTATCCCTCCTCCATCACACCAAACTCACTGTGCTGATTATGTTTGTACATGAGTCCGCCACTCCCCTCCACCAGCCCAACAACAGATCGTGAGCCTTAAGGGCCCATACACTGTCTGATTCACTTCCGCTGTCCAGGACAGAGGAGATGCTCAGAGAATGTTTGTGATTGAATGAGTAAATGACATTTAGCAGGTGCTCAGTAAGTGTGTGCTGATTTGCATCATGTATCTGTTGCTCTGCGTGACTCAGAAACCAGCCAGATTCCTCTCCGGGCCCTTCTGGTAAAGGCATTTTCTCCCGGATTGACTCCACCCTCCACTAGCTTCCCTGTGCCATTTCCCTCCACCCTTTGAATACGTTCTCCACAGGTCACCACCCACGGGTAGGGAAAGGACACCTCCTCTCTGCTCCTGCTGTTGCCAAGCTGGGGACTTCTTGGAGCCCCTCCATCCCCCAGCCTGGGCCTGCCTCACGAGTTTTGCTCAGAACGCTTCGTCTCTGCCTCTCTCTCCTGCTCAGAACAGATGGCTCTGAGTCC
Organism: Balaenoptera ricei; assembly: GCF_028023285.1. NCBI lineage: Eukaryota > Metazoa > Chordata > Mammalia > Artiodactyla > Balaenopteridae > Balaenoptera > Balaenoptera ricei. Next base: position 52,637,047 of record NC_082658.1, on the reverse strand, counting down.
CCACTAACACAGAAGTTCCTGTTCTGTCTTTTGAACATTCTTAACACTTTCTGAATTATAGATGCTCCAATCTCCTTTGATCATGGACTCAAGCTATCAGAAGTGAAGAATCCCTTGAAGGACACTGAGTCCAGCCTCTTCCCTGTCCCATGAGAGGCTGCATCTGAGAGAAGGCCAGTGGCCTGCCCAGGATCACTGTAATGGACACAGTCGTTGGTTTTTGTGGGGGGTTTTTTTTTTTTTTCGGTCTTTTTTTCTTTCATTGATGTTTTATTTTGATGCTCAATGTCCATTTCCCTTCCTAAGTGCACCCTGGTTTCCTGAGCTATAAATCAAGGCATGGGCATAGGCTCCAACTGGACTCTCTCATCCAGGGCTTTAAATCTTGAGCAGGGTGGAAAAAGAATAGGGAGAAAATGTCCCAATAAGATGGCCCAGGAGCCCTGGCTCCTGAATCTCCAAACTTCCCATAGATTCTGTGAGCTCCTGAGGTCTTCAACAAATCCCTTTTTTGCTTAAGATATCAGTCAGTTTCTGTTGCACGCCACCCTACAACCTTAACTGATGTGGTCACACAGAAGGAGCACGTGCAGTCCCATACCTCCCTGTGTCAGATAAGGCTTGGCTCCAGCAACCTCTGGTTGCCTCCTGCAGCTGCATTAAACCAGAAAGCTCACAGGCCCACCCAGGCATGGAGGAAAGATAGACTCTTCAGGGAATGAAACAGACTGATGTCTGGTGTTGCAGGGGGACAAGCCAGGATTGGGGTGACCATCTCAAGGCACGTGTTTAACCCTCCAAGCCTGAGGTCAGGGGGGAAGAAGAGTTTTCTCATCCAGACCCTATAAACGCCTCCTCACATGCTCACACACCAACACAGAAATGAGCACACACAGGCACACGCACACTGACCAAGCACACCTGCATACCTCGATGGCACCTGGGAGCTGGAATGCAGCGTGTGTCCAGGAAGAGCAATTAACACATGATGTGAGCAGATCAGGTCTGAGGGCCTCGTCCTGCTCAGCAGTGTGTTCCCTCATCAACATTCCCAACAAGTGAGTCCAGAGTATCAGGGATTGGGAACACCCAGCAAGTGCCCTGTTGGCCAGAAAGGTGTGTTCTATTGACCACTCCTCGTGCCTAGCCTGAGTGGCTGGGCTCTCAGAGACCTGTACCTGTGACCTCAGCACAGTGAGGTCTGAGTGACCAGCCCCAGAGAGGCAAGGGGTGGGAGCTGAGTACAGCTGGGGTTGGGTTGCTTGCAGAACAGATACTGGTCTCTTCCTCCCAGAGTCTACCAGCGCCCCCCCTGCTCCTGCCCCACCTCAAAACACTTTGGATGATAACATAGTATAAACTCCTGGTGAGGCATTTTGTCTAGCTCAGTCCCAGAAAGCACCACCCTGCCCTGCCTGGCAACCCAAACCCCAGAAAGCACTTGAGTCAGAAAGAACTACCCTGATGATAGGATTCAAGCCCCAGCTCCTCAGCTGGCATCTGAGCCCTCTGGTCCCAGCCAGTCTCTCCTGCTTCCTCTCTCTCCCCCAAAACACACATACCCCCTCCTTTCTGACCACACCACACCTCTCCGTGATTCATCACATATCTTCTGCCTCACCCCCTGTACCTTTGCCTGTTCTATCCACCAGGGATTCCCTTCCCCACACCTTCTCTGGCTATTTACCAGCTCCTAGGCCGACTCCTCAAAACTTCTGAGGGATGTAACCCCTTCTTCTGCCCATAGGTGTGCCTCACTTGGCCCAGCCAAATGTTTCCCTGTTCCTTCTGGGGCTGTGAGGTCCAAGGGCAGGGTTGGAGTCACTGCCCAACACCAAGATGGGCACCCACTAGTACCAACGCATGTTTCTGGAACTGGCATAAATGAGGTTTCCGATCTTTCGCCCCAGCCTGAGGACTCTGAGGTGGGAGAGGTGGGGGTAGCTGATGACTCTTGGGAAGCCCTTGCCCATCTCCTGGGAGCTGAATCTCACAGGGGTCCTCCCCAGGATTGTAGGGAAGAAGATCCTGGAGCTGGGCTTCTGTGGACCTAGACCCAGCCCGTGAGAAATCACACGAGGTCTAGGTTAGAAAAATCACATGCAACACACCTCTTAAATATAGCTGGGGAGTCTGCAGCTCAGAGAGGACAGGAAGTGGCCCGGGTCACACAGCCAGTGAATCCCGCACAGACTGACTGCCTCCTTCTCAGAAGAAACCAAGTATGATACTGTGATTTCTAATAAGAAATATATATTTGGTCTTCATCCTGTTTCTGGCACAGAGCTCCTAAAACCCTTGGAGTTTCCTAGGTGATGAGAGCCCTGAAAGTGTCTTTCCTTTGTTAAGGAGGTGACTCTTGGGACTCACCTAAGGATAGGCTGCTTGCCAGAGAACCAGCCTTGTGATTAGGTTGGAACTTTCAGTTCCACCACCCCCGCCAACTACCTCCAGGGATGGGAGAGAGGCTGGAGATTGAGATCAAACGCCAGTGACGATGATTTAATCAATCATGCCTAAGTAATGAAGCCTCCGTAAAATCTAAAAGGACTGGGTCCGGAGAGCTTCCGGGTTGGTGAACACGTGGACATCTGGGGAGAGTGGTGCCTGGAGACAGCATGGAAGCTCCACGCCCTTTCCCCATCCCCTGTCCTATGCATCTCTTCCATCTGGCTATTTCTGAGCTATACTTTATAATAAACTGGCAATACAGTGAGTAAATGGGTTTCCTAAGTTCTCTAGCACATTGATGGAACCCAAGGAAGGGGTTGTGAGAACCTTGGATTTACAACTGGTCACAGCCTGGACTTGTGATTGGCATCTGAAGCGTGGCACAGGGGTGGCAGGGACAGTCTTGTAGGACTGTACCCTTACCCTGCGGAATCTGATGCTATCTCTGGGTAGACAGTCTCAGAGTCGAGTTGAATTGTAGGACCCCCAGCGGGAGTCAGAGAATCGCCTGGTGGTGTGGGGACGGCGCCCCTCCCCCGCACCACACTGTAACTGGGTGCAGAACCCTTACCATGCATCCTCATGAATCCTTTCTCTCCTAACCTCGGGGCCGGCCGTTTCAGGAGCGCCAAGCATCAGATCGTGGGTGCAGGGGGAGGTCACCCTGGTGACGGCTGCTCCTGAGCGGGGGCTGAGACTTGGGGGTGAGGGTGGCAGGTGCGGACTGAACGGGAGCTTCCAGCTCCTGGAGCCTGTCCCACCCAGCATAAGGGGCAGGGGGGACACCACAGGGGGCAGGGGTGGAGCAAGCAAGGGTCGGGGGTGAGTGTGAGTCTGGGTCACTGCTCTGCCCACAGCTGCTGGGAGGCAGGCCCAGCCTGGCACACCGAAGGCGGCGATCAGCAAGTGAACGGTGATTGCCTGGCTGGGCACCAGGGCAGGGGAGACCTGCTTAGGCTCATGGCGGAAAGAACATGCCTCCCCACTGCTGCCCGCCTGGAAGCTGTTGATCTCCTGCGGGGCGCCCTGCGCCCAGCTGCTCCGAACCCAGGGGCAAGTATGAGTCCCAGCGAGCCGGCCCTCCCCGTGGAGGCGGAGGCCGGGATGCAGAGCAGGGCCCTCAGGCACAGCCATGCCAGCCCCCAGCGTGGGTCTGTGCAGGCCTGGGCACTCCTCTGAGTGCCTGCTTGGTTCCTGCAGCCACACTCCCACACCAGCACCGGAGTAGAAACCTCTCTTCAAGACTACTGATTCAGCCCCCACTTTAGTTCAGAGGGCGAACGCACGCGGAGGGCTGCCCTGTGCCCTCCTGACCCTGCAGACTGGGGAACCTGGGTCAGAGCAGGCGGTCCAGGGTGGGGACGCCCAGAGACCCAGGCTGAGGAGCCCTGCATCCTTGGCCCAGACCGCCCACCTCCTCGTCTCCTGCTTCTAATCCCAGCAGAGACCCCTTGAGGCTATAAATAACAAGATTGTCTAAAGGCCTATATCCACGGGCTTTGTACTGGCCACACTTTAATCGGGCCCGCTGGCAGCCAGGCTGAGGACCCCGGGCTGGCGTGGCCTCGTGCTGGGTGCAGGCACGGGCTCAGGCCTCCCACCGAGGGTGCTGACAGCTCAATTCCCAGCCCAGCCACAGGCGCTGCCAGCTCTCTAGCTGGGAGCGAAGAAGTGGCAGGTGCAGCTTGGCCAGGGTCCCGGAGCCGCAGTCAAAGGTGGGCAGAGGCACTGATACAGTGGAGGCCGCCCAGAAGGGTGCGAGCAGGGTGGGTGGGGCCTCCTCGCTGCAGGGCAGGGGCCTCAGGGGTCCTCTGGGGAGGCACCTGTGCTAGGAAGCAGCCGTTCGCTCTCCACGGCCTTGCTGTTCACGTCCTGGCTGTCGGGGATCCCTGTGGGAAGAAATCGCTCAGCCAGCCCCAGAGGCAGCAGAGGTGTTTGGGGACGAGGCCTGGGCACAGTCTGTCACGAAATCCTCTAGCTTCCGTTTTCACAATAAATTCCAGATCCGACCCGTCCTCCCCGCCCTCAACGCCACCACCATGGTCCCGGCCCCGCCGCCCTCCCCTGACGGCTGCAGGGCCTCCTGTGGCCTCTCTGCTTCAACACTAACCCCCTACAGTCTGTTCTCAACACAGCAGCACCAGGGTGGTGCTTTTAGGACGTAAATCAGACACCTTGGGGCTTGGGCACTGGAAACCAGAAAGCGGCTCCCACCTCACTCTGTGTAAGGCCTCAGTCCCTACAAAGGCCCCCAAAGCCCCCATGCTCTGGTCCCATTACTGTCACCCTCGTCCCAACCACTGGCCCCCTTGCTCCTGCTCCAGCCACACTGGCCTCCTTGCCAGTCCTCAAACACATCAGGTCCATTCCTACCTCGGGGCCTTTGCACTAGCTTTTCCCCCTGCCAGGAGCACCTTCCCCCAGATAGCTGCATGACTCAGTCCCCGCGCAGTGCGGACCTCTCTGACCACCTTTTTCAAAAACTGCACCCTGCCCCGACCTGTTCCTCTCTCCCCACTTTCCTGCTTTATGTCTCTCCGTAGCACGTATCACCTTGAACATACTCTATCTTTGACTTCTTCTGTTTGTTTCTTGTTTGTTTCGCTTCATGGGGGCTCGGACTTGGTGTTCACGCCCCAGCATCTGCAACCTTGCCTGGCACATAGCAGGGACGTAATAACTACGGGTGAATGAATGAATGAATGAACAAATAAATAAACTAGCCAGGGGCTCAGCGGGTGGGTGGTGATCCTTGCTCCTATAGGGTCAGCCCTGAGCCTGGCATGGGTGCAAGGCGGCAGGGGTACCTGTGCCCGGCTGCCGGGCCTGGGCCTGGTCTCTCTCCAGGTGCAGTGCAGTCAGCAGGAAGCAGCCGCCACCCAGGGCGATAACGAAGGCGCAGCACAGGAAGCTCTGCTGAAGGCTGAGGAAGCGCTGCAGGTAGGAGTCGGGACGCCCGGCCCGCAGGGCGCTGGAGATCTGCAGAGGAGACAGGCTGGGTCTGTCGGGCCCACCAGACCAGCCTCCAGGCCTTCAGGTGCACTTCCTCCCTGGAGGCCCGCCATCCACCCAGCCTTACAAGTCCAGTGAGGTAGGGGCTGCCGGCATCTCCCAGGATGTGGCCCACTGTGATCTGAAGCGCCTCCGCTGTCCCCCGGCACCTGGGTACCACCACGGACTGCAAAACACAGAAGCACCAAGGGAGCTCCCCAAGCGAGGGCAAGGAGTAGGTGTCCCCTCACGCCCTCTTCTGTCCCCCGGCTGCCAAGGACCAGCCTGGCGGGGTGACAGGCTGGCCAAGAGAGTGGGATGGCAGGGGGTCAACGACCCCAATGCCTGAAGCCCCATCACTGAGGCATCAGGTCGCTTGGAGGCTCAGGAAGGCTCCCTGGTCCCCTGGGATGGAGCTGCCAGGCCCCTGATGAAGGCCACCCCTCTTGAGGGTTTGCTGTTAAATCAGGGCGACCAGGCATGGCTGTGATGACAGTGATGGGGCAGGTGTGTCCCAGCTCAGGGGCCCAGAAGGCAGTAGTGTGGGCTGTGGGGTGAAGAGCGGGTGCACAGCTAGGCACCTGCACGTGTGGGCACCTGGGCGGGGTGGTGTGGAGGGCTCAGCCCCCATCTCAAGAAGCCCCTCTGGGCAGAGAACAAAGGCAGCCTTGCTGAAAAGGCCCACTTGGGAGGTTAAGAATATGAATTCCGGAGTCAGATTGTCTGGGTTCCAATCCCACACCCCCCACTCACTAGCCGTGTGACTTTGGGCAAGTCACTTCACCCTTCTGTGCCTCAGCCTCCTCATCCCCATATGGGGATAATAATAGTACCTACATAAAGGGTTACTTTCATTATCGTTCCTCATCTGATACCTGGAGGACATCAGGCTGAAATAATGCCCTATGATTCTAAGGGGCAGAAAGCTTCCAGGCATTTGAACATGCTGTGCCCTCTGCTTGGCAAGCCTTCCCCTCTCTGGTCCAGCTGGAGCATCCCCATTCGTCCTTCAGGACTGACCTTTGGGTCACCTCCCCTGTGAAGCCTTCCCAGAGTTCAGGTGCCTGCGCTGAGCTCCCCCAGCTCGTGTGCACCCCTAACTGAAGGCACATCCCCCTCAGCTGGAAGGGTTCATGGTCCTCCTCCCCTTACCCTTACATTGTCCAGCAGCAAAGCTCCTGCCTAAGTTCTCTTGGGGTCCCTGGGGTTCAGCAAGGCACCAGGCACAGAGGGGACTAGCTCAAAGTTTGCCAACTAAATAAGTCAAGTAGAACCATCTTGGAGACTGGTCTCAGGAGAGGCCCTGCCAGAACCCAGGGCTGCAGCAAGGGAGGGGAGGGAGGCAGGAGGTTCAAGCAGAAGCCACACGGTCCCACAGTCCCAACAGGGCAGCCACAGGGAAACTTCCCACCCCAGAGCCTTAGCCCCAAGGCCTAGTTGTCTATAATCTGGGCCCACCAGAGAATAATAACAATGATAATAATTATTATTATAATAATTATTAACATTTATTAAATGCTTCTTGTATGCATTTTCTATATCTCATATACATATATATATTTTATATATCCACTCAACCAACCCATGAGGGAGATACGATTACTATCCACATATTACAGATGACGAAACCCTCCACAGAGAGAGTAACTTGCCCAGGGTCACCCAGCCAGGAAATAGCAGGGCTGAGATTTGATGCCGGGCCTTCTTCTCCAGGGTCTGACCTTTGACCATCCTGCTGTTAGAAGCAAGGAGGAAACTTCCAGCAATATTTACGCATTTTTTATAGAACATTTGGAAAACAGTGAGAAGAACCAAGAGGACAAGCTCACCCCTAGCCCCGAAAACTGGTAACTGGCAGCGAGAGCAGGGAAGGGAACTCCAGACAGGGGACGGTGTGAGCCAAGGTGTGAAGGCCAGAGCCCGGGGACTGGAGAGAGGGGTTTGCGGGTGGGCAGGGCAGAGCAGCGAGAGTCACTCTTGAGGGTGACCGGCTGGTCCCGGAGTCACCGGCGCTGAGCAACTCTGTACAGGTGGTGAGAGAGGCCAGGCCTCCCACCCATCACCTGGACCTGCCAACAAGCCTGAGAAGGAACTGACCACAGCTTTGCACCTTCCCCAAGTGCTTCCTTCTCACCCCATAATTATGTGATTACTCACCGGTGGTTCTGGGCAGAAGGGCAGGGCCTCCTCGAAGATGGACTCTGAGTGTCCAGAAAAGTCCATGCAGGGGCTGGTTGGACCCTCCCTTCCTCCCCTCCCAGGAACTCCAGCCTGCGGGACCTGGACCAGCCCCTGATGCCAGTGGCGGGAGAGGTAGGTCTCCCCCTGCATGTTCTGGGTCCCCGGGGTCTCCATGTAGCCAGGGGCCAAGGCTGGGCCCCACCAGCAGCTGGAGAGCCCAGCAGGTAATTTTAGAAGTTTAGAGGCTTTTGGGTTCCCCAAACTCCAGGCTCACTCTATTCCGAGACAAAAACCCCTCTGTTTTTGACTCGCCCTTCTTAGAAGAGCTGTTGCCTTTATACCCAGGGGCATAACCAGCGCCAGTCAAGGGCGTGCATCAGGGAGTGCGGAAAGTCGGTCACCGGTTCCTGCACCAGTCACCAGGTGCAGACTCCTTGGCGGCCTGCCTCACGTTCCCCACTCAGCCCTCCCACCCAGACACCCCTGGGAGGGTGAGACAGACAAGTGAGCAGACAGCTACCTAGGGGCAGCAGGCAGGGCAGGGAAGCACGGAGACCGGACAGAGGGAGAACAGGAGGGTGAGGACCCCGCAGGGGGAGGGCGTGGCGATGTGCTGAGGAGGTGGGAGGTGAGCCTGGTGGCGGATTTCCAGCACCCTGTAGGACAGACCTGGAGCGAGTCCCCCTTCTACCCTACTACCCACGGCTGGCGGTGGGTAAGCTGGAGCGGGGCCCAGACAGACAGCAGGCTGGGGAGGGAGCCAGAGACCCCATCAGTAGGTCTGGGGAAGCAGGGAGCTCATCTGGGGAGACACACTCTCCAGCCTTCCAGGAAGCAAGGCGCTCCGAGGACCCGCCGGGCAGGGGGAGGTTGCCGGAGGTGGGTCTTGGCTGTGACGAGCCAAGCTCCTTTTTATTAACTGACCCACCAGGAGGTAAGGGCTTCCCAGCGTACAGAGAGTGAGCTCCCCGTCAGAGAGTAGGTGAACAAGGGGAGGGACTACACTAGTCAGAATTTCGCAGAGGCTTCACGAGCTGGGGAGCTGGCCCCACTAGACCAGTGTTCTCCAGTGTGTTCTGAGGAAAGCTCTACCAGGATCACGCAGGACATTCGAGAGCAATGTAGATCCCTCGACCCAGCGTAGACCCAACTGAATCAGACTCTGAAGACAGAGGGCCTGGAAGCTGAATTCGTAACAAGCTCCCCCAAACCTGATTCTTATGCTCAGTGAAGTTTGAGAACCACTGAAGAGCCCCTGAGATCTCTTCCCCAGAGAGAATCTGGATTCTCCTCCTTGTGGATAAGCAGATCAAAGAGAGCCGTGTCCCTGAGGCAGGACTGACATGGGGCCCACGGAGCCCACAGCAACCCCTCAGGAACGTGCGTGATACGGGCTCAGCTCACTCTGCCCGCGTAGCCTGGGCGTTAACTGGTAGGTAGGTACCACCTTTCTACCTACTGCACACTTGAGCAAACCAAGGCCAGCCAGAGAGGCGCAGGGCTGGGAGTGGAAGCAGGGGGACGGTTCCAGAATCCTGGCTCCTGGGCTCTGCTGCCCTCTCACCTTCTGCGCTTCCGGAGCAAGGGCAGCCAGCAGGGACCTCCCTGCACTTCCTGCCCCTGCCTTGCTCCAGGCTGCTTCCTCCCCAGCCCCATCCCACCCCCTGCTGGCCTCTCTCCACCCCTCTCCCCTCCGGCCCCCTGGAGCCTGCTCCTGCCTCACCTCTAGAAAAGCAACCCCAGCTACCTGTGACCTGCCAACTCCAGCTACCACCCCCTCTCTCCTCTCTCCCCTGCGCAGCTTCTTACGCTCCAGGTCACGTCACCTCCCACCCTTCCGCACCCTGCCCCCCCGCTGCCGTCTGTCTGCCCTCCACCCCACAGCTGGGAGCCCCCCACTGCCGGAGACCACTCCCCCCCGGAGCCTTCCCCCTCTCTCTGTCAGGGGACTGAGCTCCAAGAACCGCAGGGACTGGTCCAGCTCCGGCCACCAAAGTGTCACAAGGCTGTCCTCCACTGAGGGCCTTTGGGAAGGTGGGGAGGCAGGGGAAGGGGGGCTAGAAGCCTTCCTGGGATGACAGGCCCCACTAAGCTTTAGGGGCTGGAGGCCTCCAAGCCAGAGGAGGACCATGGGGGAGCACTCCGTAGGCTGGATCATGTCCAGCCCGGCCCCCTGCGCAGTGCCAGCCAGCTCGCCAGCAGACCCAGATGGCTCAGACTATGGCTGACTGGCCCCCTCACCCCTCCTCTCCTGCCCCCAGCCCACACAGAGCTCTACAAAGAGCCTGGCTCTGCCAGGTTAATCATCTGCAAACACAGACACGGTGGACGGGGGGTGGGGGACACACGGGCGCAGTCTTCACATATCTGCAGCGCTGCCATGTGGAGCAGGGAGCAGGCGGGGGGTGGGGACGTGGAGGAAGCTGCAGGGGGCAGGATTCAGAGGACAAGTGGGCAGCCCCACTCAAGACAACGTTCGCCTGGGACTTCCCTAGCGGTTCCACACTTCCAATGCAGGGGACACGGGTTCAATCCCTGATCGGAGAAGTAAGGTGCCACGTACTGCGCAGCTCGGCCAAAACAAAAAAAAAAAGGACATTTGCCAGCACGATTCCATATACCGAGGGCTTCCCTTCAGGCTATCTTGCTTACCCCGCCAGGCTGGTTATGATTACCCCTTTTTATAGACAAGGAAACTGAGGCCCAAGGCCGTTCAGCAGGTCTATGGCTGAGTCTGGGATGGAGCCCAAGTCTCCTGCCTGGAGGGAGGAAAAGAGAAGACCCGCCAGCCCTGCAGCTGATACACCCACCCAGGAGTCAAAGACAGGACAGCCCTGTCTACATCCACTGAGCCTGTGCCAAGAAGAGGGCCAGAGCATCAGACACACAGTGAGCCTCCCATCCATAGCAGTATTCAAGCAGGTTTTGTTGGCTAATTAAATGACTACACTTGCCCACAGCTCTTTCAGACTCAGATTCCAGGACGCCAGGATTTCTCTGGGAGATGGAAGATGAGAAAGTAGGAACCGCTGACTTGCTATCAGAATCCCAGCCAGCATTCTCTGTGCCAGGCACAGGGCAAAAGCTTTACATGGATAATCTCATTTCACCCTCACAATAATCCAGGAGGTATTTTCATCCCCATTTTCCACACAGGGAATCTGAGGTTCGGCGACACAAAATGACTTGCCTAGGTCACACACAGCTAGTAGGTGGCAGAAGCAGGGCTGAAACCCAAGTCTGTTTCCTGAATCCAGGTTCGTGCCCCTGCACTAGACCCCCCTTCAGGACAGTTCTCAGCCGACTGCAAGCTGCTCTGGTTCCCTCATGCCCACCCAGCCCTGGACTGCCAGGAGGCAGGAAGAGGGCTCTTGGGGTGTCCCCAGGTCTGGGACCCTGTGTAATCCACAAGGGCACAGCCCTTCAGTGTTCAAAAAATATCCCGGCACATCTCCTAGAAGGAGGCAGGGAGGCTGGACGGAGAGTGTGAGGCTCAGGGAGGGTCCTGCTAGACTCTGGACCTAGCAGTCATGGGGTCAGGATAGCATCAGCCCTCATTATAGCCTGAGCCGGCCCCTTGCCTTGCAGCCCATGATATGGGAGCTGGGGTGGCCTGGACCCACCTGGTCTCAGTGGCCCTGAAGTCCAGCATCCCTGTCTGCACAACCAGAGTGGAGGCCAAGGAACCTGCTTGCTGAGAAGTGCAGTCAAGAAAGAGGGAGGGAGGCCTGGAGTCAAAAAGCCCGGGCCCCAGTCTTGGCTCAGTGCCTCTGCAGGCTGTGTGACCTTGGTTCAGGCACCTGCCCTCTCTGAGCCTCCATTTGCTCATCTACAAAATGGGAGTGATGGTCAAAGGATATGTCTGAGACTGTCAGGGAGGCCCCTGGTCCAAGGTGACTGTTCATTGACCTTGGTCCCCTACCCCATGGTCTCTGAAGCCCCTCCTGACCTCTAGGCCACTCCACAGCAGAAGTCCAGCCCTGAGCAGGACAGACTCCAGCTGCCCCTGCTCAAGAGGCCCCAGGACCAGCCCTCCGTTCCGACTCCCACACCTACCAGCAAGATGTCAGCAACCACCGCCCAGTTGCAGGACAGGAGCAGCTCCCCAAGGGCCAGGAACACCTGTGAATAAAGGGTGGCCGGGATGAGGCTCCCTGGATCTCAGTCACCAGCCCCTCCCCACGCTGTTTCTTCCCAGAAGAAACAGCCTTCTTCCTGAGGCTGCCCAGAGGAAGGACCCATCGAGACTTACTGGGGTGGGTGAGGTTTGCAACTGTTTTCCCAGTTGCGGCAGCCTCCAGAGTAGGTAGACATTCCCATCTGGGCAGAATGGCAGCCGTGACCCAGAGAGGAGTGCCAGGGCCTGGGCCTGGGAAGAGCACTCCCCCTGATGGACGGCCCCCAGGGTCTAGCCACTGAGGTCACCCAGGGAGGCAGCCAGGACTCCCAGGCCACGTTTAAAGGTGGAGAAACAGGCACTTCCCTGGTGGTCCAGTGGGTAAGACTCCGCGCTCCCAATGCAGGGGGCCCGGGTTCAATCCCTGGTCGGGGAACTAGATCCTGCAGGCATGCTGCAACGAAGAGTCCACATGCTGCGACTAACAAGTCCACATGCTGCAACTAAAGATCCCATGTGCCGCAACTAAGCCCCGGCACATCCAAAATAAATAAATAAAATAAATAATAAATAAAATATTTTTTATAAATAAATAAATAAAGGTGGAAACAGAGGAGAACGGCCCAGGGCTTGCCCAGCCTCCCCCTTGTTCCCCTAAGGCCAGTGTACACTAAGGAGGTGCCTACTGCATGCCAGCCAGACTGCCCAGTCCAGGCCTCCTGTCAACAGCCCCTCCCAGGCCTTCCCCTTCCCAGACCCCGAGAGCAGCACCGGGAGGTGAGCAAGGCTGAGACGGTAAACTGTGCCCGGGTCAGGGCCAGGGCTTGTCTGAGGTTGCCAGCTGGCCCAGGGCAAAGCCATCCTGAAACACGAGGCTTCCGGCCGCCGTCCAGCGCCCACCCCCACCCCGGGCACCTGTGGGGCTGGGATAACCTTGTGTGCCCACCCTCTGCCTCGCTATCTGGAGGCCGCTGTGTGCCTGTCTCTCCCAGCTCCCTGAACCCCCTACCTCGTGCCAAAGGATTAGGACAATCCTCATTCCACTCTCTCAAGAAGAGTTTAATGAAGCAGCAAGAAGGAGGGGAAAAGTCTCATTTGTCAGAGCTTCTAAGGGCTTATTGCTGGAGTGGAATTCGTCATTCCTGGAGTCACGGGGCTGTGCCTGGGGCAGCCCAGGCTCTGGATCCCAAAGGCCCACGAGCACCCAGGACAGAGGAACCAAAGGGCCACTGCCTGCACACTGACTGCGCGCCAGGCACGTCCACTTCTGTCACCCATCCAACTCTCAGCCGCCTCCTAAGACGCATATCATTACATCCACTCCACAAATGAGAAGACTCAGGCCCAGGGTCACACATCAAGCCACTTTCTGGTGAGCCCCTCTCCCCTGCGGCCAGGTGAGGGACAGAAAGCTGTCGGTGAGGTCGGGGGGAGACTCCGAGAGGCCCCAGCGACCACAGTGCTGGGCGAGGCCGGCACGAGGGAAGTCAGAGGAAAGCCCAGGATGGGGAGGGCTTCCAGGTGGAGGTGGCATTGAGCAGAGCCCCGAAGGATGGGCAGGATCAGCATGGGTCTAGAAGAGCCCCAAGGCCGTGCCAGGCAGAGAACCCTAGTAAGCAGGGGCGAGGAGGCTGGAAGGCGCCCACCAGGCTGGGTGGGCAGGAGTGTGGCCCAGGGCTGCGGAGGGAGGGACGGCAGGACCCACTGGGGAGGGGGAGCAGCGGGTGTCTTCTCCCAGTCTCACCAGCCCTTGGCCCTCCACAGACTGGGGAACGCTTGAGGGCCGGGCGGGCCTCCCTCTGGGCCCAGGGCTGGGCACCCACAGGGGTGGGAATCAGGAAGTGGCCAGCTGGCGAGCCTTAGGCGGGGCCCAGGCAGGCTGCAGACCCGCATTCCAGCCCCACAGGTCTGCCAACCTAGCCTCCTGGGACCAACGTGAGGGCAGCTCACACCCATCCTTCCCTCGACTCCCACCTCCACCAGGACTGCCAGGCCACTGCCCTCCTCCCACTTCCAGCTCAAAGGCGTCCTACCCTCCATAGCCGGGGGGGCCAGCCACACGGTGCCTGCTCTCTGCGGGTGCTGCGGTCTCCCCGCTGCTGCCCCACACCCACGGGACATGCTGAAATACACCTTTTCCTTCCTCCAGCTGGAGCAGGGTGGATCCTGACCCCAAAATAGGGCCGATCAGAGGGAGGCTGCAGCCACAATGGGGCCTTTCAGGCTAAACAAGCTGCCTGAGGATGCCAGGTTTCCTCAGACACACCTGGAAACCCACCCCAAGCCACCAAATCCCCGCCTCCATGCGGAGGCTTTGAGGGGCGAAAGGCCCAGCTGGGGAGAGGCCACCTCCTAATCCCGTAATTACAGAGTCTCCCGAGGCGGCTGCCTGGGCTCAAGGAGGGACACCCCATCAAAGAGGTGTGACCCCCCTGGAGGGACACCCCATCAAAGAGGTGTGACCTGGCCATGTGGGGCCACCCTTGGAGGTCACCACCCTCTGCGCCTTGGTTTCCCCAGCGCTACAACGATGGGGTGGCCCAGCGCCCCGGCAGCCCCCTCCACCACCAACAGCCTTTGCTTTTAAAGCTGCGAGATAACTTCAGTGGGTCCCACAGGCTGCGTGCAAATCGGGTCTGAGAAGCCCGCGGCCTCCACAACTAATGCAGACTTGCGTTCCGCAATTAAAAAACAAAACAAACAAGAAGGGTCCTGGTCTGAAGTTAAGTCACATGAAGAATGTAGCCAGCAGACTGTTCAAAGTTCCTCCCACACGGGCCCCTCAGCCCCCCTGGACGCCCTCTTCTGCACGGCCACAGGCCCCTCGCACTGACCAGGTCCCCAAACCTGCTCTCTCCTCCTGGCCCCCACGTTACTGTCCTCGCCCAGGGTGCTTGAGGTAGCCAGGATACAGGCCTCACCCACAGACTGGCCGCCCGCAAGCTGCCCAAGCGGCCAGACACGGAACGGGGGAGGCGGGGGGCTCCTACATGCCGTGCTCACCTTCGCACCCCTCCAGACACCGATTCCTGTCCCTTCTGCATCCTAAATGTCCCTCAGATCCGCCCCCTCCTCCCGGCCACTGCTGCTGGCCTGGTCCAGGCCTCCCCCCTCCCTCCGCCTCTCCAGTTTCCCAGGCCCCACCATCCCTCCTGACAGCAGCCCCGGAGGGGACTTCCGAAAGGGAAATGGGAAATCTGCCCTTGTCCCCTTAGTGCCTGTTCATGGTTCCCTGCACCCTGACTCCGTCTCCCTGGGTGATAGGGCCTGGGAATGCCGCCTGAGAAGCGTGGAGCCCCTCAACCCCTGGCCTTTCCATTTCAGACTCAAGAGGATTTCCCCCTGGAGTTGGGGCAGTGATGATGCATATTTCTGGCTTTAGTCACCCCGGCCAGAGAGGCGTAAACACACACACACACACACACACTGACACACGCACATGCACTCACATAACACACAACCACCCAAGCACGCACAGACACGTGCATCCTCAAGACCTCACACACACACACACACACACACACACTGACACACGCACATGCACTCACATAACACACAACCACACAAGCACGCACAGACACGTGCATCCTCAAGACCTCACACACACACACACACACACTGACACACACACATGCACTCACATAACACACAACCACACAAGCACGCACAGACACGTGCATCCTCAAGACCTCACACAGACACACACACACACACTGACACACGCACATGCACTCACATAACACACAACCACACAAGCACGCACAGACACGTGCATCCTCAAGACCTCACACACACACACACACACACACACACTGACACACGCACATGCACTCACATAACACACAACCACACAAGCACGCACAGACACGTGCATCCTCAAGACCTCACACACACACACACACACACACACACTGACACACGCACATGCACTCACATAACACACAACCACACAAGCACGCACAGACACGTGCATCCTCAAGACCTCACACACACACACACACTGACACACGCACATGCACACATAACACACAACCACACAAGCACGCACAGACACGTGCATCCTCAAGACCTCACACACACACACACACACTGACACACGCACATGCACTCACATAACACACAACCACACAAGCACGCACAGACACGTGCATCCTCAAGACCTCACACACACACACAAGAGCTCCAAGACCCATGCACACATACCTAGACCCATAACCTGGGACACACACGGAAAACTCACACACCACAAAGACACATACATAAGCAGGTAACAGGGATGACATTCTAAGTATTAAAATATGTGTGGCGAGAGTACCAACCAAACAGACGGCGGCTGACGACCCTGGTACAGAACTTGCTGGAAAACAGCTTAGTGTGTACATGTGCATGCTTGTGGTCTTATAATGTGGACAGCAAGTTGTGCACAATCACACGGGCACACACACACACGTATACATGTACACAAACATGCTCTTGCCTTTGCACTCATGTGCATACCTGCACTCGGACATGCACACACTCATACCTTCACACACATAGACAACCCTCCTCACGTACACCTGCACGCACAGGTGGGCATGGGCAGGGAGCAGGAGGGAAGCTGGAGCACCTGCCCCAGAGAAGGCTCAGCCCCTGTGGAGTGGAAGGGACAGTGTCTTCACTTTGGTCCATCTCAGTCTTCCAACTGGGCAGTAACTGATCTCTGAACTGCAAAGAATGGATTCTAGGTGCTCCCAGGTAGGGAGAAAGCAAATGTCTCCCATGGGCTTGTGGAGACTCAGGCAGAGGTAAGGCCAATCCTCCCCTTGCACAGGTCAACTCTTCACCCAGTGTGATTGAGCCAGTCAGGATGCAGGTGCCCGGCACAGACTGGCCACCAGCAAGCTGCCGGGCCGCCTGGCACGCTTCTCCCCTGGGCCTGCCAACCTGTAATTGCAGGGACTGTCTTTAGGGCACAAGGGTACCGCCCAGCCCCCACGGGCCAGCAAGGGCCCAGCAGCCTGGTAGGCAGGCAGATGGGGACTGAGCCCCAGTCCTCCTGGAGAACCCAGCTGATACTGCAGGCTCTGCTGCCCATCCAAGAAGAGACACCTGCTAGATCCCGGCAGGGAAGTGGGGTCCTCAGAGGAAGGGTAGGTGGGCCTCTCTCAGCCCCTTGGAGGCAGCCTCTGGCAAGGCCCAGTTACTCCAGCCCAAGACGCAAGAGCAAAAGGGCTGGGACTTCCCTGGTGGTCCAGTGGCTAAGACTCCTTGCTCCCAAAGCAGGGGGCCTGGGTTCGATCCCTGGTCAAGGAACTAGATCCCACATGCCGCAACTAAGAGTTCGTGTGCCACAACTAAAGATCCCGCATGCAGCAACTAAGACCTGGTGCAGCCTAAATAAATAAATAAATAGGCTTGTCCAAAAAACCCGCAAGGGCCAAGTGGTAGGAGAGATTCCCCCAAGCTGGGGCACCTGCAAGGCCCAGCTGTCTGGGCCACCCAGGGGTGAGAGCAGATCCCATAGCCAGCCCTGGAATCCTTAGCTGACCCGGACCACAGCTACAATGGACACACATCCTGACTGCTCCCTGCCAACCATCACGCAAGGCTCCCTTGTGGGCACCAGGCTCGGCAAATACTGGGCCTCCATCTTTGGTCCTTGCTCAGGAATCGCCAAGGCTGAGAAGGGCAGCATCCCTTCCCGGATGTAAAGGCCTCAGTGACCGCCAAGCTGGCTCTGCTCTGTGTCATGGTGGCCACATTGCTCCTTGGGCCAGTAGGGAACTCAGAGCTACGATCTAGTTTGGGCTGGAAGGGGCCTTAAAGATCATCTGGGGCAACTCCTGTGTAAAAACGGAGGGCTGCAATTGCACCATAGACTTCCCTTCCCTCAAAAGTAAAAGATAGTGTCGGGGGTGGGGGGAAACGTTTTTCACCAAAGGAAAAAAAAAGTCTAATGAGGTAAGTATTAAATATTGGCAGCCAAGGCAAAAAAACCAGATAATTCTGGAGTAAAGTAGAGAATATAACCTTTCTCAGCTCCTCCCTCCCCACAGCTATCCTCCAAAACCCCAACATCTAGAGGGAAATAAACTGAGCAGGGGTCCTTTGTTTCCACTCTTAACTGAGAACCAGTGGGAAAAGCTGCTGGGGAGAAATGGGCAAAAGTGGAGAAAGTGAATAAATGACTCCAGTTACTGACTCCACGTAAGGCCTAAAAACAGTAATTTTTTACTGTTTTTTACTGGGCCTAAGGCCCAGTAATTAAGTACAATGAACCCTGTGATAGAGCATTTACCTAAATCCCAGAAGAGAGAGCAGAGCCCAGGTGTTCTAACAAAGCCCCTCCTGCCTTACCTGAGCCCTGCAATTCCCTCAGGCGACAGAATACCTAACACTCAACTCTCAAACTGCAGACCCTTTGGGGAAGAGAATAGTCACAAAGAAGGCAGGAAGAGAGTAGAAGAAAATAAAGAGTCACCCACACTATATCAAAGCAAATTCAGTATCAGAGCAGAGCTGCCCACACCCAGGCTGGAGAAAGCACTCAGTATGTGAACTATGCAAACATACCAAAAAAACACAAAAAAACAGAGAGAGAGAGAGAGAGGGAAGGAGGTAGGAAGAGAGGGAGGGAGGGAAGAGAGAGAAGAAAGAAAGAAGGAAGGGAGGGAGGGAGGGAGGGAGGGAGGAAAGAAAGAAAGAAAGAAGAAAGGAAGGAAGGAAGGAAGAAAAAGAAAGAAAGAAAGAAAGAAAGAAAGAAAGAAAGAAAGAAAGAAAGAAAGAAAAAGAAAAGAAAAAGAAAGAAAGAGAAAGAAAGAAGGCGAAAGAAAGGAAGAGGGAGGGAGGGGGAGGGCGGAAGAGGGAGGGAGGAGGAGGAAGGGAGGGAGGGAGAAACAGAGGAAATGGAAAGGGGGAAAGGTGGAGAAGGAAGAAGAGAGAAAAGGAGGAAGGAAGACAAAAGAACCCAACCTAGAAGACAGATGATAGGAGAAGGAGCAGAAGGAAATACCTTATAATCGTTTCAAACTATATTGAATAGTAATTCAATAAAGAAAGAGCTCAAAAATGAAATGAAATGAACCCCCAATAGGATGAGATATAAAAGGATACTGCAGACTTAAGGGAATAAATGGAGGAGCAAAGCAATAAACAACATTATTACAGAACTAATAAATTAAAAACAGTCAGAAACAGAATAGACATCAACCAAAGTAGAATCACCAATATAGAGAAAGGCTTGAGATAATCTCACAGATTGACTGATTTTTAAAAAACACAAAGAAGAAAACATTGGGACTTCCCTGGTGGTTCAGTGGTTAAGACTTTGACTTCCAATGCAGGGGGTGCAGGTTTGATCCCTGGTCGGGGCGCTAAGATCCCACATGGCTTGTGGCCAAAAAAAACACAAAAAAACCAAAAACATAAAACAGAAGCAATATTGTAATAAATTCAATAAAGACTTTAAAAAATGGTCCACATTAAAAAAAAAACTTTAAAAAAGAAAAAGAAGAAAACATTTAGAGAGAAGTAAATGATATGAAAGACAGGTAAAGTAGATCAGGGCTGGGACTAGAGCACGGCAAGTGAGACACATAGGGTACCAAATTTAAGGAGGTACTCAGTCTCTGGGTTGCACAAGTGTAGGGTTAGCCCCTGGGAGTGAGTGCCTCCTTAAATTGTGTGCCCTTATGCCTTGCTGGCCTCACCCTAGTCCCAGCACAGAAGATGATCCAACGCAGGTAAAAAAAAAAAAACAAACCCAACAAATAAACAAACATAAGAAATATTCAAAGAGATGAGAGGGGGAAGGAGGATACTCAGTATTGATTCAGCAGATAAGAACAGTTATGAACAAACTTTTATATGATATAGAATATTTAGCATTGAGATATATCCTAGCTGTTGCAAGCAGCTTCTAACATGCCTCCAGAGACCCCTGCCTCTTGTATCTCACCCTGGGTGTGAGCTGGACCTAGGGATGTGCTTCTAATGAGCAGAATACAGCAAAACTCATGGGATACCACTTCTGTGATTAGGTTACAAAAGACCATGACTCCCCTTGATAGACTCCTCTATTGCCTTCTCAGCCTACACATATTCAGGAAGGCAGCTGCCATAAGAAAGAAGCCAACATAGCAAAGGAACTGAGAGCAGACTCCAGCCAATAGCCAATGAGGAGTTGAGGCCCTCGATCCAACATCGCAGAAGGATCTGAATGCGGCCCACAACCACTGAGTGAGCTTGGAAGCAGATCCCTCCCTAGTTGAGACTTCACATGAGACCACAGACCCTGGGCCAACGCCTTGATTGAAGCCTACAAGAGACCATGAAGCAGAGGACCCAACTAAGCTATGCCTGGATTTCTGACCCACAGAAACTGTGAGATAATAAATGTGTGCTGTCTTAAACGACTACATTTGGGGATGATTTGTTACACAGCAAGAGATAACTAATACACTACCTAAGCCACTGAATTTCAAGAATAAATAATGTAATCTTCAGGTATCCAGATGAAAAAGTGAATCGATATGAAAGATTTTTTTAAACTTCATTCTTCACAGCAATATTTGATACGAAAAGACAATGGAACAAATGTTTGCAAAGTAATGAAAGGAAGAAAATGTGAGCCAAGAATACCATATCCAGTGAACTGTTGTTCAAGAAAAGAGGGAAAGAGGAGAAGACAATCTCAAACATAAATGAACCAAAGGAAAACCACCTCTCTAGCCCTTTTTGGTTTGGAAAGGAGGACAGAATGGATTAAAAACTATTTAACCACAAAATCTACTCAGTTAGGAGTTGAACCAAAATGAAGAACTCAGGAATGGAGCATCTATGCAATAGATGGAGAATGAGTATTGAATCTATTTAAATCTGGGATTGAGAGAACAGACTGTGAGTGTTATAAATCTAGAAAAAGTAAAAATAATAATATAACTAACAAAAACCAGGAGACTGGGGAGAGAAGGTGGAGGTATAAGAAAGCTGATCAGGATTCATCAATAAGTCCAAAGTTTTAAAATTAACTTGAAGTTAGCCAAGTCCTTTGATTTCACTTCAATTTCTTCAGGTAAATTCATATAAATGAATTAAACACTATATGATTCTATTTACATGAAATATCCAGAATAGGCAAATCTATAAAGGCAGAAAGCAGATTAGCAGTTACCTAGAGCTGGAATAGAGGATGGTTAGGGGAAAATGGTGAATGATTTATAATGAATATGAAGTTTCTTTTTTTTTATAGGAAGCCCAAGAAATGCATTTATTCTATTGTCTCATAAAGTTTCTTTTTGAGGTGATGAAAATGTTCTAAAACTGATGTGGTGTTGATTGCAAACCTCTGTGAATATACTAAAAACCATTAAATTTTGTACTTTAAATTGAATGATACCTGAATTTCATCTCAATAAATCTGTTTTTAAAATTACCAGATAACCTCAGTTTAACAAAAGTATTTCTAAAAACATAAATCTGGGTTTATATACAGAGACACATATAGAAGGATGGTCACATCACAAAAGTAGAAGCAAACAGGCCAAGATGTTAAGAGTAGCTGATTCTAGGGGATGAGAAAATGGAAAATTGTTATCTTCTTCTTTGTGCTTTTCTGGTTTTGTTTTTGTTTTTTTTTTAAATTACCCCCAAATAAAAATAGAAAGGTCATTGATAGAGTGTGGTGGATTGAATTGTTGGTCTCATCGCTTGATTTCACTGTGATAGCATGATGCTTCCATATCCTTGACGTGTCGAGTCCCCCAGAGTGTGATCCTTGGTCCTCTTCTCTTTTCTATCCAAGCTCAGGCCTTTGTTGATCTCATTCAGTCTCACGGCTTTACATAACCAGCCTAGACCTCTCTCCTGAACTCCAGACTCATATATTTCCAACTGCCTCTTAACATCTGCAGTTGAATGTCCTAAAAGGCATCTCAAATTCAACATGTCTAAAATTGAACTCCTAATCCCACCCTTTCCAAAAATAAAAAACCCAACAACAACTCCGTACTTCCCTCCAGCCTTCTCCGTCTCAGTAAATGGCAACTCCGTGTTTCCAATTGCTCAGGCCCAAAACCCTGGAGTTGCCCTCGACTCATCCATTTCTCTCACACTCCACACCCAACCCGTCAGGAAATCCTGTTGATTCTACTTCCAAAACATACCCAGAATCTGACCACTTCTTCACACTTCCTCCATAAGTAGCCCAATCCAAGCCACAGGCATCTCTTGCCTATAATATTGGAAAGCCTCCTAATGGGTTTCCCTGTCTCTTGTCTTTGTCCTTTTTCATTCTATTATCAACACAGCAGCCAGAGAGACCTTGGTAAACTACATGGTAGGTAGTTACAAAACAGCCCCCAATTAATCATGCTTCTTGGTATTCACACCCTTGTACAGTCCCTTCCCACAGTGAAACCAGGTCAGTTTCCCACCTTGCTTCAACCAATAAAATAAGGTAGAAGTGATGCTGTGCTGTTCCTGGCCTAGGCCTTAAGAGACTTTGCAGCTTCCACTTTGCTTTCTTGGAATGCAGCCCTGAGACCGCCATGTAAGTAACCGGTTTCACCCAGTGGAAGACAAGAGGCCACATGGAGGAGAATGGAGGAGCCCCAGCCGACGGCCAGACACGAGTGAGGCCAGCTTGGATGTCCCACCCCACCCAGTCTTCCAGGTGAAGGCGGCCACAGGAGTGAGCACAGGTGAAACCAGGCAAGAAACCATCCAGCCAACTCACAGAATCATAAGAAATAATAAATCGTTGTCTTAAGTCACTACGTTTTAGGGTGATTTGTTACTCAGCAATAGGTGACTGATACAAACCATCAGTCAGAGCATCACTTTCTGTGCTAGAAATTCTCTAGTGGTTTCCCATTTCACTTAAATTGGAAGCCAAGTTCATTCTATGTGCAGGGATCCACACAATCAGTGCCCCACCCCCCCCCACCCCGCCATTCCTCTGACCTCATCTCCTCTGCTCTACCCCGGCTCACCCCATTCCAACCATGTTTCCTAGAAGAGACCAGCATGATTTCCCCCTCAGGACCTTTGCACTTGCTCTTCCCTCTGCATGGAGGGCTCTCCCCCACTCCACCCCTGTATCCGCATGGCTCCTTCTCTCACTTGCTTCAGGTTGCTGCTGATGCATCACCGCCTCCGTGAGGCCTCCCTGACCATCTTGCACAGCCCAGTCCCTCTTCTTCTCCACTTTCCCTGCTCTGTTCTTTTCCACAGAGCTCATTCCCATCTAACATACCATTTATTCTACTGCATACATATTCTTGCCTGTTTTGTTCAATGCTGCATCATCCTCAAAGCCTAGAACAGTGCCTGGCAAACAGGAGGTGCTTGGGAAATATTTGACAAGTGAGTGAACATTTCTGCTCATCCTGGCTGGGACCTGCCTCGCAGCCACCTCACCATGGCCTCGGCTCTGCTCCTTGAGACCTCTGCTCCCTCGGCCCGTGAAGCCCGGCAGGGTTTGAGGGTGAAGACCCCCACTCCCAGGTTTCTCACCTGTGAAACAGGAAGAGCAGCACAGAACCAGAGACACCTTGGGCGGGGGTGGGGTTACACCTGTGAGGCTTCATGGCCACATGCCCAGACACTCCTCCCCGTAATGTTAGATGTCACTGACCCAGGGCTCAGTGAAGGAGGAACGCTTGGGGCATGTAGCAGACTGTATTTTCCCAAAGCAGTCACTGTAATATTTCCACTTGCTCTTTCAGATCACTGCTAGTCTCCACCAAAAAGAGTGAATCCGTTCTCTCTCCCCTCGAATCTGAGTAAGAAGTTGTGGCTCAAGTGAAGAACAGAATGCAGTGAAAGTGACGCTGTGTAACTTTCAAGGGCAGGTCATCAAAGGCAACACAGCTTCACCTGGCTCTCTCAAGACTCTAGTCCTTGGAAGCCGGCCACCATGTTGTAAGGAAGCTCAGGCCACATGGGGAGGTCACAGGCAGCTGCTCTAGCCAGTAGCTCCAGCTAAGGTCTCAGCCAACAGCCAGCATCAACCATCAGGCAGCCCTCAGCCTTTGACGATCCAGTTCCCCCACCCCGATTCTGCGCAGTTAACCCCAAGTGGAAAAGAGATATGTCAGCCCCACCCCCCCACCTTGCCCAAACTGCAAATTTGTGAGCAAAATAAGTGTTTTTCTTATTTCAAACCACTAAGTTTCATTATATATCTATACTAACTAGAACAGGTCCAAAAGTTCATTTAGCTCCTCAATGAAACCAAGGGAAAAGTACGAGCACTCCCATTTTACAGCTGAGAAAACTGACTCTCAGCAAGGTCAAGATCTTGCCCTAGCTCACACAGCTAGTAGGTGAAGAAGCGGGAACGAGGTCCAGGTCTTTCAGATGCCTCAATGCATGCTCAATGTCATCCCCCAACTCCAGCTACTCCCTCTGGACCACAAAGCCCACCCAAGGGGGGATTGCCAATGTTCAGCCATATCCTCCAGCTACCAGACAAGTGATGATGGAGCTCCTGCCTTGGGCTCAGTCCCTCCTCTGAGTACAAACCCTTTCTCCTCTGAAGGGCAGCGGCCCTGGGAAGAAGGCCAAGGACGACGGTGTGAGCCAAGACCTGCTGTGTGTGTCTGGATCCCAATTAACAGCCAAGAAGTCAAGTTCCCCTGCCAAGGGGAGCGGAAGGAGGGAAGGGATGGAACCCTCTGCTCCTGCAGGTGGGCACCAGGGAACGGGCTCCCCCACGGAAGGCCCCAGACCAGATTTTATACGCTCAGGAAACCTTATTGCCATGAAACAGACAGCGCGACTTGGCCCTACTTCAGGAAATTTGGGGACGGGCGTGCCCACGATGCCTCCAAAAACCCTTCCTTCCCACGCAATGCAGCTACAGCCCAGCAGCAGTTGGATGAAAGCTATATGCAGCTGCAGACACACATGTACACACACATCCCACACAATTATCTGCTTGCCCTGATACTGGTGCATGTGCACACTCATGCACAGACATGTATGCAAAACAGCATACACGGACACACTCATACATACTATGCATATATAGAATGAATTACATGTATATGCAGCACACAGAGAGCATGGCTGTACAGACACAGAGGTGTATTCACACAAAAGCACACATATCTGCACTCATGTTCACAGACCTGCATATATTCACACTTAGATGCATGCACACACTAGCAGTACCCATACCCACATTCCTGTGGGCCTTCCCAGGAAGCCCTATCAATTTCCCCTGGAGCCTATCAATCTCCCCAGGACTGGCATAGAAAGTACAGGAAGAACTTTGGTTCCTACAATCTGAGAAGGTGAACGGATGGATGGATGGATGGGAGGAGGGATGGATGGGTGGATGGAAGAGACTCAAGTGATTCTTCCTATTTTGAAGCTAATTTGAACAGAAGCCAACTCCTCAGCCCCCTTTCGACATCCTTTCTGATATTGACCCCCATAGGTCTCCCACACCTAATGACAATCCTTCACGGCAGACTGCAGCCAGTTCCCACCCACTGAAATTTTAGGGATGATGTCATGTCCCACGGACTCCAGACTCCTGCATCCAACTCTACTAACACCTGTACTTGGACGCCAACCTCCCACCACAAACTCAGAATGTACAAAACCAAGCTGCTCATCTTTCCCCAAGTGCCGCTGTTCCTGCCTACTTTCCTATCTCAGTTAATGGCGTCTCCCTCCTTCCAGCTACAGAGGCTAATATCCTAGAACTCACCTTTGACTCTTCTCTCTCTCACACCCCACACTGAATCCATCAGGAACTTCTGATAGATCTACCTTCAAAATATATCTATAATCCAACCATTTCTTACCACCTCTGCTGTTTCTGCTCCTGCACCCCACACCCTCATGGGAAGTCTATTTTCAACAGAGAAGTCAGAGTGATTCCATTAAACATAAGTCAGTAATAGAAAAACAATAGAGAAAATCAATACAACCAAAGTTGGCTGCAAAACTGACCAACTTTTAGTTACACTGACCAAGCAAAAAAAAGAGAGAAGACTCAAATTACTAAAATCAAGAATGAACATTATTATCGACCTTACAGAAATTAAAAAGATTATAAGGGAATACTGTGAATGAAATTCCTAGAAAGATGCAAACCACCAAAACTGGCTTAAAAAGAAATAAAAAGCCTTAATTGACCAATAATAAGTCAATATTGAGTCAGTAATCAGAAAACTTCCCACAAACAAAAGCTCAGAACCAGATGGCTTCAATGGGGAATGCTAGCAAATGGCTAAAGATGAATTAACACAAATCCTTCACAAACTCTTCCAAAAAATACAAGAGGAAGAAACACTTGTCAAGTCATTTGATGAGACCAAACAAAGACATCACAAGAAAACTACAGACCAAAATTTCTTATGAATATAGATGCAAAGATCCTCAAAAAAATACTAACAAGCCAAATTCAGCAACATATAAATATAATTTTACACCATGACCAAGGGAGGGTTTATCCCAGGAATGCAAGGTTGGTTAAACATACAAATATCAATCAATGTAATATACCATATTAATCAAATAAAGAACAAACTACATGACCATCTCAATAGATGCAAAAATCATAAGCCAGACCACCCACGCCTCAGCACAAAACCTCAACTCAGCTCTTAGCCAGCTCCACCCAATGCCCACATGGCCCTACATCATCTTGTCCCACCACCTCTCTGTCCTCATTTCCCTTTCTCCTTTCATTCCACGCTAACCACAGTGCCCTTCTTGCTGTTCCCTAAACCCAGCAGATACGCTCCTGCCTCAGGGCATTTACAGTTGCTGTTCCCTTTGCTTGGAACACTGTTCCCCTAAATATCCCATAACTCACAATACTGTGAATTTTACTTACATATCTTGCCTGTTGTCTACCTCCCCCAACTAGAATGGGAGCTCCCTAAAAACAGAGATAATTTAGTCTGTTTTATCTACTGCTATATCTGTGGCATTTAAACTAGCATGCCACCTTTATAGGCACTCAAGAAATACTTGTTGAATAAATGAATGAATGAAAATAGCTGGTCACTCAACCATTCACACAGCAAGCAGTTGATCACCCCCACCCCACTCCAAGTGCCTGACACTGTGCTTCGGGCTGGAGTGCTGAGAAAGATAGGAACCAACCTGGGCCCAGCTGGGAGGGGGTGGTCAGGGCATAAGTAACCAGGACCCAAGGAAGACAGTGCTGAGGAGCGGCGAGGATGGGGAGAGAGGGTTGGATCTAGCAGTCAGGGAAGGCTCCATGGAGAGATGGAGCTCTAGCCTCCCTTGAAGGCCCAGAACGATTCGGGCGTATGGAGAACAGAAGGGAGTAGAGGGAACAGAGGGAGAGCCCGGATGTGGAGAGCACAGGGCACCTCCTGGGAATCAGGAAGGGACCTGCATGGCAGAACCACATCGAATAAGGCTACCAAGGATGTCAGGGCCGTTCATGAGGGGCCTTGAATGCCAGGATGAGGAGTTAGACTTAGTTCCAGAGGCACCAAGGAGTCATGCAAGGCTTTCGAGCAGGGAAGTTTCTGTGGTGTCCCTCTGGCAGTGTGGGGAGAACAGATCGTGGTGGGGAAGCAAGGAGACATGGAGACCAGGACAGTGGCTCTTCGGACAGTCCTAGAGATAGACGGCAAGGCGTGAGCCATGACAGGACAGAGCGGACCAAGAGAAGAGGGGCGGTTTGGAGGCGTTCAAGGTTTATGACTGGTGTTAGTGGGCAGGGGTGCGGGGGGTGGGGGCATGGGGGGAGCTGGAGCCTGAATCTCAGAACCTCAGAAGCACAGACAGAGCCATGGAGGAGGGGGGTCTGGTCAGGGGGTCCAGAAGGAACCGCACCACTTCTGGAAGGCTGGAGTTCTGGTCGCTGGGGCTCCTGCCAGGCCCGAACACGAGCCACAGGGAGGAGCAGCTTCCCAGCACTGGACGCTGGACACAGCCCAGCCCTGCCAGCCTTCCTGCCCTGCAGTCCCTCGCGTCCCAGGGCCGTCCCAGAGAAGAGATTCTCCAGCTGGCTTTGTCAGCCAAGATGCAATGTCATTTCTAGACGAGCCATCCAGCTCTGGAGATGCGCCAGGCTATGGGGCGGGGGACAGCTGTGTCCCCAAAACACAGCCAAGGAGCTGCTTCCCAGAGCCAAGCAAGACAGTGGCAGAAGCGGAACTGGCAGGTGGTCCGCGGGCCCAGCCAATGCAGAGACAGGCCTTAAGTGGGGCCTCCATCTGCCCAGGCCTCAGCCTCCCCGCAAGGTCAGGCCCATTCAGTCTCCACCAGCTGGAGATGACGGTCCCAGTCACTCCCTCAGCCAATAAGCATTAAGGTATTTATTAGTGCCTGGTGTACGCCAGCCTCTGTTTCTCTCCCATGGGGGTGACAAGGGTCAGTGCGGCATGAAGGACAGAGACTTTGGAGTCTGCGGCGCTGCATTAGAGGTTTATCTGTCCTACTCTTTGTGTTGCTGTCTCTGGGCCTCCGTTTTCCCATCTGTCAAGTGGGGATGAGAAAAACCCTTTCCGATGAGGGCACTGTAAGGACTAAATAAGAGCAGGTGCAGAAGGGAATGTTAACAGAACTTGTCTATTCCCCAGGAATTTCAGCGGAAACCCAACCAAGGCTGAGGACACTGGTGAGAAGCACCCACACCTTAAAAGAGGCACAAGACACACCTCAGGACTCAGAGAGAGAAAGGGAACCGTCCCATGCGGCCCCCCAGCTTATACAGAAGAAGGCTGGAGACCCAGGCTGGGGAGGATTTATTTGAAGAGTGAGAAAGCTGAGTGAGGGGCTTCGGGTGGCCCACCCACAGAGAGGGCAGTGCCTGTCAGGAAGGACACTGGCCTTTCTCCCTGGCTGGATGCCAAAAAAAATGCAGACTTTCCTACACCAGGGCCACCTGGGGTGCATCTACAAAGAGCGTCCTCAGGACACCCCAACACATGTCACCTGGGAACAGGAGGATGTTCAAGGGCAGCAGTAGGGGCAGCTGCATCCTGAGCTCATCCAGGGGTCAAACAGAAACCACGGAGAGGAGACAGGCTTGAGGGTCACAAGAGGGGAGCCCCACGAGGTGCCCGCCTGGGGAGACTGGGCCCAGGAGAAGAGCTGGAAGGGCAACCCTGGAAAGGAGCAGAGGGAAGCTGCGACAGTACACAGGTGACAATGTCTCCTGCACCAGGGAATTGGACAATGCAAACGCTGGGGCCCGAGGCCCCCAGAACCCACAAAAGTGCCCCCAAGAGAGGAGTCAGCCAGCAGCTGGGCATCTACCACAAGAAGGGCACTGACAGTCAGCAAAACAACGCCAGACACCTATAACACCTGGCCCATTTCCGGTCATCTTTGCTGGCCTGCCCAACCTTGGAGGGGTCAGGATCCCGGGGGAGTGGTGGTCTTGGGGACAAAGGACAGAGATGGAGCAAGGAGAATCCAACTGAGTAGAGCTCCCCCTCTTCCCAGTGCAATTTTCTGGACCTGGATAGAAGCTTTATTTGGAAGTAGAAAAAAGTTTTGATTTATATGGGACTGGGCTTCATGAGTGTAACTAGAAAAGCTATGGTGGGGGCTTCCCTGGTGGCGCAGTGGTTAAGAATCTGCCTGCCAATGCAGGGGACACGGGTTCGATCCCTGTTCCAGGAAGATCCCACATGCCACGGAGCAACTAAGCCTGTGCACCACAACTACTGAGCCTGCGCTCTAGGGCCTGCGAGCCACAAGCGCTGAGCCCGCGTGCCACAACTCCTGAAGCCTGCGAGCCTAGAGCCCATGCTCAGCAACAAGAGAAGCCACCGCAATGAGAAACCCGCCCACTGCAACGAAGAGTAGCCCCTGCTCGTTGCAACTAGAGAAAGCCCGCACGCAGCAACCAAGACCCAATGCAGCCAAAGATAAATAAATAAAATTAAATTTACAAAATATAAAAAGAAAGAAAAGCTATGGGGTCTGGTCATGGGGGAGAGACCCACTCAAACTGGTTGGGGAACAATAAAGCTGTTATTGATTTGCTTTCTGAGTCCAGCCTGCTCTGTGAACCCCACCCACACATGCAGGGGTTTCCATGTCCACAGTGGTGGGTCCCCAGGGCCTTAGGACCAGGGAGTGGGAGGGGAGGGGTAGGGAGCTTGAACCAGTCTAGCTGGGGCTAGGCTGGCGCCATCTTCCCAGTATCAGTGGCTCCTTCCCATCAGGTGGGACAATCAGGGCCAGGCCTCTGGGGAGCCAGGGACACAGCAGCGCACGTATAAGTGTGTATGTATGGATATGGATACACCAGGGCGCCTGATGAGACCCAAACATGCACAGAGCCCCAGTGAATTCTGATGTGAGCATAGCGTAGTCTGGGAAGGCTTTGGAGGAGGTGGCCTTTGAGTTGGGTCTTACAGCAGAACGACTTTAGGATGCACAGAAGAGGGGGATGGTGCCCCTGGCGGATGGAATGGACACAAGCAAAGGCTGGGAGGTGTGAGCACCTGTCACTGGTGTAACCGGAGTGTGAGGCACATGAAGGGATGTGATGGGATATGGATCTGGAAGATATGATATCCTTAATATTGTCACCTTTAAAGCCGTGTCCGCACTGGCTATGGCCAATCTGAACCTCACTTTCCTCATCTGTAACCTGGGGAGAATTACCCTATTTCTTCTTGGACTCAAAACATGTCCTGGGAATAAAGGGGTCTCATTATCTCCAATCAAAGCATTAACCAGGAGCTCAGAGGACACACTTTAGAAAGGCTTAGGCTCAAATCCCAGTTCTGCCTCTAGCTGTGTTACTCTTGGTAAGCCTCAGTTTACTCATCTGTTAAATGGGGATAACAAAGCTCCGCCCAGAAGGAGAGATAAATGTAATGTACGTGAAGACCTGGCACAGTGTAAGCCTATGTGAAACAGGAGTTCCCTACCCACCCCACCCCACTCCCACCTCCAAAGGGGCCCTCACTTACATAGGAGGCCAGGAGGGTGGTCGGGGCCAGGATGAGAGCCAGGTAGAGGCAGGGGGCTGCAGCAAGCAAGCTGGCGGCACAGATGAGGGGCTCAGCCCTCGAGTTGACTTTCTTGTATCTCCTTGAAGCCTCTGCTCCCAGGATGACCCCAACAAGGCCAGTCACGACAGTCAGTATCCCAAAAATCAGGCTGATGGAAAAGAGCAGAGAGGGATTGGTCAGCCGGTGGCGTCAGGATAGGGGTCCAGCCACCTACCCCCCAGTGCGTGATCTGGTACCTACAGAGAATGTGACTGTGGGCCACTTCCCCTCCCTCCTAACCAATGCTCGTGGGTCCTTGGGACCCTGCTCTGGGATCCATGTACTCCCCTACCCTTCCCATCCTCTTTCCTGCCTCATCCTGGGGATGCCACTGGCCATGTGAGTGATCTTCCTAGCACCCCAGCACCCCAGCTCCCAGCCTGCCTCATTGCCAGCAATCTCCTCCACTGTTTCACCACCTAAAACTGCCCCACTCAGAAATCTTAATTCTACAGTCCCACTCTGGCCCCAACCTTCTCGCCTTCCAGGCCCCAATACTAATGGAACGGAGGTAAGTGAGCATTTATTTATCGAGCTCCTATGATACACCGGCATTGTACACACCCTCCCTCTCTCTCTCTCTCTTTTTTTTTGGCTGTGTAGCATGCACAATCTTGGTTCCCCAACCAGGGATCGAACCCATGCCCCCTGCAGTGGAAGCGCAGAGTCTTAACCACTGGGCCGCCAGTGAAGTCCCCACACACCCTCCTTCCTTGAGTCCATCCTTCCACTCTCTGTTTCTGAACACCTCTCAAGTAGCCCCCTCTTAACTTCACTACCTTTGCCACCTACTCCTAGACCCATTTCAACTCCACTTGGTCCCTCTTGCACCTTCCTCCTGTAGAAACCTGTCCTTCTAGGACAACCTCCATACAGGTCCCCCAGAGGATGCTTTCTAGAACACAGATCTGACTACGCCCCTGCCCACCCCCTGCCTAAAATTCTCCACCAGCTCTTAAACACCCACCAGATTTGGTTCCAGCTCACTGTGGTATACATGGCCCTTCATGATCTGACCCTGGATGACCTCAACCACAAACCCCAATTCCATCCTCCTCAGTCCCCAGACTAGTTGCTGTCCCCATTTCATACTTTTATTCCTCCATCTGGAACACCTTTCACTTGTTTCTCTACCTACTGAACTCCTATGCATCCTTCAAGACCCATCAAAAATGTCCCCTTTTTGAGGATGCTTTCCCTTGTCCCTTTGCTGATTTGTTCACCCCCTTCAGTTCCCATAGCATCTTCCATGTCTCTATCATCAAGGTTATTCACTAGGCTGTGAATTCCTGGAGAACAGAAACCAGGTTCGGTTTACTTTCTTGACCCTAGGCTGGGAGCATAGAGCCTGGAACAAGAGATATATGTTAACCAAATGGCTCACTGATCCCTCCCAGAATTCCCAGGTGGACAGCTGAAACAGGTGAGGTTAAGAAAGGTTGAGGCCAGGGGCTTCCCTGGTGGCGCAGTGGTTAAGAATCCACCTGCCAACGCAGGGAACATGGGTTCGAGCCCTGGCCCAGGAAGATCCCACATGCCACGGAGCAACTAAGCCCGTGTGCTGCAACTACTGAGCCTGTGCTCTAGAGCCCACGTGCCACAACTACTGAGCCCACGTGCTGCAACTACTGAAGCCCGTGCGCCTAGAGTCCATGCTCCACAACAAGAGAAGCCACCGCAATGAGAGGCCCGTGCACCGCAACTAAGAGTAGCCCCCACTCGCCGCAACTAGAGAAAGCCCGCACACAGCAATGAAGACCCAATGCAGCCAAAAATAAATAAATTAAAAAAACAAAACAAAACAAACCTTAAAAAAAAATAAGGCTTTAAAAAAAAAAAAAGAAAGGTTGAGGCCAGGACTTCCCTGGTGGTCCAGTGGCTAAGACTCCACGCTCCCAATGCAGGGGTCCCAGGTTCGATCCCTGGTCAAGGAACTAGATCCCATATGCCACAACTAAGAGTTCGCATGCTGCAACTAAAGATCCTGCACACCACAACAAAGATCCCACACGTGGCAACGAACACCCCACATGTCTCAACAAAGACCCAGTGCAGCCAAATAAATAAATAAACAAAATATTAAAAAGAAAGAAAGAAAGAAAGAAAGGTTGAGGCCAAGATTACCCAGCTACTAAGCAACAGAGCCAGGATGTGAATACACACCTTCATCCTCCTGGTCTAGCCCAAAGGATGGGCCCAAGCCTCCTTTTTTTTTTTTTTTTTTTTTTTAAAGAAATTCACGTTCTTTTATTTATTTATTTATTTATTTATGACTGTGTTGAGTCTTCGTTTCTGTGCGAGGGCTTTCTCTAGCTGTGGCAAGTGGGGACCACTCTTCATCGCGGTGCGCGGGCCTCTCACCATCGCGGCCTCTCTTGTCGCGGAGCACAGGCTCCAGACACACAGGCTCAGCAATTGTGGCTCACGGGCCCAGTTGCTCCGTGGCATGTGGGATCTTCCCAGACCAGGGCTCGAACCCGTGTCCCCTGCATTGGCAGGCAGACTCTCAACCACTGCGCCACCAGGGAAGCCCTCAAGCCTCCTTTTTTAATATTTATTCATTTTATTTTTGGCTGCGTCGGGTCTTAGTTGCGTCACGTGGGCTCTCTAGTTGTGGCCCACGTGCTCAGTAGTTGTGGTATGTGGGCTTAGTTGCCCACGGCATGTGGGATCTTAGTTCCCCAACCAGGGATCGAACCCGCGTCCCCTGCATTGGAAGACGGATTCTTAACCCCTGGACCACCAGGGAAGTCCCCAAAGCCTCCTTTTAAAGAAGCCCAAAGGGATGCTGAGACTGACTAGCGTGAACTCTTGAAAAAACGAAGGTAACTAGGACTTTTCCAGCCCCTAAGTGGCTCCCTGTTGTCCTAAGGGCAAGCTCCCAGCCAGCACTGCAGGACTGGCCCCTGCTGACCTGTGTAACCTCCCCTCTTTTCTCCTTCCCTCACTCTGCACAAATGACTGGGAATTCTCTAAACTTACCCTACACTTTCTGGCTTCCCTGCCTTGGCCCACACTCTTCCCTCGGCCTGGAGCACCAGTGCCCCACCCACCATTCTCCACCTGGCCAGGATCCCCTCCCAGATCCAAACCTTTCCAAAAGTGCCAGGTGCCTGATATTACCTCCATGGCTCCCACCAAGAGGTAAGAACATGACAGACGCAAGACTATGGTTACTGACAAACTGAGTGTCACAAAAAACTATCTCTCCTCTAAACAACTTCTGTGAAATGTCCGTCCCACAGGCTGAGGAATAATGGGTTTATTTCCCTGCCCCATCCCCATCCCCTTGGTTTACAGGAGATTGTGTAAAGCCTGGAGAGGGCAGAGACCTGTCCGAGGCCACACAGCCCCACATTAGCAGAGCCAGGGTCTCCTGGCCCTCTGCTTCCAAACAAAGCATGTGTGTCCTTAGGCAGCTTAAAGGTGCTCACCAAACCTTCCTAGCCTTCCAAGCTGTACCAGGCTCCGGCTCAGCCCAGTCAAGTGACCCCAAATCCCGGATGAATGCTATCTACCTCTGAGTCCCGGTCTGAGCCAGCCTTGGCAGGGTCTGGAGACCTTTCTAAGACTTAGGATTGATTATTCAAACAGGCGGTGTAGATGGGGGACCCCCAGTGCCCCTGAGCGGAGGTGTGGCCAGAGGACACACCTACCACGAAATGTCCCCACCCCCACAAAGCCTTCCCAGAATCAGACTCTCAGAGCCAAGAGGGTCCTTAAAGCCTGCAAGTTCTATGCTGATCCTCTGTACAATGGCCCTGGCAAGCAGCTATCCAACTCCTACTTACATGCCCCCAGGGGTGGGAAGCTCATTACCCTAAGGCTGCCCCTTCCGTCTGGGCCCGCTCTGTATGTTTTAAGTTCTCCCTCTGGCTGAGCTAGAATCCTGTGTCCTGCAGCTTCCTGCTGCCACCCCACCCTCACCCGGGGGCTTATCCTAACTATGGAGGGTGTATTAACAGCTAGGGTCTGTGCAGAACCCGAACACCGGGACCCTGTGGTAGGTTGAATGATGCCCCCCAACCCAAGACATCTATGTCCTAATCTCTGGAACCTATGACAATATATTCCCTTATATGGCAAAACAGACTTTGTAGATGCGATTACATTAATGTTCTTGAGGTAGGGAGATTATCCTCCAATTTTTTGGTGGGCCCTAAATGCAATTACAAATGTCCTTATAAGAGGGAAGCAGAGGGAGATTTGAGACATAGAGGACAAGGCAATGTGACCGTGGATGCTGAGCTTGGAGTGATGCGGCCACAACCAAGGACCGCCAGCAGCCACAAGAAGCTGGAAGAGGCAAGGAAGGATCCTCCCCGAGAGCCTCCAGCGAGAGTGTGGCCCTGTTGAACTTGGTTTTGGCCCAGTGAAACCATTATGGACTTCTGGCCTCCAGAACTATGGGAAAAATTTCTGCTGTTTGAAGCTACCAAGTGTGTGATCATTCGTTCCATCAGCCCTAGGACCCTAACACAAACTCCCATGTCAGTTTCTCACCCAGGTTCTGGGAATAAGCTGAGTTAGAGGAAGAGGCTGAAGCAGAGAATGGGGAAATCACTGGCCCAGGAATACACAGCCAGTTAATGCCTGAAGTGGGATGGAGTCCTGGTTTTTCCCCACTTTTTCAAGCTGCAGTGGGACTTCTAAGACTCAGTCTTCGCCTCTGGGGAGATCCAAGAATCTAGCTGTAGAGCCAGGATAAACATCACAATATCCTGGGACTTCCCTGGCGGTCCAGTGGTTAGGAGTCCACGCTTCCACTGTAGGGGGCATGGGTTCAACGCCTGGTCAGGGAACTAAGATCCTGCATGCTGCTTGGTGTGGCCAAAAAAAGAAAAAAAATCACAATATCCTTTGATGCATTCATTCATTCATCCACTTACTGGATGCTCCCTGAGCACCCACTGTATGCCAGCTGGTGGGGAGATGTTCAAGTCAGTTAACAGTACCAAGCAGTCTCCAGACGCAACAGTACATGCAGCTTAAGAGCAGAAGCTTTGGAGTCAGATGGGTTTGAATCCTGGCTCTGCTACTCGAGTTGTGTGACCTTGGACAATTTGTTTAACCTCTCTGATCTTCCACCTCCTCATTTGTAATACACGAATACTAGGGTTTATTATTATAAAACCTCAGAGGGTTTTTCATGTAAAGGGCTTAGCATAGGGCCTGAACTAAAGTTAAAGCTTATAAGAAGTAATGATGAGAAAAGGGAAGGTAGCTATGGGCAAAGGGCACAGCTTGGGCAAAGGCACAGACAAGTGACGGAGCAGGGGACATTCTGGAAATTACACGAAGCTCTCTCTGGGCATCAGGGAGGGAGGTAGAGGCAAGAGAGGGGCTGGGGAGAAGGGGGGTAGATGTCAATGCTGCCAGCAGAGAACTAGTGTCACTGAGGCCTCAGGGGAGAACACGGAGCCCTGAGGAACTCTGAGAAACCCATCGGAGCAGGATCAGGGAGGAGGAGGGGTCCGCAAGGAGACCGGAAAGCATCAGCAGGGAGAAGGAGGAAGCAAATAAGGGAGGATTAGACATGCCCGCTCCATCAGGAGGTCACGGAGCCCCTGGAGAACAGGGTCAGCTGGGGGGACAGGAGAACAGCAGGGTGAGAAGAGTAGCTTTCCCAGGACTGCCAGCACCTCAAATGAGGCAGAGAACATACAAATGCATGTGTGAAATCCCTAAGCCAGAGAAGTAATGAAGCATCCCAGTGCCTCAGTTTGCCATCTGTAAAATGGGACAACCTCACACTACGGGTCCCTCCGAAGGACAGGCCCCACAGAAGCCTCACCCACTCGCAAGTGCTTTCTGGACCCCCAGAGCAGCCCAAGAGCAGGAAGACAGGGACTGGGGCCCAGAGAGGACAAGGGAGCTGCCTGTGGCCGCTCAGAGCAGCAGGAGCTCTGCCCAAGCTAAAACCAGGCCTGCCACCTGCCAGCGGGCCCCCAAGTCCTGGTGTCTGCCCAGAGCGCCATGAGCCCACAGAGGCTGAATCTGGGGATTCCTGAGAACTTCCCCATCAAGAGCCCCCCTGACCCGGGCACCCAGACGCCCCTCCTCACCTGTCCTGGCTGTTGCATGGCTCCCGAAAGCAGGGAAGCTGCAGCCCGTGCACCACACGGGCCTCGAACAGAAACTTGGGGGCCCAGAAGCCCAGAGCTCCAGTCACAAAGGCCATGGCTGTCACTCCAAGGGTTGACCACACAAAACTCCAGCTGTAAGAGAAAATGATCTGGTTCGACCCAGGAGAGGGCTGGGGCTGCGGGGGCCTATCTGCTCCTATCTGCTCCACTCCCCCCTCTCCCGGGCGCAACTCCGCATCTTTGCTCCTGCTGTTCCTTCCTCCCTCCTCTCTGCCTGACCAAGTCTCCCCAGCCTGACAGACCCAAATCCAACATCACATTCTCCAGCAAGCTGCCTGTGCTGCCCCACCCTTCTCTGAGTGCCCTCCACTCGGCTCGTGGCTCTGTAACAAAGAGAGTGGGGTCCTGCCCGTGCCCCATATTTTGGTAAATCATGAGAGCTGGCCATGTGGGTGACTCCTGTCTGCCTCCCCGACCATGCCTGGAACAGAGGAGGGATGCTCTCCCATGAGGCTCAGAGAGGTGAGTGATTCACTCGGGCATCTTCCCAGTAAC
Source organism: Balaenoptera ricei (assembly GCF_028023285.1). Classification (NCBI taxonomy): domain Eukaryota; kingdom Metazoa; phylum Chordata; class Mammalia; order Artiodactyla; family Balaenopteridae; genus Balaenoptera; species Balaenoptera ricei. Next base: position 52,599,671 of record NC_082658.1, on the reverse strand, counting down.
CCTGAGAAGCCGGCAAAGCTGGAGAACTATGTCCACTGAATAAATGAGGGAAGTGAGGCTCCAAGTCTCAGGTCACTCTGGGATAAGGCAGGGCAGAGCCAAGGCTGGAGCTCACAGTGTCTTCCTCCCTCTCTCCCAGCCCGTATTCCATCACATGGCTAGGTGGAGGGGGCCTCCGAGTGGGGGACGGGCATCTCAGCTGGTGAGTGGGAGCTCAGAGAAGGAAGAGGGTTGTGAACACTGGGACAGTCAGGGAGGGTTCTCTGGAGGTGGAGGGAAGGAAGTCAGTGATGCTGGGGCAGACAGAGGGGTTTTCAGTGACATGCAGGGAGGAGCAGGGACACTCACTTTCTCCCCAGGTATCTGACGTCCTCACACCAGGTGCTCCTTGGGCCCCCAACGGTCACCACCCCCTGCTTCTCAGCAGCTCCCCGGGGCGGGTCTGGAACCAGGACGATAAGCAGGGTCAAGGCCACGGCTTCCAGGCAGGGCATGATCTGGGGACAGGAGGCCCAGGAAGCTCAGGGCCACACACTCCCGCGACCCAGGAGGTCCTGGCAGTGACTGAACTCTGTGGTCCAGGCTGGGGAGGGACTCACTTCCTGGGAGCTGGTTATACACAGAGCTTGACAAACTACTGCTTCTCATCCCCTCACCCCTGAGAGAACAGCCTCTCTGGGGAGCGGGGTCCCCTTGGGATTTGACTTAATACCTGTCTGTCCTATACAGACACTACTCTATTGGGACCTGTGAGCCTGACATGGCTGAGACCTGGAGGCTTAACTACACTGACCCTGACTGTTGAGTACTTGCTGCCCCAATAGCTGTCCCTTTTCCAGGCCCACACCTCCATCTGCCACACCAGCCCTGCCCTAGTGTCTTCCTATCCCTTGTCTCATTAATCCTCAAGATTCCATAAGGCAGACTTTACTCCCCCACTCTACAGATAGGCAAAGTGAGGCCCCGAAGAGGGAGGTGACTTGCTTGAGATCACACAGCTAGCAAGCTAGCAAACTGAGCAGCTGGGATTTGAACCAGGGGCACGACTTCCAGAGGCCATGGTCCATAGGACGCCCCAAATGTCTGAGCTGCTGATGTCTGAACACCCCCCATGGCGCCAGATACTGTGCCAAGGGGCTAAGGCCACTGGAGGCTGGAAAGTCCCTGCCGGCCCAGGGGGAAAGCGGAGGGAAGAAAAGGAAGCTGGACTCACTCGGAGGGCCCAACGCCAGTTCCCGGTCAGCTCCGTCACAGCCGACCCCAGCACGTAGCCCAGACCACTGCGACAGGGGGCAGGGGAAATGGGCAATGAGGGAAGGGAGGCAGCCCTGAGGCCCCAAGGCCAGCCTGAGCCGGGGTGCCCCGACCCCAGGGAGCCGGCTCTCTGCAGCTCATTGCCTTTTTCACTGGGAAAAGTGAGCCACGTGAGGCCCAGATGTCCACTGCCCTTGGTCAAGTCACAGGTGACCTCTGGCTCCAGGCCCATCCCAAACATCCACTGTCTCTCTGAGGACCACCCACCCCACCTCCCCAAGTCTCAGCCCTGCCCAAGTCAGGTGGTTTCAGGAAACCTGAGTCAGAGCTCAGGGGCCTGACTGCAAAACCCACACTGTCCTACCCCACTATGGAGTGCATGGCCCAACCCTAAGACATTTCTCTGCCTCACCTCCCAGAGCCGGCCCCTCCCTGTGCAGCCCACACTGCTGCGCTGCTCTTTCTCACCCCTTCCTGGAGTGTACTAGCCTGTAGGGAGCATCCTCATTATGTATCTCTAACTCCCACCATAGCCTATCAGTTCGTGTTATTGGCCCCATTTACAGATGAGGAAACTGAGGTTCAGAGAGGTAAAGTGACACAGTGAGGAAGGGGTAGAGTTGGGATTCCGAGCCCTTCTGCTCTGAGGTCTCCTCCACCCAGCCCGGCTCCTGCTCTGACTCCTTTGGGCCTCAGTTTACCACCCAGGGAAGTGGATCCAGGGTAATACTAACCTTCCAACAGGGATAAAGATGTAGAAGATGGCCAGCACTCGGGTTCGCTGGTCCCTCACAAAGAGGTCTCCCAGGACGGTGGGTGCAATGGTGGAGTAGCTGGCAGTGCCAGTGCCCACCACGCCCCGGGACAGGAAGAAGAGCCAGGAGTACTGGGCAAACAGGCACAAGACTGCAGTGAGTTCCAGAAATCACCCTCGAGGCAAGGGGACCTGAGGATCTGTCAGAGGGACCGAGGGCATCTGGTGACACGTGCCCCAGGGCAGGAGGAGGAGATCAGGGCTCCAGACACCTCACTATCCTCCCAGTCCAGGTTCCCCAAACCACACGGGTGCCCCCTGCTGGCGGCCACAGCCACCCCCAACCCCCTGCCCCGAGCAGCCCTCTTCCTGGGCAGCATGTGTGCTAACCAGGCCAGGTCCCGCAGGCAGTAGCAGTTACCCTCACCCCCCGCCCCAGCACAGTCGGGCGGAAGTGAAGCCATGGGCAGCAGCGGGAGATGCCAGAGAGGAAGGCCCCTGTTAAGAAAGTCCAACAGCCTGTTCAGAAGGCCCCTCTCTCAGCCCTTAGAAGACAATCCCCCAGCCAGCCTGGAGCCTGCGATGGGGCCGAAGCAGCTCTGCTGGGGCTGGATCAGGGAGGAAGAAGGTGGGGGAGGGGGGCCCCCCCGGGGACCTGGGAAGGGGTGAGGGCACCTACCCGGGGGGAGATGAAGGAGCTGGAGAGGCCTGCTCCTGACCAGAGCAGGATACCTAAGCTCAGCGTCGCCTTGCGGCTGTGTCGGTCGCCCAGGTAGCCAAACACGGGTGCAGACAGCAGCAGGCAGCCGATGAAGACTGAAGGAGACACGCAGGGGGCAGCATGCATCCCCGGCTCAACAAAGGCGGAGGGGGGTGGGGGCGGGGGGCAGATGGGTCCAGCAGGCCCAGAAAAGGGAACCGGCTCAGACACCACAAGCTTGGCAGTGGGTGGAGGTCGGGAGGAGGAAAAGATAAGGTGAATCCCCCAATCCCCACCACTGCCCAGAGTCAGGGGGACTGGGAGGGAATGGTGGGGGCAGGGCCCCGACTCAAATCTCAGTTCTGCTGCTTGCTCAACTGTGCAGCCTTGGGTTACTAACTCCACCTCTCTGAGCACCAGCCCAACAGTGGAGAAGTCAACATCCCCCTCCCAGGCCGTGTAAACGTGAGACAGAAGTGAACACAGAGCCCGGCGTGGAGCTGCCAGGACCCTGTCTCTCGGAGAACTCTCAGGGATTTTGCTCTCAAGCCCCTGCTGGAGGCAGGGCGTGGAAGGCAAGAGGGGGCGGGGTGCGGGCCAGGTGCCTGCTCCGAGCAGATGAGTGCGGTTTAGAATGAGTACAGTGATTATAAACCAGCGGCCCCTGGAGGCTGGAAAAGATTTGGTCTTCCTAAGTAGGTAAAACATTCCCCTGACGCTGCAGTTGTATTTATACCGTTTTTTAAAGTACTAAACGCTTATGAATTGGTGACTGGATTAGTGAATGCGTTTGCTATTCTGCGAAGACAAAGAAACTGCCACGTTTTTGCTTGACTATACCACGTGGATAGCTACCTTCACTGCTTCTGTTCCTCAAATAAAATCGCCTCCACCCTCCTCCGCTGCCTCCGAGAGCCGCCAGGTGGCCTGGGCAAGGTCTGACCCTCCTCCACCCGGTCCCACCACCCAAGGGCCTTAGGCTTTGGGGGGCCCCGCCCAGCGTCTGCGGCTTCACTCAGGAGCACAGATGATTGACATTTCCTGAGCCCAATGAATGTCCAGATTCGTCCCAGCTCAGGTTCCAGCCCCTCCCACTTTGCCCTGACCCGCTCTAGTATTGGGTTGAGCCATAGGCAATTGCGGAAATTAAGCCACTTTTGACCTACAAAAACGGCAGTTTAATATGCTTTGACCTAATCCTCCGCTGAGAAAGGTATTTGGTGTGAACGGCATTTAAATATATAATAACTACTGCCAAAATAGGCCTCCAAAAAGGCTGTATCAATTTACACTTGAATAGAAGTATGTATATTGCTTGCTGACACTTGCTAGGATCAATCGATTTATTTTTGTTCATTTAATGGTTGAAACACAAATGGCGTCTCGCTGACGTTTTCATCTGCATTGTTCTTTTTCCAAGTGAGGCTGAGTAGCAGTCTCTGTGTTCACATCCTCTGCCTATTTTTCTATCGGGCTCTTTGTTGATAATTTTCTCCCAGTCCTTTATATTTGTTTTAAGGATTTAAAATGCAAATTCTGCGACTGAATACCTGGGCTCACATCCTGACCCCACCACTTCCTAGTTGTGTGACTTTGGACAAAATCCTTAACTCTCCTGTTTCCCTTTTATCAACTACAGAGTACGATAGTAATAGTGCTTCCCCCATAAGGTTATGGGGAAGATTAAATAAAATAAAGCATATAAAAGGCAGTGACAGGCTTCATGTAAATGCCCAACAAATGTCATCTATTATTATTGCTAATTGCACTTATAGTTTCAATCACCATCATACAGAAGAATTTAGCTTTGATGTAGTCAAATTTATCAATCTTCCTCTGGGGGGAGTCATTTTGTGTCTTGTTAATGCACATCTTCTTTACCTAAAGCTTATAAAATATTTCCCCAAATCTCATACTTTTATGAGATTTGGGGTAGGGATCCTTTACAGGATATAAACACCTTAAACCTGCAGATCTCCTGGGAGTAGAAGCCTGCCCCTAAGTGGAAGGCAGGCACGCCTTCGCTCTCCAGATTCAAATCACTTCTGTGACAAGGTGTGAGTAATTAAGGAGCACAGGGTTCAGAGAAGGACTCTATAAGCAGCTACCTGGATCTGAATCCCAGCTCTGTCACTTACCAGCTATGTGACCTTCAGCAAGCCCCATAGCCTCTCTGTGCCTCAGGTTCATGGGATTGTTGTGAGATTAAATGAGTTAATGTTATTAAGCCCTTAGAATAGCACCTAGCACATGGTAACGGCCACATCAGTGTTCGTTTTAAATATTGTAAATCAGTTAACTAACTCCAGCAGCTTCTCTGTCCCATAGCGGTGGGGCAAGGGGTGTCTGACCACTGCTTCCCCCCACCTTCCACCCCACTCTTAGAGCTACACCGTGCCCTCTGAGTCATCGGTTTCCTCCAGTCTACAACCCTGCGAACAGACAGCAGGGTGGGTCTTAGGGCCATTGCATGGTGACCCAGAAAGGTGAAAAGACTCACCTGAGGTCACTGGGGACAAGCCTGGTCATCAGGCCTCCAAGCCCACTGCCCTTTCCACACACCTCTTTGGGCTGCTTCTGCAGAGAAACCCCTTCCCTTCATCCAATCTCAAACACACACACTCACACGCACACGCACATTCCCCACTACACACTCACAAGCACGTCCCCGTGTTCACAGGCTTCCTCCCACTCTCTCTCATACACACAAACTTCTCCCTCCCCTCAACTCACTTATCAGGGGCCTTGTACTAATAATCCTGTTCACCATGGTAAGAACCAGGGAAGGGAAATATTGACTCAGATTCCATTATCTGTTTAATCTAGAAGGTTGTGGGTATTGAACCAAGATAGTCTCCCTTTGGCTACAATATGACTGGAAGATGAGCACCAGCTGCCTGCCTCAGCCCCGAGACAGGAGCAATTGGAAAATACGGTGGTCTAACCAGTGATCTACCTCTTTTGCTCAGTGCCTCGGTTTACAGAACTGTGTACCCTTTTGCATGTTTTCAGCTGACATCTGAGGCATTTTTATTGTAAGTTTAAATAGTTGAGAAGGATGTGATTTCCAGCATGATTGTATTTTTTAAACTATATTTTCATCCAAATCCTTAGGGCTGCAGATCAAGCTCATTCAGTTTATGGGAAATGTCTACCATAAAGGCTTATGGGCAAAGCCAGTCCTCATTTGCCAAATCAGTAGGACAAATCAGACTGGTTGTCTGTAAGAAAGATATTAAAATGTTGGCTTCATTTTTTTAACTGAAATAAATGTGTTGATACCCATCCCTGAGACAACTATCTCACTTCCGAATTCTCAATCGTAGATAAACAGTAGACTGTCACACATGAGCAGGACAGCTAGATAAGGCTTGGCGCCTTGCCATCCCTGGGTTTGTAGCCTGGAGGAAACATCCCCAATTGGTTTCTACCAACGCTCTCTCTGCCCCGCTCCCAGGGCCTCGTCAACAGAAGCCAAACAGCCATGAGGGGTCCCTCTGTCTAGTACCCTGGAGGTTTTTACACCTAGTAAAACTCAGAATGGGGAGAGGTGTATTTTCCTGCCAAAAATGGTGGACAGGGACTTCCTTGGTGGTCCAGTGGTTAAGACTCCACGCTCCCAATGCAGGGAGCCCGGGGTTCGATCCCTGGTCAGGGAACTAGATCCCACAGGCCACAACTAAGACCTAGCACAGCCAAATAAATAAATAAATATATTTTTTAAATGGTGGACAGGTGAGTATTAAAGGGGAGGTGGGAAAAAAAGAGCCAGATGCTTGTTCTCAGGCAGATCTATTTTAGGAAAGAAATATATGGGCTTGAGGATCTGTACATGAATTCTCTCAAAACTGTAAAGAACACACACGTGTATCCTGTGTTGTGACAGTGTGTGCACACATGTGGGTACATGTGCGTGTGCATGTGTGTGTCGCCATCCAGACATTGAGGAAAAGTTAATGGCTCGTGACCCCAACCGCCCCAGCCTTGGAATGGGAGGTGTGGCTGCTCCCCACTGCTGGAACATAGGCCCCAGTGGCCCCAGACCCCACCTGAGCCCACGCGCGGGGTACGTCTCTGTCTACCTTTCTGTTTTTGTTTTTTTTGGCTGCACCTCGAGGCATGTGGGATCTTAGTTCCCCAACCAGGGATCGAACCCATGCCCCCTGCAGTGGAAGCCCAGAGTCTTAACCACTGGACTGCCAGGGAAGTCCACTGTCTGTCTGTCTGTGTCCTAGTGATCAGGTCCGTGAGAGGAAAGCACACGTCAGAAATTCTCAACCCGGCTACAAAGCTGAGCTTAACAGACGTGAAGGATGAGTGACCAACTCCACTCGGGAGCCTTTTCCAGCCCCGGCTCCCGCTGCTTCTTCCACAACTCCTACCCTCAAACCCTAAGAGGCTGTTCAGGCACCAGATCTCAGCCTGTGCTGCCTCCTTCTCCGACCCAGACTGTCCCTCCCACCCAAATACCACCCATCCTCTGTGCCAAGGGACTCAGTGAGGCTCAGCCTGGCGCCCATTTCCCAGCAGCTGGAGATGGACACAGAACAGGACCTGCTGAAAGACCCCCACCCAGCATGAGCCCAGGGCCCCGGGCTGGGGATCCCCTCCTTACCTGTCTGAAGCAAACCAGCATCGCTGTCACTGATCTGAAAAAACTTCTGTACGTCCAACAGCACTCCTGTGGGCAGACAGATGGTGCTCAGGAAATGGGAAGTTGCCTGCCAGGCCTCTAAAGGCAGCTGCCCCTGCATTTGGGACGACAGGCCTGCAGCCGACCAGCACAGCACCGGTGTGGCACCCGGGCCCACTGTTCTCTTCCCCTCTCTCCCACACATGCACACAAACACACACACACACACACAGAGAGAGATACAGGAGCCAGCACATCCCAAAGGCACAGATATACACACACATTCATGCACAAGCGTGACACTTAGTCATGCAGGCACACAGACATGCAGACCCACACAGCTACATACAAACAGGCACACCCAGAGACGTATACTCCCAGAGGCACCGAGACACATACACGTACAGGAGCCTGCACTCACAGGCGTGTAAGCCCAGTCTTGTACACCCAGACATACGTACACTGAGATGTACACATAAAGACACACACACAGGCGTGCGTGCATTTGCACACATGCAGGGCTGCCATTCACATCATAGTCATAGTGACGGCAGCCATTCACTTAGACTACAGTGTAAATGAAAGTCCCTGGGATTGTGCAGCCCTGCTTGTATACAAACTCCAGACATTCACAGACATACATATACATGCATGAGCATGTACATGCAAAGGCATATGTGCCCTGGCCTGCACACATGCACACATAAGCATGTTCTTCCAGAGGCATGAACACACAAACATGGAGCACCCGTGAGAGCTTCAGAGGGTCCCACTTAGATCCGACCTTGGCCCCTGAGGGTGGCAGGCTCTTGCTCTGAAGCCCCTCCAAGAGATTGCTAGGCCGAAATCCCCTCAGCCCCTTGGTGGTACTTCAGAGTTAGTCACGGTCCGAGGCACCTGCTCATCTGAGCTGTGAGGCTCTGGCCCTGTCATCAGTTTGATTGAATTATGAGATGGCTGAGTGCCCTCAGTATCACTGTCCCCATTATACAGATGGAGAAACAGAGGCTCCAGCCACCTATGGCTGTACAGCTGGAATTAGGGGAGCTGGGTCTACCCTCCCATCCAGAGTCACAAATGGGGCCCTGTAGAAACACCCCCACGATGGAGAAGAAAGCCTCACATCCACATCTCTAAGACCAGCCAGCAGGTGAAAAAGATGGAAGAAACAGAGAAGCAAAGCGAGAGGGCTTTGTTCTGATATTCACTTTGTACCCAATTGCCACAGCGTCCAGATACCAACTTGTATGTCTTTCCTTCCCTTTTAATACTTTTACTTACACGAATTAGACATATTCATTGGCAAGAGACAACACAGATAAACAAAGTAAATGGCTAAGTAAAAATTCTCTCTATTCGCACTCATTTGGGGGAATGGGACTCAGCCCCTTGTTCTGGCTGCTCCTGGGCTCCTCCCAGTCCTGCGCTGCTCTGGAGGCAGGCGGGGGCCCAGTGCGGGTCCAGCCTTGTTTTTTGTTTTTTGTTTTTTGTTTGTTTTTCTTGGCTGCGTTGGGTCTTCATTGCTGTGCGTGGCTTTCTCTTGTTGCGACGAGCTGGGGCTACTCTTCGTTGCGGTGTGCAGGCTTCTCATTGCAGTGGCTTCTCTTGTTGCGGAGCATGGGCTCTAGGCGCGTGGGCTTCAGTAGTTCTGGCACTCGGGCTCAGTAGTGGTGGCTCATGGGCTCTAGAGCGCAGGCTCTGTAGTTGCAGCGCACAGGCTTAGTTGCTCCGCGGCATGTGGGATCTTCCCGGACCAGGGCTCAAACCCGTGTCCCCTGCATTGGCAGGCGGATTCTTAACCACTGTGCCACCAGGGAAGTCCCAGCCTTGTTCTTATCTTTCCTCTGTCCCTCTGGCCTCCCAAAGACCTGCTTCTCACCAGAGAATTCTTGTGGCTGATAATCACCTGCTCCAACCGTCCCCAGGCACTCTGTGGGGTTTCACTTCCTCTGGCCTCCCTCAGCCCGATAACCACAGCCTTGCTACTCACACAGCCGGAGGAATTCCCATCAGGGAAAAGTGCCTGCCTCAGGCCGGGAGGACGCAGGGACTGACAGCCCAGCCAGCGGCCTCCCAGCAAAGCAGGGATCCCAGCCTGCGGGGCTGAAAGAGCTCCATACACCTGGTTGCCCCCTCCACCCCTCTTCATGCCCCCCCCCCCAATCCAACTCAGGCCTCCTCAGCTCCAGTCTAATCCATAGTGGTAGCCTCCGACGGACCTCCCCGTCTCCTCTTGCCTCCACCTCAACTCTGATTACAGCCTCCCCACTTGCTCCCCACGGCCTCAGCAGAAAGTGCAAGCTCCCAGCCTGGCCCCCAAGAAACCTATGATCCAGCCCCAAACACCCTTTTAGAATAAGTTGCTGCCTCCCCCAGCTCCTCTCCTGATCAGAGCATGCACTTTGGCCCAATGCGCTTTGGCTCACGCTGACCCCTCTCTCTGAACGTCCTTGCCTGACCCCATTCCCTGCTTTACCGATTTTTTCAGCCTTCAGGACCCAAACCACATGCCCCTCCTCTGTGACTTCTGTCGGAACCCTCAGTTTTTCGTCCTGGGGCCGCCCAAATGATGCTCTCCCAGGTCTGTCCTGGATTAGAGCCACTTCTACATGTGTCCTGTATCCCTCTGAGCTCCTCGAAGACAGACGCACCCACTGGGTCTGGTGCTCTCTGCAACCCTAGTCCCATTCATTCCACAGCTGCGAGCTGGTAACTGATGAATCCATAGCCTGGCCTCAGAGGAGGGCCCCGCCTGCTGCAAGCACCTCCTCGGAGCTCCCCAGGCCCCTCTGTCCCTCTGCCCCATGAGGCTCATTCCTGAGTTCAGGAGCTACAAGGTTGACTTCCCCTCCCCTGGGTCCCCAAGGCCCACCAGGGGGTCCCCAAGGCCCATAGTGCTTAGTCGATCTTGAATGAAACCGTGATCAAGAGAGAAAAGAAGGCTGAATCTTGAATGAATGAATGGACGAATGAATAAGTCCATGAGTGAGTGACATGATGACACAGTAGGTTGAGCCCTGGGGCCTACAGGAAGGAAGGCAGAATGTGCAAAGTTTGCACGCAGCCTGCTGCCCCAGAAACAACCAGCCAGCTAGTTCTTGCTTGGGAGCAGGGCCAGGCTACCCTGTCCTCCACGACCTCACCCCGACATTCCCCCCAGAACCGCCAGACCTTTGCCCGAGGCCCAGTCCTCCCTGCTGTCCTCACCCACCCACCCACCACCATTGTGCACCCACACCTGGGTGCACATACAGTCTGGGGCTGGATTGGGAACTCATTTGGCCCTCCCCCATTTCAGGCCGGGCTGAAACCCCCCCCCGGGGGTAAGAATAGCAAGGACGTGCTGCACAAGAAGAAAGTCTGCTGGACAGAAGGCCACTGTGGATACACAGCGCCGGCTGGTGGCAGGGCAGACAGCGGGTAGATGGGCAAGTGCCGCCCAGGACGCCCGTCCCCTTCCTCACCTGCAATGATGAACCAGTTCATGTAGTTCAGGAGGTTGATGTAGCAGAGCACGGCAGCGGCCACGTACGCTCTCCAGCGGGGCAGGCTCCAGGGGGTGGGCGTGGATGGAGAGGGGCACGGACCTGAGCCCATGGCCTCTGAGTGCCCGCCTGGCCCCGGGGACCAGCCCTGAAGCCCCTCGGGCCCAGGTTCCCTGCACTCTGCGGACATGCCCCCAGCCTCGCCGGCCTGCAGCTCTCGTCCCGGGATGGGTGCCGGGGTAAAGACTCATCAGCTCTGCCTCAAGTCACTTCCTGTGGGCTCCCAGCCTCCCAACCTCAAAGCAGCTGCCCTAACGGCTCAGTATCTTACTGCAGGTCTCTACTGGGCCCAGTGCAGCCTCGAAGGTGAGATTTCACCATCCGCAGCCCCTGAGGCCTGCTGGGGGTAAGAGAGCTCCTGGCCTCACCACCCAGGGTAGCTGGTCCTTTTGACCTAGCCTGGGGCTATGGTAGCTGCCGTGAGAAAGAGAGGTTTTGCAGGACAGGAAGTGAGATGAGTCTCCCAGAGAGAGTCCCACTCGCTGTGGGAAGGTCTGGCTGCCGCACATGAGATGGGCTGTGAATGAGGGACTCGAACCCGGGTCAGATCAGGAGGGCTGGGTGTTGGCCAGGAGAGCGACACTGGACTGGACCGGAAGCGGAGGCTACCCTGCTCCTGCGTAAGGTCCTATCCGGAGAAACAAAGACAGTGAGGGGCGGCCGACAGGAAGGCAGCCTGTGGGCAAAACTCAACATTGGATGTGAAGTTTAGGGGGAGATTTTTGATGAGGGGCAAGATATTGGCATGCTCTTAAAGTGTCTCTTTACAGGTTGTTTATTAGTAGCAGGTGGGGGGAAGGGTAACGATACAGGAGGAGAATCAGGCGACATCTTGACCAAAGGATTAAAATAGCATCACCAACGAGGGGCAGGATTCCCACCAGGAATGCATGACCCCAATCTAATCACATGGAAACATCAGACAAACCCAAATGAGGGACACTATTTTTTTAGTAGACTTTATTTTTTAGAGCAGTTTTAGGTTCACAGCAAAACTGAGCAAAAGGTTAGGATTTCCCATTTACCCCTCTGCCCTACACATGCATAGCCTCCCCTATTATCAGCACCCCACCCACCCCCCCCGAGTGGGACATTTGCTTCAACTGATGAACCTGACCCATCATTATCACTCAGAGTCCATAGTTTACATTAGGGTTCATTCTTGGTGTTGTACCTTCTATGGGTTTGGACAAACGTACCACATGTATTCACCATTATAGTGTCTTACAGAACAGTTTTATTGCCCTAAAATCCTCTGTGCTCTGCCTATTCATCCCTCCCTCCCCTCATCCTCTGACAACCACTGATATTTTTACTGTCTCCATAGTTTTGCCTTTTCCAGAATGTCATATAGTTGGAGTCTTACAGTATGTAGCCCTTTCAGATTGGCTTCTTTCTCTTAGTCATTTGCATTGAAGTTTCCTCCATGTTGTTTCACGGCTTGAGAGCTCATTTCTTCTTCTTCTTCTTTTTTAAAAAATTTATTTATTTAATTTATTTATTTCTGGCTGCACTGGGTCTTCATTGCTGCGCGCGGCTTTCTCTTGCTGTGACGAGCGGGGGCTACTCTTCGTTGCGGCGTGCGGGCTTCTCATTGTGGTGGCTTCTCTTGTTGCAGAGCACGGGCTCTAGGTGCAGGGGCTTCAGTAGTTGCGGCGCGCGGGCTCAGTAGTTGTGGTGCACGGGCTTGGTTGCTCTGCGGCATGTGGGATCTTCCCGGACCAGGGCTCGAACCGTGTCCCCTGCATTGGCAGGCGGATTCTTAACCACTGTACAGCATTTTAAATGCATTATCTCATTTGATCTCCCAACACCTCTATACGGTAAATACTGTCATTTCCTCCATTTCTGGGATGAAACTGAGACTCAGAGGGGCTTAAGTGAACTGCCCACAGCCACGGCTAGTACCCACTGGAATCAGAACGGGAGCCCAGATCTATCTGCCAGCAGCTCTTAGTCCAGCCCCAGCTCTCCAGCACTGCTTCATAAAGACCATGTAGGGAGAGATCTCTAGCCCCTGGCTCTCCAGCCACTCAGTGTTTGAGAGAGGAGGACGCCCTGTGTCTAAAGGTTGTGCCCTGAGTTAGAAACTATCCCATCCCCCTCCTCCCCCTGCACCTGCTCTGGCAGTGAGGTCACTAGGGCTCCGTGCCCTGAGGCCTATCCCTGCTTCGCCAGAAATAAGCCCCCTTGGTCTTCTGGCAAGTGGACCTGTCCAAAAGAACCAAGACCTTGGGGGAGAGAGGGCTCTTCCTCCCTGGCCTTCTTTCCAGAAAGTTAGGGGAAGGGAGCAGATGTTCTCTACTTCCTCATGGAAAAACAGAGGTCCAGGGAGGCAGCCCGCCACTCTGTACTGATACATGTGTGGCAGAGCTGGCGTGGTCCCAGGGCTCCTGGGCACCCCTGTGCGGACCTCTACGGGCTCAAGTTCAGCTGGGCACCACTCCCTTATGTTTTGTGTCTTCCTTCGTGAGCGTGTGTCTTGTTCGTGGTTGTCTCTCCAGAGCCTAACCCAGGGCCTGGCACAAAGTAGGTGCTTCAATTAACTGCTGGATTAAGAAATGAATGGGGGGCTTCCTTGGTGGCGCAGTGGTTGAGAATCCGCCTGCCAATGCAGGGGACACGGGTTCGAGCCCTGGTCTGGGAAGATCCCACATGCCGCGGAGCAACTAAGCCCGTGTGCCACAGCTACTGAGCCTGCGCTCTAGAGCCCGTGAGCCACAACTACTGAGCCCACGTGCCACAACTACTGAAGCCCGCGTGCCTACAGCCCGTGCTCCGCAACAAGAGAAGCCACCGCAATGAGAAGCCCGCGCACTGCAACAAAGAGTAGCCCCCGCTCGCCACAACTAGAGAAAGCCCGCGCACAGCAATGAAGACCCAATGCAGCCAAAAATAAATAAATAAAATAAATAAATTTATAATTAAAAAAAAAAAGAAATGAATGGGTTCTTCCGCCGCCATTTTAAATCCAGCTCCATACAACGTTCTGCCGCCGCTGCTTCCGCGACACGGATTGCGCGCCAGCGCCTTCCGGCCAACAACTCAGCCGCTATGGAAGGCATGAACGAGTACAGCAACATAGAGGAATTCGCAGAGGGATCCAAGATCAACGCGAGCAAGAATCAGCAGGATGACGGTAAAATGTTTATTGGAGGCTTGAGCTGGGATACAAGCAAGAAAGATCTGACTGAATATTTGTCTCGATTTGGGGAAGTTGTAGACTGCACAATTAAAACAGATCCAGTCACTGGAAGATCAAGAGGATTTGGATTTGTGCTTTTCAAAGATCCTGCTAGTGTTGATAAGGTTTTGGAAATGAAAGCACACAAGCTGGATGGCAAATTGATAGACCCTAAAAGATCCAAAGCTTTAAAAGGGAAGGAACCCCCTAAAAAGGTTTTTGTGGGTGGATTGAGCCCAGATACTTCAGAAGAACAAATTAAAGAATATTTTGGAGCCTTTGGAGAGATTGAAAATATTGAACTTCCCATGGATACAAAAACAAATGAAAGAAGAGGATTTTGTTTTATTACATATACAGACGAAGAGCCAGTAAAGAAATTGTTAGAAAGCAGATATCATCAAATTGGTTCTGGGAAGTGTGAAATCAAAGTTGCACAACCCAAAGAGGTATATAGGCAGCAACAGCAACAACAAAAAGGAGGAAGAGGTGCTGTAGCTGGTGGACGAGGTGGTACTAGGGGTCGTGGCCGAGGTCAGGGCCAAAACTGGAACCAAGGATTTAATAACTATTATGATCAAGGATATGGAAATTACAACAGTGCCTATGGTGGTGATCAAAACTATAGTGGCTATGGCAGCTATGATTATACTGGGTATAACTATGGGAACTATGGATATGGACAGGGATATACAGACTACAGTGGCCAACAGAGCACTTACGGCAAGGCATCTCGAGGGGGTGGCAATCACCAAAATAATTACCAGCCATACTAAAAGGGGACGTTGGAGAAAACAGGAAGAGATTGCTAAAGTAACCCATCTTGCAGGACGACATTGAAGATTGGTCTTCTGTTGATCTAAGATGATTATTTTGTAAAAGACTTTCTAGTGTACAAGACACAACTGTGTCCAACTGTATATAGCTGCCAATTAGTTTTTGTTTTTACTTTGTCTTTTGCTATCTGTGTTATGACTCGACGTGGATGTGTGTTTATACAAATTTTATTTGTATGATTTCATGTTAAACCTCAAATAAATGCTTCCTTCTGTGATTGTTTTTCTGCGTCAGGTACAAAATAGCTCTGTAAAAGTGTAATTTTAAATAAGCAATTATTAAGGCACAGTTTATTTTGTAGGGAGTATTGATCCATAGGGAGAAACTGGTCCTTTACGAATAGCCAGCTACAGTGTCTACTCTGTTCTCTTTTTGTTAGATGTATTCTATGTTCTAAGGCTTCATTTCCCTGTTAACTGAGGCTTCCACATACCTTTAAGTCATGTTGTTTTCTCTCTGTGTATCTGGAGACTTTGTCATGAAAGTTTCTGTGGCGTAGTTATAGTGTTGTGATGAGTGGAAGCTTTCTAGTAGACCGTAAGTCTTCTGGTTATATTTGGAAAAGTAACTTTTTAATGGCACAAAGCATGCTGGTAGCTCCTTTTATGAATAGAAAATATTTTGCTTTGTTCTTGTCTCTGGAAAGGCATTTGTTATGACTTGCTGTATTCAGTGGTCTGCTAGAAAAGAGCTTTGGCTAATCATAATACCATAACTTTGTTTTCTTGATTAAACTGTCTGAATATACCCAGGGGAAAAAACACTTGAACTGTGTTATAGGAGCCACAGTTTAAGAATATCAGATGTAGTTACATTTAACACAAGGATTTTGGCAAATAGGTATGAAGTTACTAAAGTTTGAACAAAAGTTAGATTAAAATATTCGACGTAGTGGATGAGTAAATTAATTGTATACTATTCTGTTGGTATTATGTCACAGCAAGCGCCAAACCGAACAAAATGTTTTCTGTTGGGGCATTTTTAGGAAGCTGTATTGGGTGTTAACTGTTACGTGGTGTGAGTTCTCAGAAAAAATCATGGTAGTAAGTTTCATCATTTTTAGTGCAGTTAGTGCATGAGCTGAAGAGTTAAGCATATCCATGTTCAAACGTAAAAGGAATAGTGGGGAAAGGTATCCCTTAAATCTTATGTAAATGCAAATCTAAGTGTGACCAAGTCATGTCATTACAACAGATCTTCTGGTGCATTAAAAAAAAAAAAAACAGCTTTAGCTCTAGATTTTGGAGGATGTCCTGGGTAAATTCAAGTTTTGAATTTTACATTCAGTGTAGTTATTGAATTTAAGGTTTTTGTTTTTGTTTCTGTGGTTCCATGTTAGCCATTAGGATTGGCATACATGTTCACATGTGGAAAATTGACCTCACCTTCAACCAAGTGTAAATTTTTTTATGCTAATGAACCTGCCTTGTTTTATTTGGTGCCTGCAACTTTCTTTGTTCCGATGATGTTTGTACTTCCTGGGCTATCAAGTTACAATGCTTTTGGCGTTTTGCTCCTGTTTTGCTATTTGACCTTACACCTAGGCCAAGTACCAGTGCTGGCTATTGCAAGGGATTGTTTGATTCTTTCAACATGCAACCTTAGGGAACAGAAAGGAGATTTTCATCTTAAGTTATGTTGTCAAAGTCAGGTGCAGTGTCTTTAGGGCAGTGAATCCTGTAAATTCAAATTTATGATTAGGTGACAAGTTGACATTGAGATTGTCCTTTCCCTGATCAAAAATGAATAAAGGCTTTTTAAACAAAATCCAAACTCTTCAGTCAAGTCTTGATATATATGACTTTGAAGAAATACACTACATCTAGAGATTATTGTCTGAGATCTTTTAGAAAAACTGAAGTACTTATGACAAACATAATTAACCTGTATATTCTTAAATATGCTTCCTGAGTTGTTTTGAGCAAGTTTTATGTGTTGCTACTCACCCTGAAAGAAACCTAATTAGCAGTTTTGTTGATTAACACGTTAGTATTCTGTAGTCTGATGGCTACATTTACAAGATTAGGGATTAAGAGTTAAAATGTCATTGGGATACTAACATGGATAAGCAGAGCATTTATTTCATTCTCTTCCATGCATCTTTTTCATAATGGTGACAGTAACTGGACCCTTTTGCTAATCTTATAAATTTCAATACAAAGAAACCTGAGAAATTAATTGCTATAGGTTGCAAGTATTTGATAGGATGTCCACCACAGGATACTACGTTTCACTGATTAAAAAGGTGATTCAAGGACACTGCAATTCTAATTGAATTTTTATTTTTTATTTTTATTTATTTATTTATTTATTTTTCTAATTGAATTTTTAAATGTCATTTTATATAAACTGCAATTTTTAGTTACAAGTGTGTGTGTATGTGCGTTTCTACCATTTGAATTGCTCCTAGTGTTAAGCGAAGTCAGGAAATGTCATTCTGTAAAAATCTCTCAAACTTTCCAGCTTAATAGAATTGCTATCTACTGTGGTCTCAACTTTCTGAGCAAAAGCGATACAACTTTGTTTTCATGTAAAGTCATTCAAAAGTGTATTGCCAGAAAAATGTGGGCTGTTCTTTAGGATTGGTTGAGGTTTTATATTTTTCTTTGTCTTGAAATAGTCAGATGTGGGATTTCAGTGAGTTTTGGTTGAATAGAAAAAAGTTGAAACTTAAAAAAAAAAAAAAAAGAAATGAATGGGTTCCTCTAAGCTTCAAGCCTGCTCATCTGTAAAATGAAGACAGAGATGCTTGTGCCGCGAAGAGTCAGCCAGAGCTTTCCCGGCGTGGGCATCAGCCCAAAGGGCGAGTTTCCTTTCTCCTCTAGACTCTCATCTCTGTTCTGACCTCAAGCTCGGGGAGGGACCTGGGGACGAAAGATGTCCCTGGTGTGCGCCCCAGCTCACGGACACCATGCCCCCAACTGCTTCCTTTTCAGATTCTGAGGAGCGCCTTGAGGCCAGGGAAGGGAGCAGGTCCTACCAGCCCAGGGCAGGGACTTGGAGCCCCAGGACCCGCGCTGATGCAGGCGAGCCGGCTGCCACCGGCTGCCCCTTTGGCAGGTTCTCATTTCTTCTTAGTGCTGCATAATATTCCATTGTCTGGATGGACCGTGGTTTATCCATTCACCTCCTGAAGGGCATCTTGGATGCTTGCAAGTTTTGGCAATTATAAATAAAGCTGATAAAAAACATCCACGTGCAAGTTTTTGTGTGGCCATAAGTTTTTAACTCCTTTGGGTAAATACCAAGAAGCACAATTGCTAGATCAGATGGTAAGAGTATAGAAGACTATTTTATTTAAAGGAACTGTATTATTCAAAATGTCAAGGTCACAAAAGACTAAGAAAGACTGAGGGATTGTTTCACATTAAAGGAGATGAAAGAGATATGATAATTAAATGCAACATGGGATCCTGGACTGGGTCCTAAACTGGAGGATGAAATGCATATTATTGGATCAATTGATAAAATTGGAATGTAGACGATAGATTAGGAAGAAATAGATCAGTGTTGAATTTACTGAAGTTGATGACTGTACTACGGTTACGTAAGTGAAATCCTTGCACTGAAGCATTTAGGGGTAAAGGGTCATCCTGTAAGCAACTTACATTCGAGTGGTTCAGAAAAAAAAAAAAAGATATAGCAAGAAAGCAAATGGGGCAAAATGTTAATAATAGATGAATTTGGGTAAAGATTGCTTGGGTTTCTTTGTACTATATTGTAATTTTTCTGTAAGCTGAAAATTATTTCTAAATAAAAAGATAAACCACAAAATGACAAACAACTCAATTAAAAATGGGCAATGGGGCTTCCCTGGTGGCACAGTAGTTAAGAATCCATCTGCCAGTGCAGGGGCACGGGTTTGAGCCCTGGTCCGGGAAGATCCCACATGCCGCGGAGCAACTAAGCCTGTGAGCCACAACTACTGAGCCCGTATGCCACAACTACTGAAGCCCACGAGCCTAGAACCCGTGCTCCGCAACAAGAGAAGCCACCGCAATGAGAAGGCTGTGCACCACAACGAAGAGCAGCCCCAGCTCACTGCAACTAGAGAAAGCCCGCGCGCAGCAACGAAGACCCAACGCAGCCAAAAATAAAATAAATAAATAAAAATTTTTTTAAATCTACAAACAATAAATGCTAGAGAGGGTGTGGAGAAAAGGGTACCCTCTTACACTTTTGGTGGGAATGTAAACTAATACAGCCACTATGGAGAACAGTATAGAGGTTCCTTAAAAAACTAAAAGTAGAACTACCATATGACCCAGCAATCCCACTCCTGGGCATATACCCAAAGAAAACCATAATTCAAAAAGATGTATGCACCCGAATGTTCATTGCAGCACTATTTACAATATCCAGGACATGGAATCAACCTAAATGTCCATCGACAGAGGAATAGATAAAGAAGATGTGGTATATATATATACAATGGAATATTACTCAGCCATAAAAAGGAACAAAATTGTGTCATTTGCAGAGACATGGATGGATCTAGAGACTGTCATACAGAGTGAAGTCAGAAAGAGAAAAACAAATATCATATGCTAACACATATATGTGGAATCTAGAAAAATGGTATAGATGATCTTATTTGCAAAGCAGAAATAGAGACACAGACATAGAGAACAAACATACGGATACCAAAGGGGAAAGGTGAGGGGTGGGATGAATTGGGAGATTGGGATTGACCCATATACACTATTGATACTATGTATAAAACAGATAACTAATGAGACCCTACTGTATAGCCCAGGGAACTCTACTCAGTGCTCTGTGCTGACCTACATGGGAAGGAAATACAAATAAGAGGGGCTATATTTATATGTATAGCTGATTCACTTTGCTGTACAGCAGAAACCTACACGGCAGTGTAAAGCAACTATACTCCAATTAAAAAAAAAAAAAAAAGGTGAATCATAGAATGCCACATGACCCAGCAATTCTACTCCTAAGCATATGCCCAAAAGAACTGAAAATAGGGGCTCAAAGAAACACTTTCACATGAATGTTCATAGCAGTGCTATTCACACTTGCCAAAAGGTGGAAACAAATGTCCATCAACTGATAAATCAGTAAACAAAATGTGGTGTATACCTGCAGTGGAATATTAATCAGCCATAAAATGGAATGAGGTCCTGACCCATGTACAACGTGGCTAAACTTCAAAAACACACTAAGTGAGAGAAGCCAGACACAAAAAGTCACACATTATATGATTCCATTTACATGAAATACCCCAAATAGTTAAGTCTATAGAAATAGAAAGCAGATTAGTAGTTGCCAGGGGCTGAGAGGAGGGAATGCTTCATAGGTACAGGGTCTCTCTCCTTTGGGGTGATGAAAATGTTTCGGGGACTTGATAGAGGTGATGGTTGCACAATATAGTGAATGTAACAAATGCCACTGAATTGCACGCTTTAAAACGTTTAAAATTTTATGTTATGTGAATTTCACCTCAATTTTTTTTTTAAGTTAAAGCAAACAAACAAAAAACCAGTCTGGTGACATGGCAAGGAAACGAGCTTTGCCATCTGACGAGCCTGGATTCAAATTCCGATTTTGCTTCTTCCTAGTTGTGTACCTTGGGCAAGTCCCCAGTCTCTCTGAGCCTCAATGTTCTCATGTGTGATACAGAGAGAAGAATATGTGCTGGAGGGGTTAACTGTGAGGATGAACTGAGATAAGTACGCGTAACATTGCCAGCATAGAGCCTGGCACATAGGAAGCATTCAGTGACAATTATTATTGTCATGATGATGATGGTGTTGATGATGATGGTAGTGATTGGTCCTTGGCCTCTGCCATGCAGTCCAACCACAAACCCCATGTGGATGGTCTTTGTGAAACATAGGGAAGTTCAAAATCAGGCCTTCCAGCCTGAGCACACGCAGGCAGGCTGGCATCATGGCTAAGATCCTAACCCAGAGCCAGACTCACTACTCACTGACTCTTTGATCTTAGGCCAATCAACCTCTCTGTGCCTCTATTATCCCATCTATAAAATGGGGATGGGACTTCCCTGGTGGCGCAGTGGTTAAGAATCCACCTGCCAACGCAGGGGACACGGGTTTCAGCCCTGGTCCGGGAAGATCCCACATGCCGCGGAGCAACTAAGCCCGTGCGCCACAACTACTGAGCCTGCGTGCCCTAGAGCCCGTGCTCTGCAACAAGAGAAGCCACAGCAATGAGAAGCCTGTGCACCGCAACGAAGAGTAGCCCCCTCTCACCACAATTAGAGAAAGCCGGCGTGCAGCAACGAAGACCCAACGCAGCCAAAAATAAATAAATAAATAAATTTATAAAATGGGGATAACGATAGTACATACCTCATAGGGTTGTTGTGGCTTAAATGAGTCTGAAATGTGCCTAGAACTTTGCCTGGTGTTGAGGAAATGCTATGTCAGTGTTAAATAAAATAGGGTTTTCCCCGGCACACACAGATGAGACTTTGGTCTCAGCCCTGCCCTCAGGGCCGAGGAGTGACAGGCAGAGCTACACCCTCAAGTATGAGTACATGAGTGAGAACCCAAGCCTGCAAGCACACACGCACACTCACGCTCATGCAAACTACACAAGAGCACTGCGGCTAGTGAACACTGAGACACAGCTGCCCCCCGTCCAGAGGCAGCTGCCCCAGATACACTGGTCATGGTCACCCCTTTCCAGGTCCAGCCCTCACTATGCCAGCCCAGAACGCCACCCTGCCTTGGCTTTCAGAGCAAGGGAGCAGCTCAAGGAGTCAGAACCCCCAGGATTGGTCAAATCCAGGAGACTGGGTGTTGGCCAGGAGCACAGCATCAGAATACGACCGACTGCCCTGGACTCCTCGGCTTCCAAAGATGGGTTCCTACCAGGGATCCAGGATTTGACCTCTAGAGGGGCTCTGTATGAAGAGGCTTTGCCCCAGAGGCATTTTAGGAATAAAGCAGAAGAACATCACGTCCCAGGAGCAGGAGGCCGGCGGGGGGCAACACAGAGTCATGGATGACCATGTAGGAAGCCTGGGGTCCAACACTACAAGGGGCAAACAAGAGGCTTTCACTCTCTGCGCCTCAACTACCCTATCTGAATGTTGGTAACCATGGTGGTGGAGGGATTGGATGGCCCTAGAAGGTCCACTCGGTTTTGCAGTTTGTGTGTATGTCTCTCACTTGAAGGGATGGGAAGTAGGAGGTTTCAGGGTTGGTTAGCTCAGTGGCACCATGGTCTATGGCCATACCACCCTGAACGCACCCGATCTCATCTGATCTCGGAAGCTAAGCAGGGTCGGGCCTGGTTAGTACTTGGATGGGAGAACTCAGTGGCACCATGATGTCATCGAAGACGCCAGTGTTTTCCATCTTTCCTCTCTGAAATCTTTATAGTGTTGGCCTTTGAGTACTTATCTATTGCTGTATAACAACCCCCCCCCCCAATGTATGGCTTTAAGCAACAATATTTATTATCCCTCATGGCTTCAGTGGGTCAGGAATTCAGGAGCAGCTTACTGGGGGTTCTGGCTCAGTCTCTCATGTGGGTGCAGTGAGATGTCACCTGGGGCTGTGCTCATCTGAAGGCTTGACTGGAGCTGGAGGGTCCACTTCCAAGGACCCCCATGGTTCACCCACATGGCTGGCAAGTCGGCGCTGGCTGTTGGCTCCTCTCTGCAGATCTGAGTGTCCTCACAGTGGGGTATGTGTCCTTACAGTGTGGTGGCTTGCTTCCTCCAGAGGGAGCAATCCAACAGGGACCAGGGCAGAAACTTCAATACCTTTCACAATCTAGCCCTCTAAGTCTGCATTCTGCTGTATTCTAATCGGTCACATAGGCCAGCCCTGATGCACTGCAGGAGAGGACTACACAAGGGCATGAATACCAGGAGGCAAAGCTACCTGGAGATCTTCTTGAAGGCTGGCTACCTCAGCCTTCATCTGCAGGTTTGCCCTCTTACATACAAGAAGGAAGATTTCTTTTCTTTTTTTTTCTTTTTTTTAAGATTTTTTTTATGTGGACCATTTTTGAAGTCTTCACTGAATTTGTTACAATACTGCTTATGTTTTGGTTTTTTTGGCCGAGAGGCATGTGGGATCTTAGCTCCCTGACCAGGGATCAAACCCACACCTCCTACATTGGAAGGTGAAGTCTTAACCACTGGACCGCCAGGGAAGTCCCAATAAGGAAGATTTCTCCTGAAATATGTTCATGTGTATTTATCAGAGAGGAAAATCTTCCCCAGAAATCCCCCAGCCAGCATCCCCTCAAGACCCTCCAGCCAGGTCTGAGCCAATGTCCGTGACCCAGCTGCAAGAGAAGCTGGGAAGGTGGGCCCCATGGGAGGCTGCCTCCGTTAGTAAAGAAGAGGAAGGAAAGTAGCCGTTGGGTGAGCAAACAACGTCTTTCACAGAAAGCTAACCACTTCGGTGCCCTACAAGAGGGAGTGACCACACTCCCAGGATAAGGGGGTGTCATGTGACCCTTTATATTTGGAGGGTTTAAACAAGCCCCTGGTGTGGGTTCCCAAGGAAAAAAGGAAATACTGTCCTAACCTGGGGCTCCTGAAGCTAGCGGGCACACTAACTATGGGCAAGTGTACAGGAAAGAGAGCTGCTACACACTGAGAGCCACAGGCTTGGGATCTCAAGCCTGCGAGCCCCTAGCTGAGTTTAGCCCGTTTTCAAAAGGACACAACAGCATCCTTCACCAGCAAGTCCTATGGACTGCTTGGGATCAGGCTCCAATAGTGACACCATGTGGCCATAAGAAGCAACAGCAGTCATGAACTATTCCAGGCATAGTATAAACCCCCAAAGTTCATGGATAATTCAGGGTGGTCTCAAGATCCTGGATTTCTTGCTAATGAGACACATGCAGGCGTGAGTGATTAACTGGGAAAATAAGAGCTGTGATCATATTGTATCCCACATTATGGAACCGACCATTTTTATAAAGCATATACCCAGGGCAAAAGTATAGCAGCATATATCCCAAAGAGTTAACAGTACTTATCTCAGGCTCCTAGAATCATAGGTACTTTTTTTCCTTTCTTTTCTTTTCTTTTTTCTTTACTTGCCAATAGTAATAATAGCAAATATTAAATAGTACTCACCATGTGCTGGACCCTGCCAACTACCTGTGAATTGGGTATGATAATTATACTTATTTTTTAGAATCAGAAACAGCCCCAAAGAGGCTAAATAACTGCCCCACCTGGTTCTGAACTCTGTGCTCCTCTCCTTTTTGCTATACTGTCTTTTTTTTTTTTTTTTGCCTGCGCTTACAGGATCTTAGTTCCCCAACCAGGGATTGAACCCAGGCCCCAATAGTGAAAGCACCGAGTCCTAACCCCTGGAACGCCAGGGAATTCCCTGTACTACCTTACTGTCTCATTTGTATATACCAAATTTTCTGCAGTATCTCACTTACATAATATTAAAAAAGAAAAAGTAGTGGCCTGTATAGTTTTTATGATCACACCAAAAAATAATGCTACAAAACAAAACAAGATAAACATGACCGACCATGTGCTATACCTGTGGCTAAGGCGGGATCAGGGCTGCTGGCGCTGCATGGGCGCAGCTACACCAGAAAGGTCAGGATTTTGTGCCTGCAGAAGCCCACTTCCCCTCTTCACCTGGGCTCTCCTGTTGTTGTTTTTTTTTTTTTCTTTTTTGGCCAAACCACGAGGCTTGCAGGATCTTAGTTCCCTGATCAGGGATCAAAGCCGGGCCCCAGCAGTGAAAGAGCCGAGTCCTAACCACTGGACCTCCAGGGAATTCCCTGGGCTCTCTTGATTTGGTAGCAATTTTGAAAATTCCTCCTTTCCCTTGGAAGCTCTGAATACAAGGAGTAGCAGTTAATAGGGACCTAGCCCTGGTGAGCAGTGGGGCTGCATTGGGGGCAGGGTGAGGCCGAGGGAGGCTGCCCAACTAAAGGGAAGATGGGAAAAGAGAAGGAAAGGAAGAAAAGGAGAGGGAAAGAGGAAGTGGGCAGAGACAGATGAAAAAAAGGAAGGGAATTCTCTAAACTTCCCCCTTCCCCGGCTCTCAGTGTTCCCTGAGCTTTCAATATCCACCCATTGGGCTCATGATGCCACCTCCTACTGGTGTTTCCAAACTCCACTCAGAGGTCACCTCCTCCAGGAAGCCTGCAGGCTTGGCTGAGTACTTATCTTTATCCTGAAACTTACTGCTCGTTATTGGGATTTTCTCTCTTTCCCATGAGTCAGTAAGCCCCTCAAAGGAAAGGCACTCTTTCTGCCTCCTCCAGAGTCTGGCCCAGGCCTTGACCAGAGCAGCAAGACAGAATGGATGTTCTAAATGAGTGAATGAAACATGCTTCTCAGGCGACCAGCTGCACCAGCATGGGACTAATTATTTTCAGCAGAGGTATGTCTTTCTTTTTTAAAAAAAAAATTTTATTTATTTATTTATTTATTCTTTTTTTTTTTTTAATTATTTATTTACTTATTTATTTATTTTTGGCTGTGTTGGGTCTTTGTTTCTGTGCAAGGGCTTTCTCTAGTTGCGGCAAGCAGGGGCCACTCTTCATTGCGGTGCGCGGGCCTCTCACTATCGCGGCCTCTCTTGTTGTGCAGCGCAGGCTCAGTAATTGTGGCTCACGGGCCTAGTTGCTCCGTGGCATGTGGGATCTTCCCAGACCAGGGCTCGAACCCGTGTCCCCTGCATTGGCAGGCAGACTCCCAACCACTGCGCCACCAGGGAAGCCCCTATTTATTCTTATTTTTGGCTGCGCACTGGCTTTCTCTAGTTGTGGCAAGCGGGGGCTACTCTTCGTTGCGGTGCGCGGGCTTCTCATTGCGGTGGCTTCTCGTGTTGCAGAGTACGGGCTCTAGGCATGCGGCCTTCAGTAGTTGTGGCACATGGGCTCAGTAGTTGTGGCTCGCAGGCTCTAGAGCGCAGCCTCAGTAGTTGTGGTGCATGGGCTTAGTTGCTCTGCGGCACGTGGGATCTTCCCAGACCAGGGCTCTAACCCATGTCCCCTGCGTTGGCAGGTGGATTCTTAACCACTGAGCCACCAGGGAAGCCCCTCAGCAGAGGTATTTCTGTCGCTCCAGCCTTTACTAGCAAATAGCTAGAACTGTCCCCTTTTGAAAACATGACCCAACACACTTCTTTGGGGATCATGCAGAGGGTGGCGTGCTTGTGCACAGAATGTTCTCTCAAGTATAGAGCACCTAGGAGCTCTCTGCACACAAGGACACCTCTCTGTGGGGCTTCCGGCAGACCTGGGGAAGCAATCCCTGCACTAGTGTTCACAGCTCCCTTCCCTCTTGGTGTGGACCAGGATCTGAGGAGTGGAGCACAACCTAAGTGGTGGCCTGAGCTGTACACGGCACCAGGGACTTCCCTGGAGGTCCAGTGGTTAGGACTCTGCGCTTGCACTGCAGCGGGCACGGGTTCAATCCCTGGTCAGAGAACTAAGATCCCACCTGCCACATGGCGCAGCCAAAAATAAAAATAAAAAGTTAAGCTGGAGGCCCTGACTCTCTTGTTATTTAGGGCAATTTATTTTCCAGGGGCCAACCTAGACCCTCATGCAAAAAGACAACGCCTGTCTTCCTCATGTATTCAAGCATAACTGAAAGCGACAGGAGGACAAGCTGAGTCATGACTCTCAGTGAAAGAATTTGGAGACCCAGGGACTTGAAGCTCAGGTTCTAGTTCCAGCTCTGCCTCTAGGTGTCCTGTGTCCAGCTGTAAAACTCACACCACCAAAGAGAAAAGGAGTCCCTGGCTCCTGGCTCCACGTGAGGCTACCCCACCACCAAGCCACTGGAGAGATGAGGCCTTCATAGCTGCCCAAGAGAACAGACACTGCAGCAGGTAACTGCCTCACTCTTGGCCACATTCCCCTGGCAACTAAGGGGGAAAGGAGCCCATGGTCCCCACACCAAGCAGCTTGAACTAATTATCTGTTGCTGCTTAGCAAATTACGCCCAAATTTTATGGCTTAAAACAATAATAATATTTTTAATTATAAGAATTATACATGGGACTTCCCTGGTGGCGCAGTGGTTAAGAATCTGCCCGCCAATGCAGGGGACACAGGTTCAGTCCCTGTTCTGGGAAGATTCCACGTGCCGCAGAGCAACTAAGCCCGTGTGCCACAACTACTGAGCCTGCACTCTAGAGCCCGTGAGCCACAACTACTGAGGCCACATGCCACAACTACTGAAGCCTGCGTGCCTAGAGCCCATACTCTGCAATGAGAGAAGCCACCACAATGAGAAGCCCACGCACCGCAACAAAGAGTAGCCCCCACTCGCTGCAACTAGAGAAAGCCCGTGCGCAGCAACGAAGACACAACACAGCCAGAAATAAATAAAATTAAAAAAAAAAAAAAAAAAAGAATTACACACCATGACCAAGCAGGATTTATCGTAGGGATGCAAGGTTGGTTTAATATCTGAAAAATCAATTAATGTAATATATCACATCAATAAACAAAAATCATATGATCTCAACGGATGCAAAAAAAAAAGGCATTTAACAAATCCCACACCCTTTCCTGATTAAAAACACTCAAACTAAGAATAAAATGGAACTTCCTCATTCTGAAAAAGGGCATCTATGAAAAATCCACAACTAACATACTTAATGGTAAAAGACTGGATGTTTTTCCCCTAAGATCAGGAATAAGACCAGAATGTCTGCTCTCACCACTTCTACTTAACATTTTACTGGAGGTTGTAGTCAGGGCAATTAGTCAAGAAAAAGAAATAAAAGGTACCCAGATTGGAAAGGAAGAATTAAAACTATCTCTAGTCACAGATGATATGATCTTTTATATGGAAAACCCTAAGGAATCCACTAAAGGACCTTTAGAACTAATAAATGAGTTCAGCAAGTTTACAATACCCAAAAGTCCAATTGTATTTCTATACACTTGCAATGAACAACCCAAAATGAAATGATACATCAACTATATCTCATTTTTAAAATTATTTTTTAAGAATTTAAAAAAAGAATAACCAAATGATATTGAGAAGACAATTCTGCTCACAACAGCCTCAAAAAATAAATAAAATAAGACACAAATGAACCTATCTATGAAACAGAAACAGAATCACGGACAAAGAGAACAGACTGGTGGTTGCCAAGGGGGAGGGGGTTGGGAGAGGGATGGATTGGGAGGTTGGGGTTAGCAGATGGAAGCTTTTATATATAGAACGGATCAACAACAAGGTCCTACTGTATAGCACAGAGAACTGTATTCAATATCCCATGATAAACCAGAATGGAAAAGAATATTGAAGAAAGAATGTATAGAGACTTCCCTGGTTGTCCAGGGGGTAAGACTCTGAGCCCCCAATGCAGGGGGCCCAGGTTCGATCGGGAATTAGATCCCGCATGCATACCACAACTAAGAGTTCACGTGCCTCAACTAAAAGACCCCACGTGCCACAACTAAGACCCATTGCAGCCTAAATAATAAATATTTTTTGAAAAAGAATGTATATATGTATAACTGAATCACTTTGCTATACAGCAGTAATTAACACAACATGGTAAATCAACTATACTTCAATTAAAAAAAACAAAGTCACCCAGTCACTCTCTGTCCCAGCTTCATAGTTTAATGCTCTGCATGGCTCCTATCACTGTCTGCTAGTTTTGTTTTGTTTTTTTTTAATTTTTTAAAAATACCTTTATTGGAGTATAATTTCTTTACAATGTTGTGTTAGTTTCTGCTATACAACAAAGTGAATCAGCTATATGTATACATATATCCCCATATACCCTCCCTCTTGAGCCTCTCTCCTACCCTCCTTATCCCACCCCTCTAGGTGGTCACAAAGCACCGAGCTGATCTCCCTGTGCTATGCGGCTGCTTCCCACTAGCCATCCATTTTACATTTGGTCGTGTATATATGTCAGTGCTACTCTCTCACTTCGTCCCAGCTTCCCCAGATTTTTTTTTTTTTTTTTGATGTGGACTATTTTTTTAAAGCCTTTATTGAATTTGTTACAATATTGCTTCTGTTTTATGTTTTGGTTTTTTGGCCTCAAGGCATGTGAGATCTTAGCTCCTCAACCTGGGACTGAACCCACACCCACTGCATTGGAAGGCGAAGTATTAACCATTGGACCACCAGGGAAGTCCCTGATAGTTTTCTTGTTTGTTTTCTTTCTTTCCCACTGTCGGTCTTAGCAGCTGCTGCTGTCACTAGTACCTGGCACTCGGGCTGGGCTCATTCACATTTTAATAAAGAAGGGAGTGAATTGCTGTGTGACTTCTGGTAGGTCAGTGCTATTCTCTGAACTCTCTCCATGAAATAAAGTTATGTGACTGGATAAGCTCTTTGCTACTGAGAATCAATCAGCCTTTAAGGCAAATCAGAGTTATGCTGGTCAGTGACCACCAGGTGTTGCTAAAGATAGCTTCTTTGCTAAGAGTCAGTTCCATGGCAGGGTAGTTCCAAGGCTGGATAGGAGGGCTAAACGGTCAGCTCACCACTATGAGGGGCTCCAAGAACACCTGGAGTCAGCACATGCCTACTAGAGGCAGGGGCCTCCAGTGACTCAGCCAGCCAGGCAAAGGCCCTGGGGCTGGGGCCTCAGTCTTCCCATCTGTCCATTGGGTGTAGACTCATTGTCCACGTTCTAGTTCAAATCCTTCCTCTGTAACAGAATTGGGGTGGGAGGAAAGGAAGATGGAAAAGGGGAAGAAGGTACCCTTTTCCTCCCTCTTCTGCTCTCAGGGGCCCTTCTCTTGGGACAGGGACATGTCTTTCCCAGGGTGCGCTCAGGGTGCCCACACATTCAACAGGAAATCTCCTGTGACAGGGTGACTTCATTATCACCATGCCTGCGATGAGGCAGAAACAATCATGTTCCACAGAATTCCTCTTGTGTGAGTTGGGGAGATCTTGGAGGAGGAGGGAAAATGTATTTTTCTAAACCAACAAATGTTAAGACCATTAGTAGCTCAGGGTTCAACAAACACAGGCCACCAACCAGTTTTGCTAACAGGTCAGAGTCTGCAGACCCCTGGTTTAGAGGAAACCCTGTAAGGAGCCGCTTGGGGTCCCAGGCATCTATGAAACAGAAGAGCCTCAGGAAGAGGCACTGATCTATGCAAGGTCTGCACTTTCTTCCTTCCGATAAAACACACACACAGAATAGGCTCAACTCACTGCTATGAGTGTTGAGTCCAGGGAGAGATCAGTTTGGGTTCTGGGAGAGGAAGGATAGAGGCAGCCAGAGACAAGAGGAAATGCCTGGGGCTTCGGGGTGGCTCTTCAAGTCCCTGAGTCTTGGGACTTCTCTGTGGTCCAGTGGTTAGGACTCTGTGCTTCCGCTGCAGGGGGCATGGGTTCGGTCCCTGGTCGGGGAACTAGGATCCCCACATGCTGCGTGGCATGGGCCCCCCCCCCCACCAAAAAAGACCCCAGATCTTCAGTGAGAATGAATTTTTCTGCACACATCCAAGTGGTCAAAATGGTTAACGTGAGAGGGGTTATGCCTCTTGCCAGAACACTCATCCTCATCCTGATTCAATCCAGCCCCCAAAGAGAAGGGGGGCATCCTTTCAGGGGTATATTCAGACCCAGGACCGATGAAAGACTTGGGAACACAGCCTCCCGCTCCTTGTCAAACACCCATGGACAAGAGGGGAGGAGCTGAGAAAAGGGAACCCTCTTGCACTGTTGGTGGGAATGTAAATTGACACAGCCACTATGGAGAACAGTATGGAGGTTCCTTAAAAAACTAAAAATACAACTACCATACGACTCAGCAATCCCACTACTGGGCATATACCCTGAGAAAACCATAATTCAAAAAGAGTCATGTACCACAATGTTCATTGCAGCTCTATTTACAATAGCCAGGACATGGAAGCAACCTAAGTGTCCATCGACAGATGAATGGATCAAGAAGATGTGGCACATATATATAATGGAAAATTACTCAGCCATAAAAAGAGACAAAATTGAGTTATTTGTAGTGAGGTGGATGGACCTAGAGACTGTCATACAGAATGAAGTAAGTCAGAAAGAGAAAAATAAATACTGTATGCTAACATATATATATGGAATCCAAAAAAAAAAAAAAAAATGGTTCTGAAGAACCTAGGGGCAGGACAGGAATAAAGATGCAGACGACATAGAGAATGGACTTGAGGACACAGGGAGGGGGAAGGGTAAGCTGGGACGAAGTGAGAGAGTGGCATGGACTTATATATACTACCAAATGTAAAATAGACAGCTAGTGGGAAGCAGCCGCATAGCACAGGGAGATCAGCTCTGTGCTTTGTGACCACCTAGAGGGGTGGGATACAGAGGGTGGGAGGGAGATGCAAGAAGGAGGAGATATGGGGATATATGTATATGTATAGCTGATTCATTTTGTTATAAAGCAGAAACTGACACACCACTGTAAAGCAACTGTACTCCAATAAAGTTGTTAAAAAAACACAAAACCCACACACTTCAACTAAAGTCACAACCAAAGGGTGGGGGGGTAAGGGGGGGGGAGAATAAAGCAAAGGTGAATTTACATATCTATCTATCTAATCAGCTTTATTGATATATAATTCACATACCACACATTCACCCATTAAAATTGTACAGTTCTGGGGCTTCTCTGGTGGCGCAGTGGTTGAGAATCTGCTTGCTAATGCAGGGGACACGGGTTCGATCCCTGGTCTGGGAGGATCCCACAGGCCGCGGAGCAACTATACCCGTGAGCCACAACTACTGAGCCTGCGCGTCTGGAGCCTGTGCTCTGCAAGAAGAGAGGCCACGATAGTGAGAGGCCCGTGCACCGTGATGAAGAGTGGCCCCTGCTTGCCACAACTGGAGAAAGCCCTCGCACAGAAACGAAGACCCAACACAGCCATAAATAAATAAAAATTAAAAAAAAAAAAATTGTACAGTTCAATGGTTTTTAGTCTTTTCAGAGTCATGCACCATCACCATGATCAACTTTAAAACATTTCCTCAGGGAGTTCCCTAGTGGTCTAGTGGTTAGGATTCTGGGCTTTCACTGCTGTGGCCCAGGTTCAATCCCTGGTTGGGGAACTGAGATCCCGCAAGCTGTGCAGCACAGCCGAAATATAAAAATAAAAATAATAATTATAGTAATAAAACACTTCATCAGCACAAAAAGAAACCCTGTACCCATGAACAGTCACTCCCCATTTTTCCCCAACTTCTCCCTTCTACCCCCTACCTCAGCCTTGGCAACCACCAGTCTACTTTCTGTGTCTATGGATTTGCCTATTCTGGACATTTCATACGCATGGAATCATACATTGGCCTTTTGTGTCTGGCTTTGTTCACTGAGCATAGTGTTTTCAAGGTTCATCCATGTCATCACGTGGATCACTACTTCATTCCTTTTTACGGCTGAATAATATTCCATTGTAGGGATCCACTATGATTTGTTTATGCATTCATCAATTGATGGACATTGGGGTTGTTTCCACCTTTTGGCTATTATGAGTAATGCTGCTATGAGAATTCACATACAAGTTTTTGTGTGAACCTATGTTTTCAATGTATTGGGTATATACCTAGAAGTGGAATTGCTGGATCAAATGGCAGCTCCATTTTTAACAGCTTGAGGAACTGCCAGACTGTTTTCCACAGTAGCTACACCATTCTACATTCCCACCAGCAACATGTGAGGGTTCCAATTTCCCCACATCCTTGCAAACATTTGTTGTCTGCCTTTTTTTTTTTTTTTTTAATAATTTTTTAAAATTAATTAATTAATTAATTAATTTCTGGCTGTGCTGGGTCTTCGCTTCTGTGCGAGGGCTCTCTCCAGTTGCGGCGAGCGGGGGCCACTCCTCATCACGGTGCACGGGCCTCTCACCGTCGCGGCCTCTCTTGTTGCGGAGCACAGGCTCCAGACGCGCAGGCTCAGCAGTTGTGGCTCACGGGCCTAGTTGCTCCGCGGCATGTGGGATCCTCCCGGACCGGAGCACGAACCCGTGTCCCCTGCACTGGCAGGCGGATTCCCAACCACTGCGCCACCAGGGAAGCCCTGTTGTCTGCCTTTTTGATTCTAGCCATCCTAGTGGGTGTGAAGTAGTATCTTACTTACTGAAGTTTTGATTGGCACTTCCTTCATGATTAATGATGTTGCACATCTTTACGTAGTTATTAGTCATTTGCATATCTTCTTCAGAGAAACCTCTATCCAAATCCTTTGCCAATTTTTATATTGGGTTATTTTTCTCTTTATTGTTTGTTTTGTTTGTTTGTTTGGTTTTTGGCCACATGGCTTGTGGGATCTTAGTTCCTCGACCAGGGATGGAACCTGGGCCAGGGCGGTGAAAGCGTGGAGTCCTAACCACTGGACCACCACCAGCAAATTCCCTGTCTTTTTATTGTTAAGTTGTAAGAGTTCTTTATATTTTCTAGATACAAATCCTTCATCAGCTACATGATTTGCAAAACTATTTTCCCATTCTCCCATGGGTTTTTTTTTCACATTCTTGATATTTGCTTTATATGTTTTAAGGATATATTATTAGGTAATACAACTTGAGAATTTTTCATCTTAGCAGGTTGTTCCTGTAATCATAATGTAGATATTCTTGTTTTTCCTCATAAATATTTTTTGTCTTAAATAATAGTTTGTTTGATATTTGTAGAGATACACCAGCTTTCTTTTGGTTAGTATTTTCTATTTATTTTCAACCTTCCATATCCTTGTTTTAGATGTTTTCTCTTGTAAACAGCATGAATCTGGATTCTTTTTATAATCCAATCTGACAGCCAATCTGGCCAAGTTGGAGCATTTACAGTTATCGTGACTCAGGCTAAACAGAGGTGTCTGCAATCTGCCATGGGCTGGACGGCAGGAGGGAAAAGGAGCTGCCATTTATCAAATGTTAGTTTTCTGCCAACCCTGTGCCATGTGTGTCCCACAGGTGGCCTTGGTCAATGCTCACACTGTGTTGGCATAAATATCATGACTCCTTTTTTTTTTTCAGCACCATGCGGCTTGCAGGATCTTAGTTCCCTGGCCAGGGTCTGAACCCACATCCTCTGCGGTGAAAGTGCGAGTCCTAACCACTGGACCGCCAGGGAATTCCTGAAAGTTTTTTTTTTAATTGAAGTAGAGTTAATTTACAGCGTTGTGATTTTATCAAGTATACAGCAACACTTTTTCAGTTATACATATATATGTGTGTATATATATATATCCTTTTTCAGATTCTTTTCCATTATAAGTTATTACAAGATATCGAGTATACTTCCCTATGCCATACAGTAGGTCCTTGTTGTTTACCTATTTTATATGTAGTAGTGTATATATGTTAACTCCAAACTCCTAATTTATCTCCCCCACCATTACTCCTATTTTATAGACGAAGGGATCAACGTTCTGCACAGTTAAGCCACCCAAAGCCACACAGCTAGTAAGTGGCAGAGTCA
Organism: Balaenoptera ricei; assembly: GCF_028023285.1. Taxonomy (NCBI): domain Eukaryota; kingdom Metazoa; phylum Chordata; class Mammalia; order Artiodactyla; family Balaenopteridae; genus Balaenoptera; species Balaenoptera ricei. Next base: position 52,565,368 of record NC_082658.1, on the reverse strand, counting down.
GGGCCCTGGCTGGGCTCCAGATCCCATCCCCACTACCTGCAGAGCATCCAGGAACCCTCCCAGAACGGGCAGGATCCAGCTGCGCCTTGAAGGTCAGATTGTGATAGAGAAAGAGGAAAGGGTTTCCAGGCAAAAGGAACAGTCACAACTGTTGGGGGCCTAGGTGCATCGCGGTCAGAGGGTGAGGCCCCTGTCCCACTTAACTCAGCCCCCCCAGGTATAGAAATGTCTGTTCCCCACACTCCCCCCCCCCCCCCCATTTCTCCTGCCCATGACAGGCACAATAGGTCAGGCTGAGAGCTTTCACAGGAATCTGGCAAGCAAGGCAATTCTGTTCCTGTTCCAGTTGAGTTCTGGGGAAATGTTTAACCCACTGAATGGGGAGGGGGACTTGTAGCATTTGTCAGTTGCCATGGTACAAATACTCCCATCGTGGCCAGACTTGCAACATCACTAAATACACAGCGCCTGCAAGCCCAGAAGAGCCAGCTCCAGCCCACCACCCTACCTACTCCCTCCTGGAAAACTATGCCCAAAGGTATGCCCAACTGCTACTGAAGGCTGTGCCTTCCCAGTGGGGTGCAGATGCTTCACACCCCACCCCCCCTTCTCCTTCTCCAGCTGGGCTTGGCAGTCTCTGCCCTTCAGGGAGCAGTAGAGAGACACAGCTGAAAGAGAGCACTGGCCCAGCGAGCTGCTGGAGACAACGGATGCACTGTGAGTGCTCACGGGCACCCTCAGTGCACGCACAACTCTGTGTGTGCCCGTGTTTGGGGGCTGCTCCTGAAGTTGAACCGGAACATGCACCTGTAAGCGGTGATTTTTTTAAATGTGATGTTTTAAGAGTACCTGTGGGGGGGGCTTCCCTGGTGGCGCAGTGGTTGAGAATCCGCCTGCCAATGCAGGGGACACGGGTTCGAGCCCTGGCCCGGGAAGATCCCACATGCCGCGGAGCAACTAGGCCCGTGAGCCACAACTACTGAGCCTGCGCGTCTGGAGCCTGTGCTCCGCAACGGGAGAAGCCGTGACAGTGAGAGGCCCGCGCACCGCGATGAAGAGTGGCCCCCGCTTGCCGCAACTGGAGAAAGCCCTCGCACAGAAACGAAGACCCAACACAGCCAAAAAATAAATAAATAAATAAATTAATTAATTAATTAAAAAAAAAAAAAAAAGAGTACCTGTGGGGGATTTCCCGGGTGGTCCAGCAGTTAAAACTTTGGGCTTCCACTGCAGGGGGCGTGGGTTCAATCTCTGGTCAGGGAACTAAGATCCTGCATGCCATGGAGCCAAAAAGAAAAAAAAAAAAAGTACCTATGTGTTAATTACGCCCACAATTGTGTCTTAAGCTATTAACTACAAGGGGCTTCTCTCTGCCTCAGCTGTTCTGAACCCCTTCCCTGCTTCTGTCCTCATGGGCACAGCAACTTCATTCAGCCTGGGTCTCACATATGGCCCAAGACAAACCTAGAAACCTGTTCCAGGGGGATGGGCTGGGCCTGGTGAAGGTTGATGGGACACAGCTGAATCCTCAGGTGAGTGGGAATCAAGGTCAAGGAGGACAACGAGCAGGAGGAAGCGGGGGGGGGGGGGGGGGGGGAGGGGGGGGAGGGGGGGAGGGCAGACACAGACTGTCAGTGGGAGGCAGGCAAGGAGGGGGTGGGGCACAAGTGGCAGAGCCAATGATTCAGGAAAGGGATGCTCAAGACCAGTGGAAGAGCCTTCAGTCATCTGCCTGCAGGCACCCTTGGTCCCACTGCAGAGGCTTGTGGGAGGCAGGGGATGGACACGTGTCTAAATCAACCCAAGGGACCTGTGCCAACCAACTACCAGCTGACTCCATCATTCAAACTGAACGGCATTTTCTTGGCTCCAAATTTGCTGGTGGGCAGAGCTCCAGGGAGAGGCTTGATTCTAGCCAGGGAGAGGCTGAGTTCCCAGAAAGGGAACTGGGGCTGCTGTGTCACCTGAGGTCCCCAAATGCAGCCTCTCCACCCACACTGCCCCCAGGACTCCCCTCCCCTCTCCTCCCTTCCCTGCTCCTCTCTCCCCCCATCTCCCTGCCCAGCTCACTACACCCATCACTGGGCTGGTCAGAGTTTTCCCAGAGGATTGTTTGTAACCTGTGTGCATGTGTGAGTGTGCGTGTGTACCTACAGTGCATGTACAAACCCGTGTGTGCTTGTCCATACTGTGAACACTCAAGTGTGCCTGTGCATGCACAATACCCCCATGTGTGCCTGGACATACACACACACATGCCATGTGTGCCTAGATCTTGAATTCTCTTCTTTGGGGGTTATTTTGCCAGTATTCCATATATCACCTACAATGGATGTTAAAATGGCAGCCACTCACATCTAAAGTCCCTCAGAGGACTTCCCTGGTGGCGCAGTGGATAAGACTCTGCGCTCCCAATGCAGGGGGCCTGGGTTCAATCCCTGGTCGGGGAACTGGATCCTGCATGCATGCTACAACTAACAGTTCGCATGCCACAACTAAATAGCCTGCGTGCTGCAACTAAGGAGCCCACCTGCCGCAACTAAGACCTGGTGCAACCAAATAAATAAATAAATAAATAAATAAAGTCCCTCAGAAGTCACCCAGTTCAACCCTACCAGTGCTTCTCAGAGTCTCTATTGGTATTTGTGAGGATTTTTGTTTTGGTTTTGGTTTTGGTTGCACTTCACAGCTTGTAGGATCTTATTCCCCCACCAGGGATCAAACTCCAGCGTTCAGCAGTGAAAGCCTGGAATCCTAACCACTGGAGCACCAGGGAATTTCCACTATTGGTATTTGAATAGAGATAATTCTCCTTTGATGGGACCAACTCCCAACCCACTGCATGAGTTTAGTATTCCTGGTCCCAAAACCCTAGAAGGCACAAACCGCTAGTAGCACTCCAGAAATGCCCTCACAAGTTTCCAACCTCTCGTGGAGGTGGGACAGTAGAGACCCAGGTGAGGACAGAGTAGAGACCCAGGAGAGGACACCACAGGCTTTGTCAGTGGCTGGATTTTCTCCACAGAATCTCTGGAAAGTGTCTGGCCCCTGTGCTTAAACTCCCAAGAACCGCTAGCTGCCTACCTCCTGAAGCCAGCCATTCATCCCATGCACAGACAGCGCTACCTGAGAGAAGGTGCCCCGTCACTAGTCCCACTTCCTCCCCTCAGGGGCCACCCAAGTGCTGACCCCACTCACCTGGGCCTCACGGTGCTCCGAGGAGGCCAGGCCACAACAGGTGGGCTGGATAGGGGAGGTTCCTGAAGACTCCGGAAGAAGAGAAGCCCATCTGACCAGCAAGAAAGCTGTAGAAACAAGGTAGAGCGCTGAGCTCGGCCAGGTGGCAGCTCTCGGGCCTGAGGCTTCGAGATGCAGGAGATGCCCACAGATACTGAAAGGGCTGCCTTCTCTCCTGCCATCCTGTCTACCGCTGCTCCAGGTGGGCGAGTGTGGTAGGTGGGGCGGAGGGGTCGCTGGGAACCGAAACTAAAGCAAAAGGGCTCCCCACTCGGGCCCAGGGGGCCCAGCTGGGCTAGTGTGCTGTGTAGCATGAGGCGGTGAGGGCGGGGGTGGGGTGCGGGTGCCCCGGAGGGTTGGTGGCGTGTGCTGCCCGTGTCTTGTGATGGACCTACGTACCCCATTCCCTTGGGTACGTGTTGAGGAGCCCAGTTGCCCAGGGACGACCTCACTGTGCCAGTCGTCCCACACCCATCTGGGGCAGAACTTTTTTGCCCAATGTAATTCCTGGATCCTTCGTTTTTTGTTGTTTTTTTTTTGCCGAGCCGCGAGGCATACAGGATCTTAGTATCTTCCCCACCAGGGATCGAACCCGTGCCCCCTACAGTGGAAGCACGGAGCCTTAACCACTGGACCGCCAGGGAAGTCCCTAGCATTCTTGATAAAAATACTTGAGAAGACCTTCTTCTCTGGAAGTTAGATCTATGCACACAACCATCTTCCATCTGGCAAACAGGCTAATGTTGCTTACCCAGGTTTTTAAAGTCCAGCTTGATGACAATTATCTAACAATTTTTTTTCATATCAAATGTTTCTACCCAGAGGGAATCTTTCCACTAGATTTTTTCAAAGTATCTCCCTTTGCAGCAGATTTGAAATAAAATTTTAACTTGGGGGGGTCAAATCAGTGTATCTTCTCCTACCCTCTCGTCAGCTTAACACGACTACACTTTGGACACAGCTGCTTAGAGGAGAAAACTAAGAAAAAAAATAACGTTATCAAACCAAAACCTGAGGGGGAGATTATCCTTATCCACACCCATATATCTTCCTTCCTTCCTTCCTCTCCTTCCCTCTTTCTTTTTTTCTTTCTTTCTCCCTTTGTAAGCAGATAGGTTGCGGGGCAGGGCAGGGGGGTGTGGTCCCTGGAGAAAGAGAACCAGGAATGGCTTTCTTGACATAAGAGAATCCATTTTGGCCTAAGCCATTTTGTAATCTAAGCCTGGACACAATGCTTGACCTTGAACAGTTCTCAGTAATTAATGATCTTAAGGGAGGGAATGCAGAAACAAGGGAGGCTGCCCTGAAACAGTAGTGCAGCCTCGGGGCAGGGTCCTGGTTCCTCAAGGGATATAGGTAATAATGTATCTTTGCATTCTGCAGGAGCTAATGCCCCACCCAGGTGGAGGACGGAATGATTATGTTGACGCTCCTGACTTCAATCAACTAAGGCTTGGACTCTGCCGCCCTTTGCCCCAATTCTATGCTGAATTCTCCTGTGCTCTAGCGCCCTCATAAATACACATGTACTCTTAGCTTAAAACTTCCCCAATTTTGCTGTTCTTGGAGACACCGCTTTGGGAGAGATTCCCCCATGTTTTCCTTACTTGCTGCAAGTAATAAATCCTTCCTTCTCCCGATCTTTGGCTTGGTTGTGACACCCGCCAAGAGGTGAACCTAGTTTTCAGAGACCACCTTCCCTTCTCTTCCCTCCCCTCCCCTCCCCTTCTCTACCCTGCTTTTCTTCTTTCTAGCTTTTCAGAAAGATTCCCTAAGGTTCCTGGCACTCCTTAAGCCCCAGGTGGCCTAAAGCACACCCCTCACCTCTAAACCCACTCCAACCGCGACCCTCACCCCACCAGCAGCACGTGGCATATAAAAAGAAGAAAAACTCAAAACTCAAGTATCCAGCAGCCTCTGGCAACTGCAGGTGAGAACTTCAGGTGAGATCCAAAAGGGTCCTGTGAGTCAAGGGGAAAATAAGGTTTAATTTACATGTCTCGTTTTGACCAGACTTTCCCCAACCTCTGTCCACCCACCTCCACCTCCACTCCCCCACCCCACCCCCTGTAGGGGTTTCCAGCCCCTCCCCTCCAGCCGTCCCTGACCCACCTTCCCGGACGCACTCTCGGGCTGGGCTCCCAGTCCCCTCCCATCGAAATCCGACCCGGTCACCTTAGCCTCTGGCTGAGCGCACACACAGGGGACACAGCCCAGCAGGAAGTGTCAGGAACTGATCACCCCCACACGTTCACGCCCACTGGGGCATCGCCCGGCTCTGAGTCCCGCCCAGATCCTCATCCCAAGCCTGGGGCTCCGGGTCTCTAACCCCGGAGTTCCTGGAAGTCGGCCGAGAGGATGCACCCCACCTCCCCTCTCTTCCCTTCCCCCCTCCCTTCTTCCCCACGCCACACCCGGACTGAGTTCCGGAAAAGTCCCCGGGCCTGCCGAGGGGTCCTGCAGGCGTTCCCTCTCCCATCTGCTTTCTTTATTATTCTAATCGACTGCTGGGGACACCCTTTGTCAACTGCCGAGAGCTATGCAAATGACCGCGGCTGGTATTGTTATTACTAAGAGGCGCTTGGTTTCAAAATCGCTTTGAATATTCTAGCACCAAATCTTGTCTGTTCCGGGCCTGGGGGCTTCCACCGCGTTGGCCTTTTTTCCTCTCTGTGATTTGCAGGGCGGAAGCCCACCCTTAGCCCTTCCTGCTCGGAGAGGAGGTGGTTTGCCAAACTGAGTAGGGAGGGCAGATAGCTTGAACTTGGAGTTGGCCTGGCCGGGTCTCAGATTCTTCCTCTGCGCCTGCGTTACTGTCTGACCTTAGGCAAGTCACTTCGTGTCTCCGAGCCTCAGTTTTCTCACCCAGAGGGGACTGAACGCCCTCCTCAGAGGGTCGTCGTGTGACCATGTGCCTGGCGAATGGAAGTAAAGCCCCTGGTGCCCGCGCACAAAAGGACCTGGGCCAGTGACAAGTCAGGTGGCAGTGGCTGTCTCCACCTGCTGGGGGAGGGCTGGCAGAGTTGCCAGATTTAGCAAAAAAAAGTTTTTTAAAGAAAGTGGTTTTTTTTAATATAAATAAATAAATTTATTTATTTATGGCTGCGTTGGGTCTTCGTTGCTGCACGCCGGCTTTCTCTCCTTGCAGAGGAGCTGAGGCTACTCTTCATTGCAGTGCGCGGGCTTCTCATTGCGGTGGCTTGTCTTGTCTGTCTGCGGAGCATGGGCTCTAGGTGCGCGGGCTCAGTAGTTGTGTCGCATGGGCTTAGTTGCTCTGCCGCATGTGGGATCTTCCCCAACCAGGGCTCGAACCCGTGTTCTCTGCATTGGCAGGCAGATTCTTAACCACTGTGCCACCAGGGAAGTCCCTAGATTTAGCAAATTTTTAAAAAAGGATGCCCAGTTAAAGTAGAATTTCAAATGAGAGGTTTTCGTTTTATTTTTGAAGTATATAAGTATGTCCCATACAATATTTGGGATATACTTATACTAAAAAATTTATTTATTATCTGAAATTCAAATTTATCTGCAGACCCTAAAAGAGAGACTAAGGTACTGATAATGGGTTTCTTGCTGCCACCTGAGAGTTTTCATTTGGGACTGAGAACTCTGGGAGACACAGGGTGAGAGCCTGTGGAAGAAACATGGGCTGATGTAGGAGAAGGATCTAGAACACAGGCCTGAAAAGGGCAGTGGCCACCAGGCCTGGTTGACCTTCTGCTCTGACCAGCAGCCTGGATGGCGGCTGGGGTCGGTGGACCGCTCTCTCCCCCTTCCCCCCACCTCCGGTTTACCTGCTCCTCCTCCAGCTCTTGCTGGTCTGGCCACCAGCCCACTCCCCAGCCCACATTCCCTGCACCAGAGGGACAGCAGGAGGCATCACAGAAGAAGCCAGACCCAGGTGGTAAATCAGGAGTAAAGCTAGCTCTGTGTTAATTGTCTTCCAGGAAACCAGACTGTGTCATTGCAGAAAGCCAGCAACAGGACACGCCCCAGAGTTGGTTTAACCTGTGTGGCCAGACTGGCTGAATTAACCATCCCTCTGTTGAACACATGACCACTCCAATCCTATGGCCACTGGGAGGACATTCATCCAACAAACCTTTTTTCATCTCCTTTGTCCATCCCACAGGCAAGCTTCAACTCACTCCTCCTCTGCCATCCTGACTCCACCCCCATCACCAGTCTGCCTCTCCCTCCTCCACGGCACCTAGTCAGTCCCTCTGGGTCGGTCCCCGGGCCCCACTGCTTAGCTCCCGGCTCATCAGTGCTCATCTTGAACTACTGCAGCCTCCTCCCCATCTACCCATATACCCCAGCTCCATTCCCAATAAAAGCAGGTCTCATCTTGCCACTTCTCTGCTGCAACTCCTCTGTTTTGCATCAGAGGCCAAGACCCAGCCCTCAGGGACAGAAAAGCAGGACAAACCAGGGTGCCTGAATAAAACATGCCTCTTCCAGTCACCCAGGAGAAACTGTTACTCATCGCAGGTGAGGGGGCGGGGAAGACAGCTCTTGGGAGGGCTGGGGCCCAGGCTGCCCTGCCAGCTCCCATCAACTGAGGTGAGGAAGACAGGCACGGTGGCTCAGGCTGGGGTAGGGGCCAGACCCCACTCCGGTTACAAGCTGTCCTCTGGGTTTCTATCTTAGATGCTCAACCTCATTCACAACATAAGAAATGTAGATTAAAACTACAAGATACCATTTTTCACCTATCAGATGAGCAAAACAAAACCAAAAAACCAACAAAAGGGAACTCATGCTGGTCAAGGTGTCTGAAAACAGGTCCCACCACACATCATTGGTGGGAAAGTCAACTGGCACAACCTCTTTAAAGGGCCAACTGGTAATATCTATCAAAAAATTAAATATAAAAAGGTAGATGTAGGGACAAACGTATGGACACCAAGGGGGGAAAGCGGCGGGGGGTGGTGGTGGTGTGATGAATTGGGAGATTGGGATTGACATGTATACACTGATGTGTATAAAATGGATGATTAATAAGAACCTGCTCTATAAAAAATAAATAAAATAAAATTCAAAACAAAAACAAAAACAAAAACTCTTCGTCCCAGCAATTCCACTTCAGAAATTTACCCTACAGGTATACAGGTGCCAAAAGACGTACGTAATATGCACCAGGATATTCATTGGACCATAGCTTTCATAGTTAATGTTTGGAACCTAAATAGGAGGGTAGTTAATAAATTATGCTTCAGCCATACAATTAAATATTATGCACTGTTAAAAAGAATAAGGCAGGTAGGTACTAAAGTTGTTTTTTTTTTAAATTTATTTAATTTATTTTATTTTTGGCTGCATTGGGTCTTCGTTGCTGCATGCGGGCTTTTCTCTAGTTGCGGCGAGTGGAGGCTACTCTCTGTTGTGGTACGCAGACTTCTCATTGCGGTGGCTTCTCTTGTTGGGAGGACGGGCTCTAGGCACGCGGGCTTCAGTAGTTGCAGCATGCGGGCTCAGTAGTTGTGGCTCGCCGGCTCTGGAGCGCAGGCTCAGTAGTTGTGGCGCACAGGCTTAGTTGCTCCACGGCATGTGGGATCTTCCCGGACCAGGGATCGAACCCATGTCCCCTGCATTGGCAGGCGGATTCCTAATCACTGCACCACCAGGGAAGCTCCTAAAATTAAGTGATCTTAATTAGAATTTATTATGTACAAAAGCAAAGTGCAGAACAGTGAGTACAGCATATAAAGCTTGTGATTTTAAAAAAATGTAAATGTTTGGTAAGTATAGAGTACCTCTGGAAGGAAACAGTTGACAACAGTGTCCTAGGGTGGGATGCTGGGAGACCAAGAATAGAAATGGGAAGAAGACTTATTTTTTTGGGTGCCTTATGAATTTTTTGAAATATCAAATTAACCAAAATATTATGAAATATATATTTCATATGTATATTATGTATGTGTGCGTGTATAAAATTTTTTTTTTTTAATTTTTTTACACTTTATTTATTTATTTATTTTTGGCTGTGTTGGGTCTTCGTTTCTGTGCGAGGGCTTTCTCTAGTTGCGGTGAGTGGGGGCCACTCTTCATCGCGGTGCGCGGGCCTCTCACTATCGCGGCCTCTCTTGTTGTGGAGCACAAGCTCCAGACGCACAGGCTCAGTAGTTGTGGCTCATGGGCCTAGTTGCTCTGCGGCATGTGGGATCTTCCCAGACCAGGGCTCGAACCCGTGTCCCCTGCATCGGCAGGCAGATTCTCAACCACTGTGCCACCAGGGAAGCCCTAAAATAATTTTTAAAGTAGAGGACTTTTCTACCACAGTGCTCCATGAGAGAAGGTGATAAGCATATTAAATAGCTGCATGGCCCTGCCCCTTCCAGACCTCAGTCTTCCATCTATACAATGAGAGTTTGGGACGAGAAGACTGTTCCTGCATTCTTTCTTTCTCTTTTTTTTAATAATTTTTAAAATTTGTTTATTTTTGGCTGTGTTGGGTCTTTGTTGCTGCCCGCAGGCTTTCTCTAATTGTGGCGAGCAGAGGCTACTCTTTGTTGCAGTGCATGGGCTTCTCATTGCAGTGGCTTCTCTTGTTGCGGAGCACAGGCTCTAGGCGTGCGGGCTTCAGTAGTTGTGGTATGTGGGCTCAGTAGTTGTGGTGCACGGGCTTAGTTGCTCTGCGGCATGTGGGATCCTCCTGGACCGGGGATCAAACCCGTGTCCCCTGCATTGGCAGGCGAATTCTTAACCACGGTGCCACCAGGGAAGGCCCATCCTGCATTATTTCTAAATCTTACAGCTAACCAACCAAACAAGTACTGTGCTGATGTAGTAGCCATAAGATGACATTTTATGGGCTGAGGAAGTATAGAATGGCATTAGTGGGGCTTCCCTGGTGGTGCAGTGGTTAAGAATCCACTTGCCAATGCAGGGGACACGGGTTCGAGCCCTGGTCCAGGAAGATCCTACATGCCACAGAGCAACTAAGCCCATGCGCCACAACTACGGAGCCTGTGCTCTAGAGCCCACGAGCCACAACTACTGAGCCCACACGCCTAGAGCCCATGCTTCGCAACAAGAGAAGCCACCGCAATGAGAAGCCCGTGCACTGAAACAGAGTAGCCCCCGCTCGCCGCAACTAGAGAAAGCCCCTGCACAGCAATGAAGACCCAACACAGCTAAAAAAAAAAAATATATATATATATATATATATATATATATATATATATTTTTTTTTTTTTTAAATGGCATTAATGAGGGACTTCCCTGGTAGTCCAGTGGTTAAGACTCTGCACTTCCACTGCAAGGGGCCAGGGTTTGACTCCTGGTCCGGGAACTAAGGTCCCACATGCTGCAGGGTGTGGCCAAAAAAATGAAAAATAAATAATAAAATGGCATTAATGAAACCAGGAGGCAGTGCCCATCCCTTGATGGACAGGGTCACTCCTCTGGCTCCAGAGCAGGTGATCATGGGAAAGCTGCATCTGCCTGCACTGGGGGCACCTGTCTCTCCTGCAGACATCTGTTCCCCAGGGCAGGGCAGCTTCTTCCCTCCCATCACCTGTCTGCTTCTCCTCCCATCACCTCTCTGCCCACCTGCCTCTACCCCTGAGGCCCTTGGCTGGCCCAGGGGAGGAACTAAAGACAGCAGTGGAACAGGTTCCGTGGAGCAGAGGGAAGATAGGTGCCTACCTCCTCAATGACTAAGGTCCTGGCCTCCCTCTGCCTCCCTCCCTAGCGGATCAGACTCTGCCTAGTTTACCTTGCCTATGCACTCCTCCCCACCTTCCTGAGCCCTTTCAAAGGAGGCAGCTCTCATACTTGCTAGAGCTTGACCCACCCAGCTCCTTCCCCCAGCCACGCCTCCTCCTTTAACAGAAGGTGTCTGTGCCTGAGGCTGGGAGACCTGAGGTGCCCGCTACGCTGAGCCTCCCAGGGAGGTGAGAGGCGGCAATCTGAGCCTTCCGAGCACACTCAGAGGCCCTAGTTAGCAGGCAGCCACCTCCCTCCAAAGCCTCCTGCTGGGCTCAGCACTGGCCTTTTCTCTTGATATGGGAGCCAGAGGGAAAACACATGGGAGTCCTTGGAGCTGAGGCTGGACATGTTTCCTGCCCCTCATTCTCTCTCCCTTCCTCCCTGGGTTTTCTTCCTAGATCAGCCCTGGCTCCCTGATTAAGTCACTCTCCTTCTTGGGGCCTCATAGCCAACCTGCAGGAAGAGAGGCTTGGGCCCAGAAAGTTGCCTGTTACCAGATGCCCCCAGGTGGTTCTGATGCAGGGGCTGCGTGGACAGGCTTAAAGAAGCGGCCCTTTTGTACATTTCGGAAAGGTTTTGTCTTACGTTCTCCTGGGTGTACCTCCAGAAGCCAAGGGTCTGAAGTTAGTAAGCAGGAGGCTGGGGCTTCTGGGAACAAGGCAGATGATCCTCTTGGTGGGTCTCGACCCTGAAAGCTGCTGCCATCATTGGGCTTCTACCTGAAGCCTGAGAAGGAAGCCAATGAAAAAAGGAGAGCAGAGCCAAGCAGAGAGAGAGACAGAGACCTGCCAAGGCCTAGGGACATCACTGGAGCCCTGATTTAGTAGGGAAGCCAGCCCAACTCTTGGAGTCAGGGGACCCAATACATCCTTAGGCAATAGGGTTAAGTGTTGGGTGATTCTGGTTGTTTGCAATAAAAGAATCCTAACGGACACAGCAATTCTATTCACATTTTAATAGGAAGATAATGGCGATTAATATAGTAAGGAGAGGGAATTCCCTGGTGGTCCAGTGGTTAGGACTCCCTGCTTCCACTGCAGGGTGTCGTGGGTTTGATCCTGGTTGAGGAACTAAGATACTGCAAACAATGGGACACAGCCAAAAAAAAAAAAAAAAAAACCCTCAAATATAATAGGGAGAATTACATGTAAATTTCTACCAAAACAACTTAGAGAAGAGACCTTCAACAAAGTAATTATCCTCTCTGAGACTCTGTTTCTTCATCAGTAAAATAGGCATGATAATACTTACTTCAAAGAATGTCAGGACTAAATCAGATGACCCAAACAATAAACACTGTGTGTGCGGGGAGTGGGATGGGAATGAAGGTGGTCAAAAGGTACAAACTTCCAGTTATTAGATGAATAAGTTCTGGGGATTAATGTATAGCGTGTGACTATAGTTAACAATACTGTATTGTATATTTGAAAGTGGCTAAGAGAGTAGTAAATCTTAAAATTTCTCATCACAAGAAAAATATTTATAATTTTGTGAGGTTATGGATGTTAACTAAATTTATTTGGTAATCACTTTGCGGTATATACATATATAAAATCATTATGTTGTATACCTTAAACAAATACAATGTTGTATGTCAATTATATCTCAGTAAAACTGGGGGAAAAGTTTTAGAATAGTACATAATAAATAATTGCTGTGATAAATGAACCTTGGCCTTTTCTTCACACCATATAACCAAACTAACTCAGAATGGATCACAGGCCTAAAAAATATAAGAGCTACAACTACAAAATTGCTAATATAAATCTTATGGGAAAATAGTAATGGCCTTGGGTTTGGCAAAGATTTCTTATATATGACACAAAAATACAAACTATAAAAAATGGATAAATTGGACTTCATTAAAATAAATACTTTTGCTCTTCAAAAGACACTTACAAAAATGAAAAGGTGAGCCAGGGGTTGGGAGAGAGTATTTGCAAAACATGTCTAAGAAAGGACTTGTAACTAGAATACATGAAGAACTTCTACAACTCAATAAGAAGACAACATAATTTTTTTAAATGGACAAAAAATTTGAACAGATATTTCATCAAAGAAGATGCATAGATAGCAAATAAATATTTGAAAAAGATACTCAACATCATTAGTCATTAGGAAAACGCAAAGTAAAATCACAATGATGTACTACTGGAATGGCTAGAAACTTTTAAAAAACTGACCTTACTGAGTGTTGGCAAGGATGTGAAGCAAGTAGAACTTTCATACACTGCTGGTGGGAATGGAAAATAGCAAACACTTTGGAAAGCAGTCTGGCATTTTCTTTAAAAATGAAATATCTACCATACAACTCAGCCATTCTGTCCTTCGATACTTACCCAAGAAAAATGAAAACACGTCCACACAAAGACTTTTTTGTGCCGCGGGGCATGTGGGATCTTAGTTCCCAGACCAGGGATCGAAACTGCACCCCCTCCAATGGAAGTGCGGAGTCCTAACCACTGGACCCAGAGAATTCCCCAACAAAGACTTTACACAAATGTTCATAGAAGCTTTACTGGTAATAACTCCAAACTGGAAACAACCCAAATATCCACCATTAGAATGGATAAACAAATTATGGTATATCCATACAATAGAATGTTACTCAGCAGTTAAAAAGAACAAACTATTGATTCACACAACATGATGAACCTCAAAATAATTATGCTGAGTGAAAGAAGACCAAAAAGAGTATATTCTGTTTGATTTCATTTTTGTAAAATTCTAGAAAGTGACAGAAAAGGAATCAATGATTGCCTGGGGTTGGGGTGGAAGGAAAGAGGGAGAGATTACAAAAGGGCACGAAGAAACTTTTAGGTATGATGGGTAGGTTCATTGCCTAATTAAGGTGATGGATTCATGGGTGTTTACATGTGTTGAAACTCAAATGATATACTTCGAATATGTACAGTTTATTGTATGTCCATTATATTGTAATTTTTATTTTATTATTTATTGATTGATTGATTGGCTGTGTTGGGTCTTCATTGCGGTGCGCAGGGTTCTCAGGACTTCTCATTGCGGTGGTTTCTCTTAGTGTGGAGCACGGGCTCTAGGCGCGTGGGCTTCAGTAGTTGTGGCTCGCGGGCTCTAGAGCGCAGGCTCAGTAGTTGTGACGCACAGGCTTAGTTGCTCCGCGGCATGTGGGATCTTCCCGGACCAGGGATCAAACCCGTGTCCCCTGCATTGGCAGGCGGATTCTTAACCACTGTGCCACCAGGGAAGTACCTATATTGTAATTTTTAAAAGTTGATTATGAACGAACACGTGTTGAGCATATCTAGGTACAACCAGGCACTGAAGGTACACACGGAAATCAATCCAGATGCTTTTAAGCACAAAGAACAGAAAATCCAACTTAAATGGGCGTAAACAATAATAAAATGCATTATGTCCTCTACCTAGAAGGCCAGAGGCTTCAGGTAGAGTTTGACTCACCCTTTCCTCATACTAGACACCATATTTAGCACCATCTTGGAGTCCCCATAATTGTCAGGGAACTTAGCTGCAAATAAAAGAATATACTCTGACTGGTTTAAACAGCAAAGGAATGTATTTAAAGATATAAATAGTTCACACAGTGTCTGAGCAGGATAGAGAATTGGGCTTGAAGGCTACATAGCCAGGAACAGTATGCCAATTTTACCCCAGGACTATTATCAGCAAAGCACCTGTTTTTTGCCACCACTGGGCATTATCACAAGGGAGACATAAGGGAGAAAGGATCTCCACTCCGAGCATTCCAAATGCCCCACAAAAGCTCTGAGTTCCTGCCACTCCCTGCAGCATCCTCTTCCTCATATATCTCTCTTCTGGATCAAAGTCAGCTGCATCTCACTGGAAAAGCCTGGACCACATACCTATGCCCTAACTACACGGGAGGCTGGATAGAAGAGTCTATCTTTTATTGTACCTTCTATTTTCATAATGGGAAATTGTCTTGGCTTGTGTAGGAGGGGTTTTCAAAAAGATGCTGGGTGACCACAAGATAAAAAAGGTCCATTACAGGGACTTCCCTGGCAGTCCTGTGGTTGGGACTCTGCGCTTCCTCTGCAGGGGGCCATGGGTTCGATCCCTGGTCAGGGAACTAAGATCCTGCATACCGTGTGGTGTGACCAAAAAAAGAAAAGAATAATAATAATTAAAATAATAATAATAATAAAAGGTCCACTGTAAGCCCTATTTGGGAGAGATTATTATTTATCACAGTATACGGTTGAAGAAACTGAGAGTCAAAAGAAGGTAAGCTGCTTATCCATGGTTACCCAGCTGAGCCTTGCCTGAGGGTTCAAACAAGGTCTTCCTGTGTCCCTAGCTTGAGTCAGGGTAGGTAGGAGGAATGAAGAAATCTTGTCCCCTACCCTCACTGGCCCTCTCACATGAAGACATTGCTCTCCCTTTGACCCCTAGCCATGTCTCAGAATCCCAGAAGGAAAACACTGTAACCATTGGGGACAGGTTAGTCCACACTGCAGAAGAACCTGGGGAATCAGCCACATAAGTTATAAAAGGTAAATCACAATTCTGTTTGTCCCATGGCAGTGTAAACATCACAGTTTTGTTGTTGTTGTTGTTTTTAATCAAGATAGAACCTAGAAAACAAAGAAAAACCAGACAGATGTACCTCTTGATGGAAGTCCCTAATACCACATACAAAGGTGTCTTGGAACAACATGGAATCCATATCTGATCAGCTCTGTAGATCTGATTACCACTTTACAGAAAATAGAGAAAGCAGGAGAACATGTTAAATGATAGACCATGTTGATGTGGTCAGTAAAAATCCAAATCTCAAGATATTATATAAGAATAAACGACCAGGGGCTTCCTTAGTGGAGCAGTGGTTAAGAATACGCCTGCCAATGCAGGGGACACGGGTTAAAGCCCTGGTCCAGGAAGATCCCACATGCCGTGGAGCAACTAAGCCCGTGCGCCACAACTACTGAGCCTGCGCTCTAGAGCCCACGAGCCACAACTACTGAGCCCGTGTGCCACAACGACTGAAGCCCGCGTGCCTAGAGCCCGTGCTCTGCAACGAGAGAAGCCACCGCAATGAGAAGCCCACGCACCGCAACGGAGAGTAGCCCCCACTCGCCACAACTAGAGAAAGCCGGCGCCCAGCAACGAAGACCCAACACAGCCAAAAATAAATAAATAAAATAAATAAATTAAAAAAAAAAAAAGAATAAACGACCAGATTTCTTCAACAAATAAATAGCAAGGAAAGACAAATAGAGATGGGGAGGGGGAACCTACAGATTAAAAAAAGACTTAAGGGGGTTTCCTTGTGGCTTAGTGGTTAGGATTCAGTGCTGTCACTGCTATGGCCCGTGTTCCCAGGGAACTGAGATCCCACAAGCCACTCAGCCCAGCAAAAAAAAAAAACAAAACCAAAAAACTTGAGACATATAACCAATCAAAAAATATGGACATTTATTTAGATCATAATTCAAACGGTAAACTAGTAAGTAGTTTACAGTTTTAAATAGTAATAATAATAACAAACTGTAAATAGTAATAATAACAATAATGATGAGGCAGTTGGGGATATTTGAACACTGACTGAATATTTGATAATATTAAGGAATTATTAATTTTTTAGATATGATAATACTATGCTTATGCTTATAAAAAGAGTCCTAGGGCTTCCCTGGTGGCGCAGTGGTTGAGAATCTGCCTGCCAATGCAGGGGACACGGGTTCGATCCCTGGTCTGGGAGGATCCCACATGCCGCGGAGCAACTAGGCCCGTGAGCCACAACTACTGAGCCTGCGCATCTGGAGCCTGTGCTTCGCAACGGGAGAGGCTGCGACAGTGAGAGGCTCGCACACCGCGATGAAGAGTGGCCCCCGCTCGCCGCAACTAGAGAAAGCCCTCGCACAGAAACGAAGACCCAACACAGCCAAAAAAAAAAAAAAAAAAAAAAAAGAGTCCTAAGCTGGGACAAAGTGAGAGAGTGCCATGGACATATATACACTACCAAATGTAAAAGGGATAGTTACTGGGAAGCAGCCACATAGCACAGGGAGATCAGCTTGGTGCTTTGTGACCACCTAGAGGGGTGGGATAGGGAGGATGGGAGGGAGGGAGACGCAAGACGGAGGAGATATGGGGATATATGTATATGCATAGCTGATTCACTTGTTATAAAGCAGAAACTAACACACCATTGTAAAGCAATTATACTCCAATAAAGACGTTAAAAAAAAAAAAAGAAGAGTCCTGATGTTTTAGAAAAACTGAATATTACAGGTGAAATAATATATATGGGTTTTACTGTTTTATTGGCCGTGGGGCTTGCAGGGTTCTTAGTTCCCCAGCCAGGGGTTGAACCTGGGCCCTCCGCAGTGAAATCATTGAGTCCTAACCACTGGACCGCCAGGGAATTCCCTCCCTACAGGCTTTACTTTAAAATAATTGGGGGTGGGGCTTCCCTGGTGGCGCAGTGGTTAAGAATCCGCCTGCCAATGCAGGGGACATGGATTCCTGGTCCGGGAAAATCCCACATGCGGCGGAGAAACTAAGCCTGTGCGCCACAACTACTGAGCCTGCGCTCTAGAGCCAGTGAGCCACAACTACTGAAGCCTGCACGCCTAGAGCCCGTGCTCCGCAACAAGAGAGGCCACCGCAATGAGAAGACCGTGCACCACAAGGAAGAGCAGACCCCGCTCTCCGCAACTAGAGAAAGCCCACGTTCAGCAAGGAAGACCCAATGCAGCCAAAAATAAATTAAAAAAAAAAAAAAAAAAGCACTGTCGGGACGTCCCTGCTGGTCCAGTGGCTAAGACTCTGTACTCCCAATGCAGGGAGCCCAGGTTCGATCCCTAGTCAGGGAACTAGATCCCACATGCCACAACTAAAAGATCCCGCATGCCGCAACTAAGACCTGGCACAACCAAATAAATAAATGTTAAAATAAATAAATAAATAAAAGCATTGTCAGGTAGGTGACCTCTGTGGGCAACAGTGCCCGATTCTGCAGGGGACCTCTGGGGATCAGCACAGAACACGCCTCTCAGAATTTTCCCACCTGAGTGGTGATGAGCTGGAGTGAATACCAACTCCCATCAGATCAGTCGCCCATTGAGAACAGCTGTGGGTGAGAAGGGCATGTTAGTTCTCCCACACTTTCGGCTGCCATGCTGGCAGAGCCAACTCCAGCCAGAGAAAGAGATCCTTCCACAAATAGATGCAGACGGTGGCATCCACAGTGCCCCACCTTGGTAATCCCAGCAGGGCCTTGTATCATTAGCTGCAGTTCCCTTGGAAGAATTACTGTTAGCGTTTTGATCATCTAATTATATCAACATACACATTGCCTAAGTATAGCTAAACAAGGTGACCAGGTGTAGTTATGCTTTTTTTGGGGGGGGGAGGGGCGGGTATTTCAGTACACCGTTTATGGGACTTTGTCAAAGATAAATGGGTGTGAACTTGCCCCTGTCCAAATCACCATGTGCTGTCCAGAGCCCTGGGGGACATCATCATTCAAGGTCAGCCCTGCTGAAGAACCAAAGTATAATTCCATCTCAGAATGGAAGCAGAATCTTTAAGGCATCGGGTTAAATGCTTTGATTTTCTTTGGGAATGATAAGCTCTTAAGGGTGAGATTTATGTCTGCGTGGAGGGTAGGAATTAAGTCCTGAATGATGCAAGATCACCTTTCACCTCCAGACTTTTCTCACGTGCACCCACCTGCTGCATGGATGTGTGAAAAACCAGTGAACAAGTGATTGTCGGAAGGAGTGAATAAGTGCATTTTTAACTGTCAAGAGTATAACAGGGTCATCATCTATCAGCCTCCGTTGATCCCCCTGAAGTGAACAATTTTTTAAAAATAGACCCTGTTGTTTAGAAATGTTAACTTTAGCAGTTACAGCCCTAAGTATTTGAACCACTAAGAAAGAAATCAACTCACAGGCTCTTCCTAGTCATCAAACTGTGTGTTTCCTTTGTTCATGTGTGTGTGTGTGTGTGTGTGTGTGTGCGTGTGTACACAGAGCCACTCATTTTTTTTTTATACTCTCCTTTTTAAAAATATTTATTTATTTTTGGCCGCATCGCGTCTTAGTTGCTGCATGCAGGATCTTTCTTTGTGGCATGCAGGCTCTTGGTTGCAGTGCGAGGGCGCGAGCCCGCGGGCCACAACTACCAGACCCAACGCAGCCAAAAATAAATAAATAAATAAATTTATTTTTAAAAATTAAAAAAAAAAAGAACCTTGTCTGAGCTTTTCCATGAACCTGGAAAAATGGTGCCAATAAAACACATTCTTCTGAGGATAGTTGTTTTTTCAATAACAGGAGTCTCTGGTCCATCATGTCAACCCTTTCACCAATATCCTCAACTCTCTTCCACACTTGTCTTTGTGTCATACCAGCCCTAAATCGTTCCAAATCCCCATCTCCTCTGTGTCTACATCTGGGCAAGTGAACACGGCTGAAAAAAAAAATCACATATCTAGGCAGGTTGGTGCTGCTATAAATGTATTCCAACAGCAACTGGGCTCTCAAGGTTGGCTGGTCATTCTTCCCTGTTTCCCTAGTCAATTCTCTACCGTTCTCCACAGTGGCTATTTCTTAAACCTCCACACCCCCTTGTCCCCTTGCTCCTCCTGCCTCCCCCATGGCCTCCTGCCCCCACCCCCCAAACTCACCTTCATCCATGTTAGTTCCTTCCTCCTTCTCTCTAGTTTCAAAGAGAGAATTCCCCTTCCTGTTTGGAGTTTACTTCTCCACCTGTGCTGTGGGGCACACCTCCTCCCCTTCTTGGGGACCCTGCTCAATTCGTTACCCTCTTGTTTTCCTGAATCTTTTTTTTTCCTTTGGCCGTGCCATGCAGCTTGCGGGATTTTAGTTCGCCGACCAGGGATCGAACCCAGGACCTCAGCCCTGAAAGCACGGAGTCCTAACCACTGGACCAAAAGGGAATTCCCTCTCCTGAATCTTTATCATCCTTCTTTTCACTGACTCCTTATTGACAGCATTCCAGCTTATTGTCAACTCCCTCATCCTAAAAGGCAAGCACAACCGAAACCCAATGACAAAAACTTCTCTTTTGGTCCCGCTTTTTAGCCACTGCCTTCTATTTTTCAACTCCTTCCTTGATAGTCGTATTTCTTGGAAAAGTGACCCAGGGTCAGTCCTTCCATACTCTCCTCTGGCCCATCCTCCTGTAACTCCATTATCAACGTACTTATTGAGATCAACAGCAACTTCCTTATTGCTAAGGCTGGCAAACACCCAGACAGGTGAGGGGACCTGGGCTCAGAGATGGGTGGCACGTGGGGCAGATAAGGACCTCCAGGAGTCCTAAATACCCAGGACAGGTGAGGAGAGGTGAGGTTTTCAGGGGAACTAGATCTTAGCACTTTCTGAGTCTCAAGTTCACTGTTTCTGGCCAGAGTGTGCTTCGTGAGAACAACAGGAAATGAGAACTGAGGCCTGGGTTCTGTCTCTGGATTGATCTCTGCCTCCCTTGGGACCTTGGGCAGTCCACTTCCCGTCTCTGGGCCTCAGTCTCTCTGATGGGACCCTCAGGGTTGCTGTGAGGCACCCAGCAAGCACTGAGGGTGGATGGGCTACTCTGGAGCCTGCAGGAAGCTTGGTGTCCTAGCAAACATTTCCTCTGAGGGACTCAAAGGCCTTACACTCAACACATTCTGGAGACCCATCCCATTTTTCAGATGGCAGAACTGAGGCACCAAAGTATGAAGAAGCTAATTATCATTTAAGGGGAATTGCAGGCACCTATGCACGCACTGTTACTCCACCATGATCCAAAAAGGAACAGGTTTGCTGCTCAAATCTGTGAGAACAGCCGGGAGGGTAGGGTATAAGGAGGGAACATCAATAAAGAAGACTAAGTCATTGTCTTCTTCTGGGTTGTGCATACATATCCCTCCCCTGAGCTACTGCCCCACCTCTTTTCTCCTTCATAGTTAAACGTCTTGAAGGAGGAGGGACTACTTCAAACTCTACAATGACTTCCCACTGCAAATAGAATAAAATCCACTCCTCACCCTGGTCCAGGAAGCCTAGTACCTCTGACGTCACAGCCTGCCATCCTCTCCCCTCATACCTTTCGCCCCAGCCCCACAAGGCTTCCTTATGCTTTTACACCAACCTCAAATTGGACATGATGTGCTATTTTTTTACATATTGTGAAATTCAATTCGCTAATGTTTTCCTTTAAGAATTTTGCATCAGGAATTTCCTGCTGGTTAAGACTGCGCTCCCAACGCAGGGGGCCCAGATTCAATCCCTGGTCAGGGAACTAGATCCCACATGCCAAAACTAAGAGCCCGCAAGCCGCCACTAATACCCACCGCAGTCAAATAAATAAATAAAAAAAATTTTTTTTTTTTAAAAAGGAGGGATTGCCCTAGTGGCGCAGTAGTTGAGAATCTGCCTGCCCATGCAGGGGACATGGGTTTGAGCCCTAGTAGGGGAAGATCCCACATGCCGCGGAGCAACTAAGCCCGTGTGCCACAACTACTGAGCCTGCGCTCTAGAGCCCACGAGCCACAACTACTGAGCCCATGTGCCACAACTACTGTACTGAAGTCCATGCGCCTAGAGCCAGTGTTCCACAACAAGAGAAGCCACCGCAATGAGAAGCCCGTGCACCGCAAGGAAGAGCAGCCCCCGCTTGATGCAACTAGAGAAAGCCTGCACACAGCAACGACCCAATGCAGCCAAAAATAAATAAATAAATAAATAAATTTATTTAAAAAAAAAAAGATTATGCTAGCCCTGGGTCTTCCCTGGTGGTCCAGTGGTAAAGAATCTGCCTTCTAATGCAAGGGAGGGGGGTTCGATCCCTGGTTGGGGGACTAAGATCCCACGTGCCGAGGGGCAACTAAGCCCATGCGCCACAACTACTAAGCTTGCACGCCTCAATGAGAGAGCCTGTGTGCCGCAAATTACAGAGCCCACATGCTCTGGAGCCTGTTTGCCACAGCTACAGAGCTCACGTGCCCTGGAGCCTGTGTGCCACAACTAGAGAGAGAAAACCTGAACGCCACAGCTAAGAGAGCGCCGCAACGAAGAGACCACCAGCTGCAACTAAGACCTGATGCAGCCAAGAAAGAAAGAAAGAAAGGAAGGAAGGAAGGAAGAAAGAAGGAAAGAAAGAAGGAAAGAAAGAAAGAAAGTAAAAAACAAAGCCAAAAAAATCTGAGCCTGTAGTTTTCTTTGTAGGAAGACATTTAATTACCAATTCCATTTATTTAATAGCAATGGAATTATTTAGGCTTTTCATCACCTCTTTTTTTAAATGTATTATTTCTTTGTTTTTTCTTTTTTTAAAATTTATTTTATTGAAGTATAGTTGATTTACATTCTGTTACTTGTTAAGTCTTTCACTAAATTATATTTTTCTAGGAAGTTATCCATTTAATCTAAGTTTTCAAATTTTGGCACAGAATTGTTCATAATGTTCTTATTATCTTTTTAATCCATGTGGTTTTGCTTCTTTTCACCCTTAATTTTATTTGTGCTTTCTCTTTAGTTTGTCTGAGTTTGTCAACCTTATTAGAATTTTCAAATTACCAATTTTTGGCCTTGTTATTCCTCTTTACTGGTTTTCCTGTTTGTTGTTTATATTCTCAACCTTGTGCTCTTGCTTTTATTAGTTTCTTATTTCTTTGGGTATATTTATTATTTTTTATAACATGTTTATTAAAATATAATTTGTATACCATGAAATTCACCCATATAGAGTATACACATTTCAATGGTTATTAGTGTATTCACAGAGTTGAACAGCCATTACCACAACATTTTCATTGCTCCAAAAAGAATTCTGTACCCATTATATGTTCCTCTCCATTTCCTTCCCTCCAACCCCATCCCTAGACAACAACTAATTTACTTTCTGTCTCTACAGATTTGCCTATTCTGGGTATTTCATATAAATAGAACCATATAATACGTGGGGTTTAGTGTCTGGCTTCTTTTCATTAGAATAATGTTTTCAATGTTCAACCACGTTGTAGCATGTAACAGTACATCATTTCTTTTTATGGTTGAATAATATTCCATTGTATGGATATACCACATTTGGTTACCTCTTCATTAGTTGATGGACATTTGTGTTGTTTCCACTTTTTTGCTTTTATGAATAATGATGCTGCAAACATTTTTGTGCAAGTTTTTGTGTGAACATGTTTCCAATTCTATTGAGTACATACCTAGGAGTAGAATTGCTGAATCATGTAGTATTCTATATATTTTTTTAAATACATTAACTCAGTCCTCACCACAACTTAAGACGTAAGTACTATTATTAGTAGTATTATTTTTTAATTTATTTTCTTTGGTTGCCCCAGGTGTTAGTAGCAGCAGGCAGGCTCCTTAGTTGAGGCATGCATGTGGGATCTAGTTCTGTGACCAGGGATCGAACCCGGGCCCCCTGCATTGGGAGTGCGGAGTCCTATCCACTGCGCCTCCAGGGAACTCCCTAGTATTCTATATTTAACTTTTTGAGAAACTACCAGACTTCCACCGTGGCTGCATCATTTTACAATTCCACCAAACATGTATGAAGGTTCCAATTTCTTTATGTCCTCCCCAACACTTTTATTATCTGTCTTTTGTATTCTATCCATTCTAGTGGTTGTGAGGTAATATCTCATTGTGGTTTTGACTGCATTTTCGTGATGCCTAATGATATTGATATCTTTTCATGTGCTTATTGGCCATTAGTATATCTTCTTTGGAGAAATGTCCATTCAGATCCTTTGCTCACTTTAAAATTGGGTTGTCTTTTTATTATTGAGCTGTAGGAGTTCTTCATATATTATGAATGGATATCCTTTATCAGATACATGATTTGTAAAACTTTTCTCTCTTTGTTTTGGTTTTCTTTTAATTTTCTCAACAATGTCCCTTAAAGCACAAAAG
Source organism: Balaenoptera ricei (assembly GCF_028023285.1). Taxonomy (NCBI): domain Eukaryota; kingdom Metazoa; phylum Chordata; class Mammalia; order Artiodactyla; family Balaenopteridae; genus Balaenoptera; species Balaenoptera ricei. The sequence continues at coordinate 52,541,510 of NC_082658.1, read as the reverse complement.
TTCTTAATTTTGATGATGTCCAATTTATCTATTTTTTCTTTTGTTGCATGTGCTTTTGTTGTCTTATCTAAGAAACCATTGCCTAATCCAAGGTCACAAAAATTTATGCTTATGTGTTCTTCTTTTTTTTTTTTAATTTATATGTTTAATTTATTTATTTTTAGCCACGTTGGATCTTTGTTGCTGTGTGTGGGCTTTCTCTAGTTGCAGCGAGCAGGGGCTGTTCTTCCTTGCGGTGTGTGGGCTTCTCATTGTGGTGGCTTCTCTTGTTGACGAGCATGGGCTCTAGGTGCGCGTGCTTCAGTAGTTGTGGCACGCGGGCTCAGTAGTTGTGGCTCGCGGCTCCAGAGCGCAGGCTCAGTAGTTGTGGCACATGGGCTTCGTTGCTCCGTGGCATGTGGGATCTTCCTGGACCAGGGCTCGAACCCATGTCCCTTACATTAGCAGGCGGATTCTTAACCACCGTGCCACCAGGAAAGTCCCTATGTGTTCTTCTAAAAACTTTAGTTTTAGTTCTTATACTTAGAATTTGATCCATTTTGAGTTAATTTTTGTATCTGGTGTGAGGGAGGGATCCAACATCATTCTCTTGTATGTGGATATCCAGTTGTCCCAGTACCATTCTTTGGGTTTATTTTGCTATTCTGTTTCTAACTTTTTACAATAAGTGTTTAGCTCATGAAGTTCTCAGTCTTTCTTCTCTTCTAAAGTAAGCATTTAAAGTTACACATTTTCCTTTAATTATTTTTTACTTTTTAATCTCAAAATAATTAGTAAAATTAACAATCCTAAAGAGGTTTATTCTGAGGCTTCAAGAACACCTTGGCACACCACTCTGTACCACCCTCTGCCAGGTATACAAACCCAAATTTAATAAGTGTAGGCTTATACTAGTCTTGAAAGACTATCTTATTATTAATTTAATAGGATTGACTCATTCATTCAACAGATATTTGTTGAGTGCCTACTGCATAGCATTATATTAAGTTCTGAGAACAGAGAAGTAAAATAGAGTCCTGCCATCCCAAAGCTTACTGACAATTGAAAGGAAGAAAAACTGAAATACTGCATGATAAATGTTAGGATAGGATATGTAATACACGTTGGAAATAGGAAACATAGGAGTAAAATTAATTTTGAGATTCTGAAAGGTTTTCTGGAGGAAATTGCTTCCTTCAAGGACCTGAAAGATGAATTGGTAGGAGCTTGCCAAGTACACAGCAGAAAAGAGTGTGCTGGGCCATTGGAGCAGCAAGTGGAAAGATCCAGAGGTATAAAAAAAACCTTGACCTTTTAGAGGAAGGAAAGGAAGTGTACTGTTCCAGGAGCAGAGAGTGTCAGGGAAAGGTACAGGATAAACCAGGAGAGGTCTACAGAGACTAGACCGTAAAGGACAATTAAACCATATTGGGGAGCTTGGGCTTCATCCTGTAATAGTTGGGAGGCCACTGAAGAGTTTTAAGTAGGATTGGGACAATAGCAGATTTGCATTTTGAAAGTTTTGCTGTGGCTGCAGAAAATAGATGAAGGGAGAGAAGGTCAAGACCAGTGGCCAGGAGACCCTTACAGAGGTTGCAGCAGTCATCAAGTCCTCGATTAAGGAGTGTCCAAGGAAATGGAAAAGAGGGAAGACTTAGGTCTTGGTGATTGACCAGATGTGAGAAAGGGGGTGGGACACAGAGGCTGACTCTCTCGTTTCTGACCTGGGTGACTAGGTACTGTCAGATGTGACAGCAGGTTGGGGGGAAGACAGTGAGGTTTTTGTTTTTTTTTTTTAAGGTTTATTTTTTTAAAAAATTTTAACCATTAAAAAAAATTGAAGTATAGTTTATTTACAATGTGTTAGGTTTGGGTGTACAGCAAAGTGCTTCATTTATATGTATAAAAATATATCTATTTTTTTCAGATTCTTTTCCATTATAAGTTATTATAAGGTATTGAGTATAGTTCCCTATGCCATACAGTAGGTCCTTGTTGTTTCTCTATTTTATATGTAGTAGTGTATATATGTTAATCCCACCCTCCTGATTTATCTCCCCACTCCCACCCCGACAGTGTGCTCTGATCACAGTAGCTTGAGGTGCTTACAGGACACTTCTTCACCTCCTGGCCTTATCTGAACCCGGCTCTCTTCTAAGGACTCAGGTTCCTCAGCCCTCTCAAGGGAAGGCTGTCTTCTCTCACATTTCATGGATCTCTGGGCCAGTAGGCTTAGCATAATCTCCTGGTTCCTCACTGCTGCTTCCTAGTCTTTCTTCTCCTTTACCTTCACAAACCGGAGCTCTTTGAGGTTAATGCCATCTCCACTGTACCACTTATTACTCGTCTTTTTTTTTTTTTGGCCGTATCGCTCCGCCTGTGGGATTTTAGTTCCCTGACCAGTGATCGAACCCTTGCCCCCTGCAGTGGAAGCATGGAGTCTTAACCACTGGACCGCCAGGGAAGTCCCACTTATTACTCTCTTTATTGCTATTATCTGTGGACCCATTCACCAATAACTTTGTCTCCTGGTTCACAGCCTTTCCCTTCATTCTACTCCACCTCTTGTCCTTGGGGACTTAATTACCCACTACCCATGTGGAAGACCTTGCCAGTACTCCTGCCTGTCACCTCCTTGACTTCTTCTCCTCCCCTCCCCACCAGCCAGCCTCTCCTATGTTCACAGGAGACCAACTCACCACCCATCACTATACCTCAACTGAATTCTAGATTTCAAACCACCCACCCTGACCACCATTTCCTGTCCTTCCAGCCAATTTGCTTTAGTGTCTATACCACACAACTCTTCAAACTCATCAAGACCCCATTATTTGTATCACTTTTTCACTATCAGCTCCCTCCCATTTTCACTTCCTTCTCTACTCAGCTTAGAGAAGAGTCCATTACTACAGGCACTCTCTTCATACAACTTCAATGAACTTGCCTGTCTGTCTCCATCTCAATCTCCAGTTACTTGACTGGTTAGCCCCCAACCCTAAGTGTACCCCAGCTATCAGAGTTTTTCGTGCCTACACCTGAGCAACTGAAAATTGCCAGAAAAAAAAAAAAATTACCGGGCTGGACCTACTGGTTCCTTTTTCAGTTCATGACCACAAACCTCAAATAAGCACACAACACTGAGATCTCTATTTTTCCGTCTTGCATTTAGCCTTCAACCCACTTTGCTCTGCCTGCTGTCAATATTGCTCCATCAAAATCCTTCTATCAAGGTCAAAAACAGCTTCTCAGTTTCAAAATTCAGCGCGTGGTGGGGGAGGGGGAATGTGAAAGGAATCAAAATGTACAAACTTCCAGTTATAAAACAAGTCACGGGGATGTAATGTGTATCATGGCGACTATAGTTAATAATACTGTATTGAATAGTTGAAAGTTGTTAAGAGAGTACATCTTAAAAGTCTTGTGAGAAAAAATTTTTTTGTTAATTATGTATGGTGATGGATGGTAACTAGATTTATTGTGGTGATCTCAGTGTATACAAACATGGAATCATTATGCTGTACACCTGAAACTAATATGTCAATTATACCTCAATTAAAAAAATTCCAAAGGCAGAATAGATTATATAAAGATTTCTCTGAATAAAATGGTGTTAATACTGAGACCACCTGCAGGTTAATGCTGGAAATTTCTTCATTGAACATTTTCCTAAAAGATTTGAAAGACCAAGTGCACAAACATCCAGGTGTGAAATGTTACTAAATTCTTTCAGGTAGTGAAATGTGAAACAGGTAGTATGGTCATGCCTGGGTGAGTTGTTAAGTAACTTAATATATTAAGGAGACAGAATGCAGCCTTTTACACCTGCTGTTACGGGAGGCTGTACAGTACAGTGGGTAATAGCTCAGGTTTTGGCAACAGACAGTTGGGGTTTCACTCCCAATTCCACCATTTACTATGTTTTAAGAGGATTTGACATCTGAGCAGGCCACTGAATCTAAGCCTCAGTTTCCTCATCTGTAGAATGGAAATAATAGGGTTAATGTATGTAATCTGTGAGGTAATGCATCAAAGTGGTTATTCAGTTACTTTGTACATAGTGAATGTCCAATAAATGCCAGTTGTCTTAATTAAAAAAAAAATTCAGTGCATCCTTCTCAGTCTTCATCTTTCTCTACCTCTCAATACCCTGTTGCAGTTGACCATTCCTTCCTCCTGGGAACATTTGCTCCTGTCTTGGCTTTTGTAACACCCCACACTGGTTTTTCTCCTTTGTGTTCATCCCTGTTTGGGGAACTAAGATCCTGCAAGCCGCATGGTACAGTCAAAAAAAAAAAAAATTTTCAGTTCACTCTCTCCCTAGGAAACCTGATCTCTCAAAATTTGTATCTATAGATCTATAATCTATAGCCTTGGCCTCTCCTCTGAGCTCCAGTCTTATGTATGCATATGCTAATTTGACATCTCTGCTTGGATGTCTAATAAAGAGCTAAAATATAACTCATCCAAAATAGATCTGTTTATATCACCCACTTGAACCTGTTGTTCCCGTCTTCCTTTTTGAAATAAAGCCAGTTCTTCCAGGGGTCATAAACCTAGGAGTCGTCTTTCCCCTTCACCCACATTCAATCCATCAGCATGCCCTTCCTATTTTACTTCCAAAATTTATCTCAAATCCATTCCCAATCTCCCCTCCCCACACCTACTTTACCATCCTTGCCCCCATTCTGGTTCAAGTTACCACCATCTTTTGCCTCATCTTCTGCAATAACCTTCTTACTGATCTTCCAGTAAAGTCTTCTCTTTTGTATAAGTGTCAAAGGGAGTTTTAAACAATGTAAATCACCCATCTCAAGGCTTCCACTGTAACTAAACTAAAATCCAGACTCTTTCCTGTGGTCAACAAGGCCTCCTTTGTAAGATGACCCCTGTCTGCCTCTCCAACCTGCTCTTAGCACCCTTTTCATCAGGTTCCAGTAGGGCCGCCACACCCATGCTGACCCCCTTTCTAGTCTTTGGACAAGCCGAGCTCTTTCTCCTTTTTTAAAAAAATAAATTTATTATTTATTTATTCATTTATTTATTTCTAAATTGATATTCAGGGTTTACTTTTTTTCAGGGTTTACATTCTTTTTTTTTTAAGCTTTTTTTAAAATTTATTTATTTTATTTTTTTTATTTTTGTCTGTGTTGGGTCTTCATTTCTGTGCGTGGGCTTTCTCTAGTTGCTGCGAGCAGGGGCTACTCTTCGTTGCAGTGTGCAAGCTTCTCATTGCGGTGGCTTCTCTTGTTGCGGAACGTGGGCTCTAGGCGTGCGGGCTTTGGTAGTTGTGGCTTGCGGGCTCAGTAGTTGTGGCTCGCAGGCTCTAGAGCTCAGGCTCAGTAGTTGTGGCGCACGGGCTTGGTTGCTCCGTGGCATGTGGGATCTTCCCGGACCAGGGCTCGAACCCGTGTCCCCTGCATTGGTAGGCAGATTCTTAACCACTGCGCCACCAAGGAAGTCCCAAGCCGAGGTCTTTCTTACCATAGGGTCTTAGAAGTAGCTTTTCCTCAGCCTGGAATGCTCTTCCCCAGAATCCTCAAATGGCATCTCCTACTTGTAATTCAGAACTCAGCTCAAATATAATCTCTTGAGAGAGGACTTCCCTGACTACCTTATCTAAACTTTACTCTTTTCCTTACCTTTTTTATTTCTATCATATCACTTGTTATAATGATGACTTGTTTAATATTTGTTTACCTTTTTAACTGATTGTCCTCTCTCACTGGATGTCTGTGCCATGTGGGCAGGAACTTGGTCTGTCTAGTTTACTCCTGGACCCTAGGTCTTAGAATCATCTGTAGCTCACAGTAGGTGTTCAATGAACATTTGTTAGGTCAATGAACACAGAGTTAGACAGTTAGATGTGCTGACAGGAACTGGTGAAAGATCTGGGCTGGAGATAAAGATTTGGGGATTATTTTAAAAATAAATCTTAGGGCTTCCCTGGTGGTGCAGTGGTTAAGAATCTGCCTGCCAATGCAGGGGACACAGGTTTGAACCCTGGTCTGGGAAGTTCCCACATGCTGCGGAGCAACGAAGCCCATGCGCCACAACTACTGAGCCTGCACTCTAGAGCCCACGAGCCACAACTACTGAAGCCTGCATGCCTAGAGCCAGTGCTCTGCAACAAGAGAAGCCACCGCAATGAGAAGCCTGCGCACCGCAACGAAGAGTAGCCCCTGCTCGCCACAACTAGAGAAAGCCCACGCGCAGCAACGAAAACCCAACGCAGCCAAAAATAAATAAATAAAATAAATAAATAAATTTAAAAAAATCTTAATAAGCAAGGAATAGAAGGGAACTTCATTAACCTGTTAAAATGATCTACAAAAAAAATCTACAGCATGAAAAAAATAATGAAACATCAAAATAACCCTTTAAGAATGGAAAAAAACAAGGGTGCCCACTACTACTTCTACACCACTCTGCTGGAGGTCCTAGCCAGCACAGTGAGGCAAAAAGAGAAACAATGTATCAAAAGAAAGAAATAGAAACACCATTATTTGGACTTACATTATTTACATAGAAAATAAAAATAATCTATAAATTGTTAATTTAGAGTTTAGTGAGGTTGCAGGATCAACATACAAAAATCAACTGCTTTTTAAAATAATTTTTTATATACCAGAAAAATGCAGACTATCCCATTATTCTAAGCTTATTTGTGTACGTAAATGAAAACAACCATTCTGTCACTACAAAACTCACTGTGAACCCAGTTAATTAAAAAAAGAAAACATCCTAGAGACAACCAAAGCATATTATCATACTTCAAAATACAAAAAAAGGACTTTCCTGGTAGCACAGTGGTTAAGAATCCAGCTGCCAATGCAGGGCACACTGGTTCAAGCCCTAGTAAGGGAAGATCCCACATGCAGTGGAGCAACTAAGCCCGTGAGCCACAACTACTGAAGCCTGTGCTCCACAACAAGAAAAGCCACTGCAATGAGAAGCTCACACACCGCAAGGAAGAGTAGCCCCCGCTTGCTGCAACTAGAGAAAGCCTGTGTGCAGCAACAAAGACCCAACACAGCCAAAAAAAAGAAAAAAAAATCCTAAGACTATCCAGAGAAGAAAAAAAAGTAGGTCACTGAGGTCACTGACAATGGAATAAGAATCAACAGCAACACTGGATGCTAAAAGACAATGGACCAATGCTTTCACATTTTTGAAGAAAAAATATTTGACCTTAAACATAAAATTCTATACCCAGCTAAACTGGCACTTAATTATAGATGTTTAAAATAATGGCATTTTCAGCTGTTATTATAAGGACTTGGAAAATTTGCCTCATGTATACTCATCAGAAGTTATCTGATAATATGCTCCAGCAAAAGAAGGGAGTAACAAAAAATAATTAGACTTGATCTAGGATGCAGTAGACTCATCCCAGGAGAGCAGCCAAGGGGAGTCCTAAGAAGACTTCTATGTAGGAAGCGTAGCCCAAAGCAACCAGCCCAGGTTAGAGGGTAACATAGAGACTTCTAGGAGGGAGAGTTTCAAGAAAAAGGGCTTGATAGGATAAGTGGTACAATAGCACTGGGGTGGGATAGGGAAGGGAAGGATTTTAATTATACTCAAGATACTGCAAGAAAAAAAAGTATAATTAGAAATGCTAGGCCTCCAAAAAAAAAATCTGTGTAAGGAATGAAAATAATCCATTATAGTATTTGACTCTCCTATTCAACATTTACAAAGTCACAATAGTGTAAAAACCATTTATTGCTATAACTAAATATGATAATTTAATGATTTAGAATAAAAGATGGAAAGTAGCATGACAGTTAAATCCTTATCAGTTACAATAAGAATAAATATATAAGGTCTAAAATGGATAAATCAAGAAAAAGCATTATATCATTTAGAATAAATGGAGGTAACTACGAGAAGAAACTGCTAAAAGAGTTAAAAGGGATTGCCTTTGGTAAGCAGGATTTACGAATGGGGAAGGGCACATATGAGAAATACGTTTGTTTTTCACTATAATCCTTAATACACTGATTATGAACTATGTGTATTTACTACTTTGATAAAACTGAAAATTTACTTAAATAGAAAGATTTTTGGTCCAGAAAGGAGGGAGGGTGTCAGAAACGGATTTTTTTCTGGTAAAGCTAAGGAAGCTTTAGAGCCCCCGGGAAGGCTGGAATTTGTTTTAGGTGAGAGAGGAAACCATGTTGCAATCAAGCAGAATTTCTGATAACCTGCCTCAAGAGATCTCAGAGAAAGGGAACAATTTTCCAAGCATACAGCTATTTGTGGTTTATTTTCTCATTCTAAATAGACAATCCTATTCAAATGCAATTAAAAATTTTTTTTCCCTAAAGAGAGTCCTTCAAACAGGGTAAATTTTAGGTTTCACAAAACCTGGGTTAGCTCCAGGGAGTTGTTTCCCAAAGGAGTCCAGATTCACTTTTTTTTTTTAATGGTAGATTTATGTTTTTATGCAGATTCACTCTTTTTTTTTTTTTTTTTTGCTGCACTTGGGCTTTCTCTAGTTGCAGCGAGGGGGGGCTACTCTTTGTTGTGGTGCGTGGTCTTCTCATTGTGGTGGCTTCTCTTGTTGCAGAGCACCAGCTCTAGGTGCGCGGGCTTCAGTAGTTGTGGCACGCAGGCTCAGTAGTTGTGGCTCCCAGGCTCAGTAGTTGTGGCTCCCGGGCTCTAGAGCGCAGGCTCAGTCGTTGTGGCGCACGGGCTTAGTTGCTCCGCGGCATGTGGGATCTTCCCGGACCAGGGCTCGAACCGTGTCCCCTGCATAGGCAGGTGGATTCTTAACCACTGTGCCACCAGGGAAGCCCTGCAGATTCACTCTTTTTTTTTTTTTTAATTTTTTTTTTTTTTATAGTAATCTTTTATTTATTTATTTATTTATTTTTATTCTTGGCCGTGTTGGGTCTTCGTTTCTGTGCGAGGGCTCTCTCTAGTTGTGGCAAGTGGGGGCCACTCTTCATCGCGGTGCGCGGGCCTCTCACTATTGCGACCTCTCTCGTTGCCGAGCACAGGCTCCAGACGCGCAGGCTCAGCAGCTGTGGCTCACGGGCCCCGTTGCTCCGCGGCATGTGGGATCTTCCCAGACCAGGGCTCGAACCCGTATCCCCTCCATTAGCAGGCAGACTCCCAACCACTGCGCCACCAGGGAAGCCCCAGATTCACTCTTAATGTTCATTTGTTCCTTTTAATTCTTGTTTTAGGGGGAGAGTGAGGACAATTTTTTCGGTAATTTTTGGAATCAAGAAAATGTATTAGAACCTGGTCCTCCTCTGGCTACCTTACCTGGAGCTCACAGAGACTGTAAGACCTTTGAGGATAGGAACAGAGCTGTATTCTCTGTGTCTTCTACAGTTCAGGTACAAAGTTAATGCAGGTTCAGTAAATATTTTTGAAGGAACAGATACATTTGAGTGCCATTAGGTATCATTTTTCCTTCTTCTCCGTCTCTTTATTAAGACTGTTATGCAAGGCAGAAAGCTGTGGGAATGAGGATGAGAAGAGGTAGAGCGGGGTAAGGTTGCTTTTTCCAAGCCCTAGATCCCACACTTAGACTTCACATAGTAGATGCCTTTCTGGATATTTTGTACCGTGTATAGCAGATTTTGCTAATCTCAACTCACTTTACACATAGAGATTATTAACGATGTTTAAACATGTTGTGCTATGAGACGCAGAACATTTTACTTATTTCAAGAATCTTTTTGTGCAACTTTCTGTAAAGTGAATTACCAGCATATATGAAAGTCAATTTTGGGGGTGTGCTTAAAATGGGGCACACCAGTACTAAGTTCGGCTTTAACAATGACTAATTCGCACACCATGTGTGGAGTGTTAGATAGCTGTTGGGCGCTCGCCAACAACTAGGCATCACCACTTCTTTTAGCCCCTTCACTCTCAGACCACCTGCTTCGACCCGGAGGTGCTGTCTTGATCCCCCGCGACCTCTTTGTCATGGCGTCCGCGGGGCGTCTCCCGCCGAGGCCCCGGCACCCAGCCAGGCGGCGACCTTCCCAAGATGGCGGCGTCAGGGGCCACTGCGCGGAGGGGGCGGGGTTCCGCCTCCGGAGGCGGGGCAGGGAGCCAGAGGGGTCGGCCTAGCGGGAGGGCAGCTTCCGAAGTAGGCAGCCCCAGCGCGCCTGCGTGGAGCGACCCTGCGCGCAGTGAGGCAGTGGCGGGGGAAGGCACCGGTGGGGCCGACTGGCGGGTTGAAGGAGGGAAGCGGGCGAGCGAAGTCCCAGTGCGCGCCGCGGCGGCACGGGTACCCTCCCCTTCCGGGCGTGAGGCGCTGTGAGGAAAGCTGAAGCGAGCGGACTCGCACCGGCAGCGAGACGCCGCTACCGCCGCCCCAGCCCAGCCTCCCTCGGCTTCGGCGCTCCCGTCGTGGGGGCCCGGGTTCCTCAGCACACCCAGCTCCAGCAGCCCCAGAGCCTGTCCCCAGTCTTTCGGAAGCCCCGGCGCCAGCCCGGGCCCTTGGCGGGGAGGATGACGGAGCTGCAGTCGGCACTGCTACTGCGAAGACAGCTGGCAGGTGAGCGGGCGGGCGGAGGGGCGCCGGCCCGGGCCGCGATCGCGGCGAGCAGCTGCCCGCTCCTCCTCTCCTCCTCCTGGGCGCTCCCGGGCGGGCGGCCGGACGGGCGAGGGGAAGCGGCAGCCCCCGGCGAGGCCGGGCGCGGGCCTGCGAGGTTGGTGAGCCAGGGCGCCAGTCCCGGCCGGGCCCATCACTTCTTTCCCTGCTTTCTTAGGGCATTAGGGGCGGGGACGCGCCCCAGCCTCGGCCCCAGGATCTGGCCTGCCGCCCCGGGGGAAGGAGGGGAGGTTGCCCCCTCCCCCACTGTTCGGTGGGATGTTGCGGGGGAGGGGCTGTAGGTCCCCAGCCCCGGCGGACCCTCCCTGGAGGGGCGGGTCCGGGCTCAGGTGCGGCAGAGGCCGCCGGACCCCCGAGGCAGGAAGAGCGTCTGGGCCGGGCCGGCTGCGCGTCCCGGGCTCGGGTGTCCGAGCCGCGGGCGGACAGCCGGGGGCCGGGTGGGCGAGAGGAACTGGCCCCCGGGCGGATAGGTGAGGCGCGCCAAACTTCTGCCCAGGCAGCGCCGGGTCCACGGAGTTGTGGCGGACAACAAAAGCCCCGGCCTCCGCGGCCTCGTCGCGGGCCCGCGGGGTCTGAGAACCCTGCGGGGCGCGGGACGCCGCCTCGCCTGCCTCTGCCTGGCACGGGCTCCGGCTGCGCCGCCCGGCTGGGGGAGGGTAGAGAGCCGAGCGCCGAGAGCCGCTCGCTGGCCGGCTCGGGGCTTTGTGCTCCGAGCGACTCCGGCTCCTGAGCAGGCCTGCGGGTCCCCGGGGCTGAGGCCCGCGGGCTCTGGCTTGGGGCGGTGGCCGGTCTGCCTCCCCAGAGGTGCCTGCGTCCCCCCTCCCCCATTGTCCCGGCCTCCGGCCGTTTGCGGCTTCCAGGTTGACTTTTTAGGGGGTTGGCTCCGACTCTGCTAGGACTGTGTGAGCGGAGCATGCGCACTGGGGACAGGGACGTACGTGTGCGGAGTGGAAGGGGGGAGGCGGGTTGGTGGCTTCACAATGCCGCCCCACGTGCTGCCAGATTTAAAGAGAAATGAACCAGCAGTTACCACTGCTGCCCAACGCCCAGCCTGTGTCCTTCTCCGTTCTGACGGATCTTCACCTCCCCACTCCACAGCCAGCGGCCCTGAGCCCTCGGCAGAACCCAGAGGCTGGAATGAAGACATCTATTTTTGAAATAGGTTTACTAAGACTTAGGTTGAGGTGTTAGTTAAATCACCTTTATGGCTTCTTAAGGAAAAGGTTGTCAGGGGCTGTTACAGGTTGTATAATTAGGTTTATTATTAGAGCATGAGCAAGCAGGTTTGGACAAGTACTAAAGTTCTAAATGCTCAGGGGGAGTGACGGAGTGAATGGAGAATTTCTGGTGATACCTGTGTCCATCGCAAATGTATTGGGCAAGCAGTGAAAGAATAACTTTACTGAATCTTATATTTGCAAACACACGTTACTCTTATGTGTATTTTTCTGGTTTGTTTTGTTTTGGAGGAAGGAATTAAGATGTTCTTTTTTCTCCCTAAGAATACTTTAATCAGAATAAGTTTTAATTATGTGGTGAACTGTTAAACAGTATTAAAATACTAAATCAGTATTAAAACAGTACTCAACTCTTTCATAATGTGAAAGATACATATTTTAAAGGTGTAAAATAAGTTAAGTAGTTACTAAGAAAGTAAAGTATGACTAATAACAGTGTTACCAGCAGCAGTATTTCAAAATTCTTGCCAACCTATTTGTGAACGGACTGTAAATTTTGATAGCCACTTGGTTCAGTTTTGCACTCTTTTACAAGATTAATCCCAAATATTGATAAGACATTTCCCAAAGCTCTTTCTTAATGGTTGACTTTTTGATAAGGCACACCAAGATATGCTTTAAGTTTGGAGGACGGAATGATTTAGTTTGTAATTTTTCATGCCTCCTTATAAAGTTACTTAGCTGCTGATTAATTTTCTTGTCTTCTTGATCAGAAACAATGGACTGTTCTTAATATTTTCTTAAATTTTTGAAGGTTATTGATTAACATGCTCAAAATGTATAAAACAGGCCAAGGCCAGTGTATTAAGGAAAATGTGAAAATACCAAGTTTATTGGGAAGACTTGATAAAACTACATACTGAAATAAAGGCCCTGTTGTATTTTAGTCGTTAGTAGTACATTGAGCTTTTTGGTTTTTCAAATATCATTTGAAAATAGGAAAGAATGGTAAAGTGTAATCTCTTGAAATAATTTAGAGTGAACTTTTGGAAGGCTTAATAATAAATGCTTTGAAAATCTTGAAATGTATTGAACTGAGTAGACACACAAACCTAAGCCATTCTGGCTGCTAGAATTTCAGAAACTTAACAACAACAGTGGCTAACAATAGTACATTTATTGAGCCCCTAGTCTGCCAGTCCTGAAGGATTTTACTTCATTACTTGAGGGGAGAATTTATTGTGTGTGTGTGGTGTTTTGTTGGTAACTGTAATGAAGAACCTGGTTACTTTCTGAGTGAAGCAGAATGGTTCCTTGGGTTGCAGAGTTTCTCAGCCTCAGCACCACTGATATTTTGGGCTGATTATTGTTGTGAAGGCCTATACTATGCATAATAGAATGTTTAGCAGCATTCTTGGCCCCTACCCACCAGATGCCAGTAGTACATACACCTCCTCAGTTGTGACAACCAAAAATGTCTCTGTTGCCAGATGTCCCCTGAGGATCATAGTCATCTGAGGTTGAAAACTCTCTGGTTTAAGGTGTTTTAGTTAAGACCATAATGGCCATTGTGAAGCAAGTAAGAACACCTAACAGATTCATGAAATCAGATAGGTTGTGTATTTCTTTGTGGGTATTATTAGACCATGACTTACTCCGTTGCGAATTCAGCAGTCACAGTTCAGTTTTTGCAGCGCATAATGCTAAACACTAAGAAATCCCACAGCACAAGAGATAATATAATTTTTTTTTTGAAAAGGTATTGTAAACAGTGGTTAAAAATACAAAGAGTATAAAAAGGTTTAGTTTTTCCATCCCGACCCACGCTGCTTTTCTTGGAAGCAGCCATCATTGATAATTTCTTGTGTGTCTTCTTATACTGTATATGTTTATATAGCTATATATGTTTATATGGGCTAACGATTGCTGAGGACTAGCATAGCATCTACCAAGCATTTCGCTGAGAGCTTTATGTGTATTATCTCATTTAATCCTCCTAATAAGGAAATTGAGGCTAAGAGAGTATCAGTAACTTGCCCAATGTCACACAGGTAGTAAGTGGTGCTGCTAGATTCATATTCAGGACCTTCTTATTAGAGACATCGTTGTTTTTAATTGGCTATATTGTCTTCCAGGGAGCAACAATTTAACACAATTGTGAAATACGGTTTTATAAATTTAAATATTTGAGCTTAATTTATCCAGTAACTACCAAAATGATTGGGGAAATGTTCTCATCTTAATAAAATTTTATGTACGAAATAATGCACATTAAAATCTAAGTGATATTCTTAAGGTAATCATAAAAAGATGTTTTAGCCGTTGACACTTTACGACCAACATTCTGCAGAATGTCATAGATTGAAAGTAGCGCTAAGCTTTTTTGTGTTAGCAGTTAACTCTGAGAAAATAAATTGGACTAATTGGACTTATTCCCTACTATAACCATACTAACTTTTACTTTATGACAAGCATTTATAAAGAATAAGAGGATTTTTTTTTTTTAAGATCACTTGAGTTTTTTTTAACATTGACAACACAGTAGTTGCTTTCTCATAGTTACCTGTCATCCCAGAACTAGCCAGAATCTCTTAAGCAGTAACAATAATTGAACTCCTTTTACTGTAGAAATTTTGATTGCATATTTTAAAGTAATCTGCAACATTCCCAAATCTTTGTCTCCTTGTCTACCCATGTAAGTAGGTTGTGATGAGTTAGTTATGTGTGTTTCTCAGATTTATGTGCAATAAAATCACTTGGGAGTATGTTAAAAATACAGATTCCTGGCCTCATTTTCACAGAGTATTAGTCTACATGTCCAGATGGGGCCAAAGAAAGCCCAATTTTTAATTTTTCTCATTGGCCTTTCTAGAATGTGTTGGCATTCTGACATAAAATTTCATAATCTTAAAGTAGCAGAAATATAGTAATGGATTATCGACAGGAATACCCTAGTGGTAGAAGATTCTAGGTGATGAGCAGAATGTTAATATTCGTATATTAATAGTTGTTTACCCACGTATTTAGAAATAGAAGAAAAGTCTAAAGGTAAGTTTATATTTCATCAAACTACTAATTGTTTAATAGAGTTTGGGAATTTTTATATCCAGAAATCATTACACTGTTATAGAAATAATGCAACTACTATATGCTGTCAGAAAAAAAGTATAAATGAAACAGACATTGTGGCTGAGGGAGGGGTGTTGGATGATTTGTAATCCCTGTAGTGGAGGGAGCAGCAAGGAATTATGCATCTGATGTTATGTTACAGAATCTTATTTCAAAATATGTACATATATTGAATCATGTGTATACCTTAAACACACACAATGTCATATGTCAATTTTATCTCGGTAAAGCTGGGAAAAAAGTCTAATTTTTTAGTGAGTAAGTGAATTTTCTTAACATTAGGGAGTAAATGTTTTAAGTTATAATTTGTGCTACTCTGAATATTTTTGATATATAATGAAATTTAGTTGTTTATAAGTAATGGTAGTTTAATTTTGTATAAACTCAGAATGAAACGTACTCGTCTTTTGTAATGGATGATCTCACTTTCTCAAGTACTGCTTAATATATTAAAATGCTGAAGTAAACTCTAATTTGTACGTATTAGTATATTAGTATAATCTGTACTTACTGTAAAGTAGTGCCAAAGTATATGGTTTTATTATATAGTTTATATGAGTTAATACACATTATATTTGGTGATATGGGTGCATATAAATGTGACATTAGATGCCTTCATTATTAATAGAGTGATATCGAGTGCGGAAAATCTGAAAATCCATTCACTACTACTATATTATTGTTGCTTTTTGACTTTTCAGGTGAAGAGAGTTTGTATATATCAAGAAGACTTCCAGTTCTTGGGTTATTTGATCTTGTTTACTTTAGTGCAAGTTTCTTTGAGGAGGGCATGCTAATTTATTGTAAATTGTAGTGTGGATGTGCTTTTGCTTCAAGCAAGTAAAATGCTAAGCATTCTTTTATTTTAATGGACTCACTTCAATTTAGGATGAAGGATTTTGCATTTCTGAATTATTGAGAAATATTTTTGTTAGAATTTAAAACACTAGATGACCTGCAAAAGTCTGTTTAATGCCATCCTTGACTGGTTTATAGGAAATAACTTTTCAGAGAGGAAAGCATAGTATATGCTTATGGAACCAGCCTGGCCAAGTAAACGTAGTATAGTTATATTTGGTTGAAGGCATTTCAGCCACAGAAAAGTACAAATAAAAAAAAGCAAATATTTTGCAAATTTTGGTAACAAACATGAATTATTGGTATGAACAGATAAATGAGGGAATAAGAATAAAATGCGTCTTTGGGAAATAAGATATATACATGTTAAAATACAGAATTAAAAAATTTTTCACCTAGTGCAAGATAGTATTAGGCTAATTCAAGTAAATCAGAATTTTTTTTTTTGGCTGTGCCACGCGGCTTGCGGGATTTTACTTCCCTGACCAGGGATTGAACCTGCGCCCTCGCAGTGAAAGTGTGGATGCTAACCACTGGACGGCCAGGGAATTCCCTAAAAAAGGAATTTTTATCAGTGCTGTTCCATTGATAGATTCTGGCCCTCAAAGAAACAGCTAGGAACAAATTCTGTAGTTTATTGCAGTTGCTGTAGAGATGTGTACTTCTCTTTATGATGTTAAGTTCTAGAAAATTTTTGAAAAGTTAATTTTTGTAAGTGGAAATGTTTACCTTTTATTGATGTTCTATGTTAATGTCTAATAACTTAGAAAAACTGCTACTCTTCCTTTTCTGCTTTTCTTCGCCTTTCTTGTCCATTGGTTAGGGATCTGTTAAAAGTATAAACAACAAAGAACCTAATAATGCCCTTTATATTAGAAGACACTTTTGATTTGCTTTTGAATGTACTTATGCTTTAATTATATTATCAATTTCTTATATAAGGTGTATTTTAATTAGAGTTTCTATTTCAAGACAGAGTAATTTTAGGCAAAGTAGACATGGTGCCAAAAGCATGATCTATAAAAGGAGGAAATATTGGTAAACTGGACATCATCAAAATAAAAAACTTTTGTTTGTGAAAGGCAAACGAAAAGACAAGCTGCAAACTGGAAGAACAAAATTGCAAACTACCTGACAAAAGACTGATCTAGAAAATATAAAGAACTCTTCAAAACTCAACAGTAAAAGAAAACAGCCTGTTTAGAAAATGAGCAAAAGACATGAACGACATTTCAGATGGCAAATAAGCAAATAAAAAGTTATTCAACATCATTAAACACCAGGGAAATGAAAATTGAAACCACAGTAAGATATCACCACATACCTATATAGAATAGTTAAATTAAAAGAGATTAACACCAAATGCTGGCCAGGGGAGGCAGAAAAACTTCATCTCTCATACATTGCTGGTAGGAATGTAAAATGGTACAGCCAGTGTGGAAGCAGTTTGTAGTTTCTTGTTAAACTAAATATACACTTACCATACAACCCATCAAGTACACATTTGGGCATTTATTTTAGAGAAATGAAAACTTATGTCCTCATAAAAACTTACATGCAAATGTTCATAGTAGCTTTATCAGTAATAACTGCAAACTGGAAACAACCCAGATGTCCTTCAGTGGGTGAGTAAACTGTGGTACATCCATATCATGGAATATACTACTCAGCAATAAAAAGAAATATACCATTGATACACAGAACAACTTAGATGATTTCAAGGGAGTTATGCTGAATGAAAAGTTAATCTCAAAATGTTGCATATTCTGTGATTCCATTTATATAAAATTCTTTTTTCTGTGTGGTAAAAAACATAAAATTGACCATCTTAACCATTTTTAAGTGTATGGTTCAGTAGTGTTAAGTATATTCACATTGTTGTGAAACAAATCTCCAACTCTTTCATCTTGAAAAACTGAAAGTCTATACCCATTAAACAACTCTCCCTTTCCCCCTTGACCTAGCTGCTGCTAACAACTGTTTTACTGTTTCTCTGCATTTGATTCATATAAGTAAATTCATACAGTATTTGTCTTTTTGTGACTGGGTCATTAGTGTAACGTATGTTGTAGCATATGACAGGATTTCCTTCCTTTTAAGGCTGAATAATACTCCACTGTCTGTATACACCACATTTTGTTAATCCATTCATCTGTAGATGCATTTGGGTTGCTTTCACTTGTTAGCTATTGTGATTATTGCTGCTGTGAACATGGGTGTGCAGATATCTCTTCAAAATCCTGCTTTCAGTTCTTTTGAATATATACCCAGAAGTGGGATTGCTGGGTCATATGGTAGTTCTGTTTTTTAAAAATAAACCTTATTTTTAGAGCCATTTTATTTTTTATTTTATTATTTTATTTTATTTTATTTTTTGGCCACGCGGCACGGCTTGTGGGATCTTAGTTCCCTGATCAGGGATTGAACCTGCGCCCCAGCAGTGAAAGCGCCGAGTCCTAACCATTGGACCACCTGGGAATTCCCTTTAGAGCTGTTTTAAATTCACAGCAAAATTGAGTGAAAGATACAGAGATTTCCCATAGTACCCCCTGCCCCCACACAAGCTTAGCTTCCCCCATTCTCAGCATCCTCCGCCAGAGTAGTGCATCTGTATTGAGAAGTTTTATTTTTTATGTTTTTGAGCGACCTCCATACTGTTTTCCGTAGCAGCAGCACCATTTTACAACCCCGCCAACACTGTACAGGGCTCCAATTTTCTCCACTTGTTCTCCAACACTTGTTTTTTTGATTGTAGCCATCCTGATTGATGTGAGGTGATATGGTTTTGATTTGCATTTCTCTGATAATTACTGACATTAAGCAACTTTTCCCATCTTCGTTGGCCTTGGTAGATCGCCTTTGGCAAAATGTTGATTCAAGTCCTTTACCCGTTTTTAAAATTAGGTTATTTGATTTTTTGTTGTTAAGTTGTACATGTTCTTTATATACTATGGATATTAACCTTTTATCTGATACGTAATTTGCAAATATTTTCTCTCTTTCCATAGGTTGCCTTTTAACTCTGATTATATCCTTTGCATAAAAGTTTTTAAGTTTGATGTAGTTCCAGGTGTCTATTTTTGCTTTTGTTGCCTGTGCTTTTGGTGTCACATCCAAGAAATCAGTGCTAAGTCCAATATCACAAAACTTCTCTAGTAGTTTTATAGTTTAGGTCTCACGTTAGGTCTTTAATCCGTTGTGGGTAAATTTTTGTATGTCGTGTAAGATAAGGGTTCAACTTCATTCTTTTCTATATGAATATCCAGTTTTCCCAACACCATTCGTTGAAGAGACTTCCCTTTCCCCATTGAATGGTCTTAACACCCTTATAAAATTCTTGAAATGACAAAATTGTAGAGATGGAGAATAGATTAGTGGTTTTTAAGGATTAAGGATGGTAATAGTGTGTTGCTATAAGGCGGCTGCATAAAGGATCTTTGTGGTTATGGAACTGTTTCTATCTTATAGTGGTTACACAAATCTGCAAATGTGATAAAATTGCATAGAGCTATACACACACACAAATAAGAGTGATACAATAAGAATAAAGTGTGTGGATTGTGCCAATGTCAATTTCTTGGGTCCGCTATTATACGATAGTGATGCAGGATGTTAGCATTGAGAGAAACTGGGTAAAGGGTATAGGAGATCTTTCTGTTCTGTTTTTTCCATTGCCCTATAAATCTGTGTATTAAAATAAAAAACTTTAAAAAGTCACTTGTAACCAGAGCATTTTTATCAGTCTTTTTTCATGTAGAGAACTCCTTTTTAAACTTACTATTCATAGTTATAAACATAGCAACATAATTGCCATAACAACACTTTCAAGGAATAGGAAGTTGGAATTGAGAAATCTGTAGTTTGAGGTAGAAATTGCATCTTAATTTTAAATAATCCTCCTTTAAACTTCTTGTGTTGTCGTTTGGAAAATAGAAGAGAGGATCAGTACAAAAGCTCATTTATTGAGCTCTTCAGTTGCATTGAGAAATGCTGGGGGAATGCAAAGATAATTGATATGGTATTCCTGCCTTGAGGTGCTACATTTTGTAGGCGTTGATGGACATGTAAACAAAGTTATAATGCAACATAAGTACATATTGCAGTATAAGTATAAAATACATGTGGAAGGAGCAGAAGGTAGCACTGAGGAAGGAGTGATTAATTATGGGAGAGTACAGTGAAGTCAGGGAAGGCTGCATAGGAAAAGGACTATATTTTGGATACAGCAGAATCAAGATGTCAGTTCTTTTAAGAGCATTAACTTATATATTAAAAAAAACTTTGAATTTAGCAGTGTAGAAAAAACAGTAATTAGAATTACTTAGCATGACAGAAGTCTAAAGTTGACAGATTTAAAACAAATAGGTATTTATGAAAGACAAATAACCCTGTTGAAGATTTCCAAGAAAATAGTCTGGGCACAACTTTCAAGGGATGGCAGTAATTTGTAATTAAAAAAATTTTGTAAAGAACTTAAGCCTGCTTACTTCACTAACATATAAAAGAGGGAAGAGGGCAGGAAGGAAACAGGTTACTCTTCATGATCCTAGACTTTCCATATGTGGTCACATTCAGTTCTTACAGCAAATGTTTGGAGTAAATATTATCACCTTTTTGAGATAAGGAAATTAAGGTTTATATTATATCTCGTATTTCGCCAAGCTAACCCTGATGGAGCTGGCTGGCAGAAATATATCTGTCTGCCGATGAAACCCAAGCCCTTTCCATATCAATAGTTTCTTTAACATTTGGGGGCTTCTTAGACTCCTTTGAGAATTTAGTAAGCATTAAAGACCTTCTCCTGAGAAAAATGCATACAATTTTGGGTATAATTTTGGAGGTTTTTGTGATCTCTTGAGTGAAGCTCATTTATGCACATATAGTACTGTCTCTTACATCATTCAGCAAATTTGATGCCTGTTTTGTATAGTATATAGGGATGCCAAATGAATAAGTTATTCTTGTATTCTAGGAACTTGTAGTCTGTAGAAAATCCTCAGAGGGCTGCTTTAAAATACTGTATCAGAGAAAGTCAGGGAAAGCTTGCTTCTACCTGGAAGGCTTTTGAGGAGTTGGTGGCATTTATTTGTGCTTGACTTTTAAAGGATATGTAAAATTTGATCACATAAAATAGGAAAGTATTTAAAGCTGAGGGAAAAGAACAAGCAAGACAGAAAGCTTGTTCTGAAAACAATTCAGTGTGATTGGAGTATATGATAAACTGAACTAGTGGGAAAATAATATTTGGAAAGGTTGGTTTTATTTGTGGAATACTGTAAAGATACTGAAGAATAGAGTCACTGAGGGGGGGGGAGGTGATGTGATCCAAAGTATGTGGGACCAGTGCTTCTCATTATCTGTGGTGAAAGACCAATTTAAAAAAATTTTCCAGGGACTTCCCTGGTGGTCCAGTGACTAAGACTCCATGCTGCCAATGCAGGGGGCCCAGGTTCGATTCCCTGGTCAGGGAACTGGATCCCACATGCCATAACTAAGAGTTTGAATGTCGCAACTAAAAGATCCCGCGTGCGGCCACGAAGACCTGACACAGCCAAGTAAGTAAATAAATATCAATTCATTATATAATATTTTAAAAAGCAATAAAAATGAATTATTAGAAAAATGAAATAAAGACAGATTCCAGCCCATATTTATAATGTTAGGTTCATCGTATAAAATGACCATCAAATTGCTATCTGAGTTTTGAAGTGCTTCCTTTGGCTTGTGGTCACAGACCAGTAACAGTTTGGTGGATTGGCACCAGTTAAGGGGCCACACTTCAGCACTGCTTTGGGCAGAGTGGAGAATGATACTAGACTACGGTCTCTCCATAAGGACAGAGATTTTTGTTTTTGTTTATTAACTGACATATCACAGATGCCTAGAAGGGTGACTGAAACAGCAAGCAACCAGTAAATACTTACTGAATAGATTAAAATTACCATTCTAGATCTGTCCCCCCCCCCCCCACAGGATTTAAGCACATGTGAACTGAACCTTTTAAGGTAGAAAGGGAAACAATTAGAATACTTCCATTCAGTAAACATTTAATTCCTTCTATATGCCAGGCCCTGGGAATACAAAGATTCATGATACAATTCCAGGCTTCCCCTTCTAGTGGGGAGCGTAGACTTTTATAAATAAATATTGGTTGATAATTAGAATATATATACTTCACCACAGTAGTATAGACATTCTTGCCCCTATACCACACCCCCCTTCACTTATTTACAGTATAGCTTTGACCAGATGATACTTGTTGGGCACCTTCAGTGCCTCAGCAAGGTCCTTATTTTTCTCTCAAAGCAGTTTCTCTAATGGACAACTTTATCTACTATGACTAGTTTTTCTAACTCTTTATAATTTACCTCAAAAATTAAAGGTTTTCTCCCCCCACCTTTTAAAGCTTTTTTTACTTTTTTAAAAAAAAAATTAATTTATTTTTGGCTGCATCGGGTCTTCATTGCTGCGCGCGGGCTTTTCTCTAGTTGTAGTGAGCGGGGGCTACTCTTCGTTGTGGTACGCAGGCTTCTCATTGCAGTGGCTTCTCTTGTTGCCGAGCATGGGCTCTAGGCGCGTGGGCTTCAGTAGTTGCGGCACATGGGCTCAGTAGTTGTGGCTCCCGGGCTCTAGAGCGCAGGCTCAGTAGTGGCGCACGGGCTTAGTTGCTCCACGGCATGTGGGATCTTCCCGGACCAGGGCTCGAACCCATGTCCCCTGCATTGGCAGGCGGATTCTTAACCACTGCGCCACCAGGGAAGTCCCTTTTTTAACTTTTTTTTCTTTCTTTTTTTTTTTAAATGTCTTCAAAGTTTCTTTCCGGTCCTCAACCTTAGCTATCTTAGGTTTCCTACCAAGGTGGTTAGCCACATTTTCCAGAGGAGGAAACTAAGTTTGGCTTATTCACAATAGCAGAACCAAGACAGCTAGATTTCATTACTCTCTGAGCCTGTTCTTTAACAGTATTTAAACAAGGTCTATATAGAGACTGTAAAAATGTGTTGATCCAATTATTCCTTTCCTACTTGGGTCCTAGGGTGTCTGTGGGGTCATATGTTCTTTGATTTTCTTATGTTTTTGAGGGTGAGTTAAATGTTCTTAAAATAAATGTCAGGTAACCTAAATCAAGGTATTCTAAAGGAAAATGGAATGTGTATGTTTTAAAATACAACTTTCCTAATTACAAATGAACATGTTTATTGTAGATTTGGAAAAGATAAAACATGATACAAACATCAGCCATCCCTTTGTAGCTTAACATTTGATTATTTTTCTTTTCATTGCATTTTGCCTGTTTTGTAAATTGAAATTCTGAAAGGAAGAACCTTTTTTTTTTTGATGTGGACCACTTTTAAAGTCTTTATTGAATTTATTACAATTTTTTTTTAAGCTTTTAAAAATTTTTTTTTGGCTGCGTTGGGTCTTCGTTGCTGCGCATGGGCTTTCTCTAGTTGCGGCGAGCGGGGCCTACTCTTCGTTGAGGTGCGCGGGCTTCTCACTGCAGTGGCTTCTCTTGTTGCGGAGCACGGGCTCCAGGCGTGTGGGCTCAGTAGTTGTGGCTCGCGGGCTCTAGAGCACAGGCTCAATAGTTGTGGCGCACGGGCTTAGTTGCTCCGCAGCATGTGGGATCTTCCCGGACCAGGGCTTGAACCAGTATCCCTTGCGTTGGCAGGCGGATTCTTAACCCCTGTGCCACCAGGGAAGCCCTTAAACTCGATTTTAAACTCGGGTCATCCATCTTATTACCAAAACTACTGCTTTTTATACAATAGTACACTGTTAAATTCTGAAAACTTTGTGACTTTTGGAAGGGGAACTACTATTGCTTGTGGCCTCACCTGACATTTTGAGTTTGTCTGTTTCTCATCTTCTACGCTGTAGGATTCTAAAACTAAAATATCTGTCTATTTCAAGGCTTATGTAGAGAGGGGTGTTACTCTGAGACTTCCCTTAATATTCTTTTACCTAGTAGGATAATATTTATTTTTTGTATTTAGTAGTGTATAGGGTGGTTTATATTGTCATCATTAGCAGTCTAGGACTTTGGACTGTGCTTTATTCAAACTGCTGTGGAGCTCTGTGGTGGGTAATTCCCCAGGGAAATACTGTATCTTCAATGTCTCTTCTGGTTGTTTTTACATCTCTCCCTTAGGATTATACCTTTGCTGCAACTTCTGCCCTTAGCATTTGCCTGGTGGAAAAAGAACAAAACTGTCATTAACCAGTTTGGTTTATATTTAACTCTTGCAGGTGCAGCAGTGGCACAGTGAGGGTGCTGTGCTTCCCGCTGCCCTCTTCAGGGTCTAAGGCATATGGTATGGCTGTTGGGGGAAGCAGTGCCACTGTGATAGGCCTTTTTTTCTTTAAATAAACGTTTTTTAAAAAATTTATTTATTTTATTTATTTATATTTGGCTGTGTTGGGTCTTCGCTGCTGCACACGGGCTTTCTCTAGTTGCGGCGAGCGGGGGCTACTCTTCATTGCAGTGCGTGGGCTTCTCATTGCGGTGGCTTCTCATTGCGGAGCACAGGCTCTAGGTGCGTGGGCTTCAGTAGTTGTGGCACGCGGGCTCAGTAGTTGTGGCTCGTGGGCTCTAGAGCACAGGCTCGGTAGTTGTGGCGCACAGGCTTAGTTGCTCCGCGGCATGTGGGATCCTCCCGGCCCAGGGCTCGAACCCGTGTCCCCTGCATTGGCAGGCGTATTCTTAACCACTGCGCCACCAGGGAAGTCCCGATAGATTATTATTAACTAAAGTCCATACTTTATTCAGATTTCCATATTTATTTATTTATTTATTTAATTTTTTGGCTGTGCCGCATGGCATGTGGAATCGTAGTTCCCCGACCAGGGATCGAACCCACACCCCTTGCAGTGGAAGCTCAGAGTCTTAACCACTGGACCGCCAGGGAAGTCCCAGATTTCCATAGTTTTTACCTTATGTCCATTTTTCTGTTCCAGGTGCCCATCCGGGATATCACATTGCATTTAGTTGTCTTAAGTCTTGTCTGTTCTTGGAGAATTTCTAAAGAGTTTCCTTGTTTTTTGTATCTTACAATATTCGGGAATACCTCTCATGTATTTTGTAGGATGTCTCTCAAATTGGGGTTGTCTAATGCTTTTCTCTTGATTAGACTGGGGTTTTCAGAAAGAATACCACAGAGGTGAAGTGCCCTTCTTACCACATGCCAGTTGATAACCACACAACAACACTGGTGATGTGAACCTTGATCCCTTGGTTAAGGCAGTGGTGAGCAGGTTTCTCCACTGTAAAGTTACTGTTTTTCTCTTCTCCTACCCTTATCTTTGTAAACTACTCACTTAACGATGTCCAGCCCATACTCATGTGGGAAGGAGGGACTAGGCCCCACCTACTGAAGGGGACACTACGTACATCATTTGGAATTCATCTGTAAGGAAGACTTGTCACTTCTCCCATTTATTTGTTAATTCAATCATTTACTCAGTATGGGCTTATATATTTTATATTTTGGGGGTTAAAATCTGTATTGGACAGGGTTCTGCAGAGAAACAGAACCAATAGGATGGATATATAGATATATCTATATGTCATGTGATTGTAGAGGCTGGCTAGTCCAAATTCTGCAGGGTACCCTGGCGCCCTAGAGACGAGTCAGTGTTGTAGTACAACTCCTAAGGCAGTGTGCTGGCAGAATTTCCTCTTGGGGGAGGTCAGTCTTTTTAAAAATTAAGGCCTTCAACTGATTGGATGAGACCCACTCACATTACGGAGGGTGATCTGCTTTACTGAAAGTCTGCTGATTTAAATTGTAATCTCATTTATTAAAACCCCTTCACAGAAACATCTGGAGTAATGTTTGACAACATATCTGGGTACTGTGGCCCAGCAAAGTTGACATAAATTAATCATCATATATTTATTTTGTTCCTTATGTCATTCATTTTGTCCCTAAATTGTTCCAGCTTTGGTCATTGAGAGTTCTTTCAACTTGGCTCTGATGTTGCTTTGATACGCAGTCAACCTTTTAGTTTTTAAGCACTTCCTTATTTTCTGATGACTACAGGATGTGTCAGACCTATCTTGTATTTTCTCTATCTCAGCCCTGGAGTCAGCTGTTTCTCCAAGAATAGTATCTAGAAACCAAGATCTGAGCATTGAAAGTGCTCGTTACTACTGGAGTGTCATTATCTTATAGGACAGCAGTAGGCAATATGTGTATTTTTTTAAAATTAATTAATTAATTAATTAATTTATGGCTGTGTTGGGTCTTCGTTTCTGTGCGAGGGCTTTCTCTAGTTGCAGCGAGCGGGGGCCACTCTTTATCGCGGTGTGTGGGCCTCTCACTATCGCGGCCTCACTTGTTGCAGAGCACAGGCTCCAGACGCGCAGGCTCAGTAATTGTGGCTCACGGGCCCAGTTGCTCCGCGGCATGTGGGATCTTCCCAGACCAGGGCTTGAACCCGTGTCCCCTGCATTAGCAGGCAGATTCTCAACTGCTGCGCCACCAGGGAAGCCCCCAGCAATTTTATTTCTAATTTCCAAGAACTTAAGTCTCTGCTTCTCCTCCCCCCCCCATATGAAAGTATATTTTTTATGGCAGATTTATTGAGGCTTAATTTGCATATCATAAAACCTACTCATTTTAGGTGTACAGTCAGTATGTTTAGAGTTGTGCAACCATCATCATAGTGTAATTTTATTTTATTTTTTAAATAATTTAAAAATTTTGTTTATTTGGTTGTGCTGGGTCTTCGTGGCGGCAGGTGGGCTTCTTAGTTGCAGCTTGCTGGCTCCTTTAGTTGTGGCATGTGAACTCTTGATTGCGCATGCATGTGGGATCTAGATCCCTGACCAGGGATCAAACCCTGTACCCCTGCATTGGGAGTGTGGAGTCTTATCCACTGTGCCACCAGGGAAGTCCCCCATAATGTAATTTTAGAACATTTCCATCACCTCAGCAAGAAGTCTTGTGCCCATTAGGAGACACTCCCCTTTCCCAGCCCCACACCCAGGCAACTGCTAATCTGCTTTCTGGTCCTATGAACTTGCCTTTTCTGGACATTTCATGAAAATGAGATAATACAATATGTTCTTTCGTTATGGCTTTTTTCACTTGGCATAATGTTTTTAAGAGTGATCTGGGTTGGGCTTCCCTGGTGGTGCAGTGGTTAAGAATCCGCCTGCCAATGCAGGGGACATGGGTTCGAGCCCTGGTCTGGGAAGATCCCATATGCCGTGGAGCAGCTAAGCCCGTGAGCTACAACTACTGAAGCCCACATGCCTAGAGCCCATGCTCCACGACAAGAGAAGCCACCGCAATGAGAAGCCCTCACACCGCAACAAAGAGTAGCCCCCACTCGACGCGACTAGAGAAAGCCTGCGCGCAGCAATGAAGACCCAACACAGCCATAAATAAATAAATAAATAAGGAAGGAAGGAAGGAAGGAAGGAAGGTTGGTTGATCTGGGTTGTAGCATATTGTTCCAGCATCATTTGTTGAAGACACTAAACTTTTTCTACTGAATTACCTTGGAACTTCTGTTGAAAATCTATTGACCAACCTATGGTAGGTGTCCTTGGGGACTCTGTATTCAGTTACATTGATCTTTATGTCTACCTTATGCTGATATCACAGTTTGATTATTGCTGTATAGTAAGTCCTAAAATCATGCAGTGTAAGTCTTCTAACTTTGTTTTTCTTTTAAAAATTGTGTAGGCTTTTTGAGGTCTTTTCAAGTCAGTTTGACACAGTTTCTACAAAAAAGCCTACTGTGATTGTGAGTGGAATTGCAGTGAATATATAGATTAATTTGAGGAGAAATGACATCTTAACAATACTGAGTCTTCCATTAATATGGTATATTTCTCCATTTAAGTCTTTTAATTTTATTTATTTATTAAAAAATATTTACCTATTTATTTGGCTACACTGGGTCTTAGTTGCAGCATGCGGGATCTTTAGTTGTGGCATGCGGGATCTTTTAGTTGTGGCATGTGAACTCTTAGTTGTGGCATGTGGGATCTAGTTCCCTGACTGGGGATTGAACATGGCCCCCTGCATTGGGAGCATGGAGTCTTAGCCACTGGACCATCAGGGAAGTCCCTATTTAGGTCTTTTTAAATTTTAGCAAGTTTGTAGTTTTTGCTGTATAGATTTTGTATCTGCTTTGTTAAGTGTATCCCGAAGTATTTCATGTAGAAATACAATTGATTTTTTTTTTCTTTTCTTTCTTTTAAATTTTTATTGGAATGTAGTTGATTTACAATATTGTGTTTCAGGTGTACAGCAAAGTGAATCAGTTATACATATACATATATCCACTCTTTTTTAGATTCTTTTCCCATATAGGTCATTACAGAGTAGTAAGTTGAGTAGCCTGTACTATATATATAGTTATCTATTTTATATATAGTAGTGTGTATATATATAGTCAATCCCAGTCTCCCAGTTCCCACCCACCCCCTTCCCCCTGGCAACCAAAAGTTTGTTTTCTACATCTGTGACTCTATTTCTCTTTTGTAAGTAAGTTCATTTGTACCATTTTTTCTTTTTAGATTCCACATATAAGCGATATCATATATTTGTCTTTCTCTGTCTGACTTACTTCACTTAGTATGACAATCTCTAGGTCCATCCATGTTGCTGCAAATGGCATTATTTTGTTCTTTTTTATGGCTGAGTAATATTTCACTGTATATATGTACCACATCTTCTTTATCCATTCCTCTGTTGATGGACATTTAACAATTGATGTTTTTGGTATTTTGACCTTGTACTGTGCAGCCTTGCTGAATTATTAGATCTAGTAGGCTTTTTATATTTTCCTTAGTATTTTTTACATACACAGCTATAGTCTGCAAATAAACACAGTTTTATTTCTTTAATCTATATGCTTTTAAATTATTTTTCTTGCTACACTCGCCATGATTTGCCGTACAACGTTGCATAGAAGTGATGTAGTGATTTCTCCTTGATTTCATGTTCTGAATCTGGATCACTGTTGCCGTACTCTGTTCTTGACCTCTTGGCGCCAGGGTTGCTGGTAGGTCAGTTCTGTATCTCTCTGGTTGTCGTACTGGAAGTTCTTTCCCTAACTCATTCTTTTAGCCATTTGAATAACTTTGTAAGCACCTAATTTCCCATTAAATTCCTTTCATTAAAATACCGGATGTATTTTCTGTTTTCTGCACCCTGAACCTTGACTGATAACACTTCCATTTACCATATGGCTCGTTCTTAGGGTCCTTGGAGACTATTTCTTTATGGGTCAGGTAATAATTAACATTGGAGTAAAAAAATTAATGTTCTGGCCAGTCTCCTTTTTAATAGTTCCTTCATGATCTGATTCCACTTCTCAATGAGCTACATAGAAACCTTTTCTTTATAGAGATTGGGAAGGCAGTATTATCTTGAAGATGATACGGTTATATTATCTAAGAGTGGTTTAAATAAATAACAGTGGCCCTGCCATTTAATTATAAGTTGCTTCTTTCAGTCCCTGGGTACACATTTTTACAAATAGTTTAATTTGGGGAGTACAGCAGGAAGTACTGCTCAAAACCAGACATTCTGTAAATGCTTTGTTATTCATTTTGAAGTGTTCAAGGTGGTGCCTTGACAGTGTTCTTAGCTAATTAGCTGAGCCATACTATACGGGATAGAAATTTGCTCATTTGTGTATAAGAAAGGAGATCGAAAAACTTCTAAGGCTAATTTGCTTTTCATCAGAGGTAGTCTTGTCCTTTAGGTAAACATTTGAATGCTGACTTTAAATATTACTGGGTTTGGAGACACTGTAGAAATTGCTTCTGAAAGGAAGTACATATGTTTTTTTTTTTTTATTTTTGGCTGCGTTGGGTCTTTGTTGCTGCGCACGGGCTTTCTCTAGTTGTGGCGAGTGGGGGCTACTCTTCGTTGCAGTGCACGGGCTTATCATTGTGGTGGCTCCTCTTGTTGCAGATCACGGGCTCTAGGCACACGGGCTTCAGTAGTTGTGGCTCGCGGGCTTCAGTAGTTGTGGCTCATAGGCTCAGTAGTTGTGGCTCGCAGGCTCTAGAGGGCAGGCTCAGTAGTTGTGGTGCACGGGCTTAGTTGCTCCGAGGCATGTGGGATCTTCCTGGACCAGGGCTTGAACCCGTGTCCCCTGCATTGGCAGGCGGATTCTTAACCACTGCGCCACCAGGGAAGCCCAGTACATTTGTTTAGCAGGGAAGACAGTCAGTTAAATTTGTAATTGCCATAAGATATGAGGTTCATATAGTAGGAAGAGTTGGTGAGAGCATCATTTAGGAAGTGATATCTAAGCTAAGACTAAAGGATAATTATAGGAACTAGCCAGATGTTTGTAAAGGCCAGGACATTTGGGGAAACAGAGAGATCCAGAAGGGCTAGGGGTGGTGGTGGCATGAGTCAGTGAAGAGTATTAAGCCATTTTAAGTATCCATTGGAATAGTCTTCTCTTCAGTAGTAAGGCCTCATTAAGGCTTTCTAGAAGATGTGTGCTCTGCACTAGGTATTTATTCTCTGTTGGCCACATAGAGTATATGTATCTGCACTATAGGTAACTGGTCAGTGAGTATAGTCTGATATTTGCTGCTGCCATATTCAGTTAAGATTACCAAGATTAAATTATATTTTTTGAGAATTGCCTAAAGATTCTGGGGTCATTCCCTTCCTCTTGGGTTCTTAAATGGATATTGTAGTCTGGAATCCTCTGAACTTTTCTATTCAAAATTGTCTGTGCATTTAGTGGAGGGAGAGGAAGATCTGTCTCTTAATTTAGATTCTGAGTTTTGAAACCACCTGCCTGCTGATCTCCCTTTATTCCCTCTCCCCCTCAACAAGTTAAATATCATTGTTATGGATACCCTTAAATGCTTCCTCAGACTCTGCAGAGCGCTGTGCACCTGCCCTGCCGCACACCGCCCTCCACAGAGGTGTCTGTACTGAATTGGGCTTTGGGTGAAAGCACTGCTGTCTCCATCTGTGGAGATAATGCTGTCAGCAGCAGCCTTGTGAAATTCATTGTGGGTGTTGTGAAGATACTATATAACAGTGTCCTTTTTAAGGGGACCTTCAAGGAGTAAGTTCATTCTTTTTGTTAGCAATGCAAATAATTCTTTTTAATCAGAAAAATAATTTTTTCAACTTCAGTGGTACTTAGTTTTGTGGCTTTCTGATCATAGTTCTTTTTCAAATCAGCTGCTAGAAATCTTGAGTTAATTGAACTAGTCATTCATCAAAAAGAGACAGTAAGTAGCCTTAATGACTACTACATTATATTAGTAGCACATAAAACAGTACTTTGCTTGACATATAGTAGGCATTCAGTAAATATATGTTGAATGGATGGCATTGTTCAAGTAGCTGCTAAGTTTAAATCTCTAGAAGGTATGTTAGAAAAGAAATTGCTGGAAGATTATATTAGAAGAGCCAAGCAGTCTTTTTCTTGGATTTCTACAGTTGTATTACTTCCTCTTTAGTATCTTTTTCTGAAGCATATTTCTTCTTTTCTCTGTTCCTCCTTTCTAGACTCCTGTGGAAAGTATAGGTTACATAGATGAGACTGCAGTATCTTACCTACTTCGAAGGACCGTAAAAATTGAGTTCACCGGCTATGTAATCTATATATTTAGGATTATTTCAGTTGAGGTCTGGATACAATGTTCATACTTATTTTTTTTAATTAATTTATTTATTTATTTTTGGCTACACCAGGTCTTAGTTGTGGCTAGTGGGATCTTTCTTGCAGCGTGTGGACTTCTTAGTTGCTGCATGTGGACTTCTTAGTAGTGGCATGTGAACTCTTAGTTGCAGCACGCATGTGGGATCTAGTTCCCCAAACAGGGATCGAACCCCGTGCCCCCTGCATTGGGAGCATGGACTCTTACCCACTGGACCACTGGGGAAGTCCCTATACTTACCGTTGACTTGCATTGATAATTCGATATTCATTGGATTAGTATAAAGAATGATCTACATGTAAAGACTTCTTTAGGTAGGTAGAAAATATACCTAAGATGAGAATTAAAATTGGTCTTCATATTAATGGCAGTAAATGATATTTGTCTTTTAAGGATAGTCATTTTTATAATGAGAAGTTGTAAGTTGTGTAGCAGTTCTGAATACTGTATTGTTGAAACATCAATAGCAGATACGAGCATCCTATTAGTAATTGTAATGTGAAAATAGTTTGAAAAGTGCAGTCGTGAATTATTCAACACTTCTATTTCATATTATGGGAAATAACTATTTTATGATTTTGAATAGAACCATAGGTTGTTTACTTAAAAAAGGATGGCTGTGTTCTTCCTCTCCCTTCTCACTTTGAGTCTCTGGAATCTGTTCTATTTTTACTTGTGGATCTGCATACTGAAGCTGTCTCTGATTTCATGCTCTGAAGATCAACAAGAGATCTTCTCTGTAAGATGAGAGTTGTATAATTGGTGACTATTAGAAGAGTAAACAAGTCTTAGTAAGTCAGTAAACATTTATTGAGGTTTTTTTTTTCAGTAAAAGCAATGCTGTACCAAATGTCTCTTGGTACTATGACTAAAGATAATTCAATAATTCAGTGGCTGGCTTTATGCCTGATAAATAATTGCTAGAAGTAATTTTTTTTTTTAGTATTGTTGAAGCTTTATTTTCTTTATGCTTAATTTTTAAACTCTTTTTAAGTGATCAGTGAAAGTAATACATATGAAATATTTACAAATTGTTGGAAATAAGCCAGGATTATTGAATTTGAAAAAAGTCTGGCAAATCAAATTTAATCTTCATTTTTATTATAAACTGAAAGTGAAGTAGTACTGTTTAAAATTCAAATTGAGCAACATTATACTTTTCAAGGCATTAGAATCTGCTTAGGGCTTGGTTTGAAAAGATTTGGGGCGGGGGGCT
Organism: Balaenoptera ricei; assembly: GCF_028023285.1. NCBI lineage: Eukaryota > Metazoa > Chordata > Mammalia > Artiodactyla > Balaenopteridae > Balaenoptera > Balaenoptera ricei. The sequence goes on along the minus strand of NC_082658.1, from coordinate 52,508,910 downwards.
GTGCTGTGCGGTTTGCAGGATCTTAGTTCCCCCACCAGGGACTGAACCCCGGCCCCGTCAGTGACAGTGTCAAGTTCTAACCACTGGACTGTCAGGGAATTTCCTGAAAAGATTTTTAATTCTTAGAAGATTACCTTTGCTAAACACTGCAGAGAAGACCTAATGACAGCCCTCCCTCCCCCCAAAAAGTAATGAACGTTAGGTTGTTGTTATGAGGCTGGGCCCTGTGTTTCTAGCTGCCCATTTGGTGCTATCGTTCTGCTTGTTCTTTCTGGATCTCTGGCCTAACATGGCATCATATCAGACTTTAATTATGCATCCATTTATTTTGCAAAGCTGATTTAAAGTTTTCAGATAATTAACGTTTTCAAGTTGAAGTTTGATCTTTTATTTCTTTGGCGCATGAATACATATAATAAGCAAAACTTGTTTGAATTTTGAATTGTAGGAAATTTCTAAAGACAGGGGAAATATGTAGCTTTTTCCCACCCTTAGCTCTCATCACTTTTAAAATTCTGGTGTTGTCTGTATATTCATGGTTTGTTCTTTGAAATTGGTATGTTCCATTCTTTATTTTTACCTAAAGTTTTTTTTTAAGGTTATGGCATCCTTCGCCCTCCCCCCCTGCCCCCTGAATTTTGCCTGCTCCTCACCCGTCTTTTATTTCCCCTTAATCTGTGGCAGGGTAGACCTAGGGGCAGATAGCCATATGGAACTTGTCTGTTAGTTAAATAGACAGTTGGGCATACTTTTTTTAAAAAAAGGATTTTATTTATTTATTTATTTGGCTGCATTGGGTCTTTGTTGCTGCACGTGGGCTTTCTCTACTTGCGGCGAGCAGGGGGCTACTCTTTTGTTGCAGTGCGCGGGCTTCTCATTGTGGTGGCGTCTCGTTGTGGAGCACCGGTTCTAGGTGTGCAGACTTCAGTAGTTGTGGCTCGCGGGCTCTAGCGTGCAGGCTCAGTAGTTGTGGTGCACGGACTTAGTTCGTCTGCGGCATGTGGGATCTTCCTGGACCAGGGCTCGAGCCTATGTCCCCTGCATTGGCAGGTGGATTCTTAACCACTGCGCCACCAGGGAAGCCCCTAGCTGTGAAATTTTCTTGCAAAAAATTCACGTCTGAATCTGATCAAGCCTCTGGATCTACCAATTTATAGGAAATACAGGGTACAGAAAAAACATGTTCAAAGACACCACAGGAAGATACAATCAGTAAAATCTAGAAGGAAATTTTATAGGACAAGTGTCTTGTTTTTTTTTTTTTTCAATAAATAAGTGACAGGAAAAGAAAAAGGCTCAGGAAACCTATAAATTATTAACTAAATACAGTGTGGGGATCTTGCTTGGATGGATCCTGATTCTAACCAACTAACTGTAAAAATAGTCTTTACGGAGAAAGTGGTAATTTGAGCACTGGGTATCTGATACTAACAAATTGTTCATTTTTCTTAGGCTGTGATAATAATATTGTGGTTATGTTTTAGAACTTTTAATTTTAGTATGACAGCTGGAATTTAAAATCCAGGTTGAGGGGGTCTGGGTAGGGGAATAGATAAACAAGATGGGCCATGTATTGATAATTGAACCTGGATCATGGGTACATGGTAAACCGTTTTACTATTCTACTCTGCTGATAATTTGGTAAGTTTAAAAAGGGAAATATATGCTTATGCTTTGGTCTTATCTGAATTGCATGAAATCCAGTTTTTATATACGAGGCAAATGAGTTTTCTCAATTGTTAAATTTTTTTCTTGAGTTGTCTTCTCAGACTAAGACCAGTAGAACTTTTGGGGGATAGTATTTATCATTTGAATTATCTGTGAGACTTAAATTCATGCCTCATTTTTTGTGTGTTTCATGGTTGGGCTAAGGATTTTTTTTTTTTTTTTTTAAAGAAATAAGATTAAAATAACTTCTGAGACCCATTCCTTTTGACATTTGCTTCAGTACTAGGGCAAGCTGTATAGAGAACCTTTTTTCGTATTATTGATTGGGCTTCTTATTTGGAGATCCTTTGAAATACAGACTGCTATATGTTGTGTGCTCTAGTGTTAATATCAATAATTAGCTATTCTTTGATTGCTTCTTTTCTTGTTATGCTGTTTATTCCTCATTAACTTGATTTACTGTTGAGGATAACTTTGGCTCTGCCTTCAATAAATGAAGGACATAGTGCTGTTTTAGAAACCTGCTGGAGCACCAGTGTATTTGTTTGCCTCAGTTTTTTCTTTTGGCTAATAGTCATTGCTGTTTTTTTCCAGGGACATCCCTGGAGCTTTAGTTTCCAGAGTTTATATCTGTTGCAACCAAAGAGAAATTTACCAATAATATGTATTTTTTACCTTCTGGAAAAAAGGTTTGAAGAAGAGTATAGTGAAATCTCTCACCCTCTTATATAGGAAAAGAGGACTTGGCCTTGTTTTAAAGCTTTATAGCTTTTAAGTGATTGGATCATGTAAAAACTATCTCACATAGCACTTTCAACTCAAAGTGCTGACATATCAAATTTAATCTCTAAATTTAATTCTATAGTCATTTAGCAAATATTGAGTGCCTACTTTTGTAAGCATTGTAGTACTTTAAAGAACAGAATATAAAAGTCTTGCTGGCACAGAATTTACATTTAGTGTGGGAAGACAGATAATAAACTAGATAATTAAGTTAAAATGTGGTGTGTTAGTGATAAGTGCCCTGAAGGGAAAATAAAGTGGGGAAAGAGGATGGAAAGTTGAGGGTGGAGCATTGGTGTCTGGGGGCCATGCTTCCCAGGCAGTGAGGCTCTGAGGTAGGAGGAGGGGCCTGGTTGTCAACGGACAGCAAGGTGAGGGTTGATAGTGTGGTCTTTATAGGGAAGAACTTTCGCTTTTATGCTGAGGCAAACCATTAGAAGGTTTTCAGCATAGGAGTTGACATGATTTGATTTACATTTTAACAGGATCACGCTTGACTTGTGATGCTGAATATATAGACTGCAGAGAGAGAAGGGCAGAAACAAATAGACTATGAAACTTTAGCAGTAAGCCAGAAGAGATATGACATTGGCCTGGACCAGAATGGTGGCAGTGGAGATGATAAATGGTTGAATTTTTGGTTATATTTGCTAAATCGAGTGGTCAGGATTTACTGATGAGCCAGATTTTGGGAGGGAGGAGTGTGTGTGTGAGTGTGTGTGTGTATGGAGAGAGAGAGAGAGAGAGAGAGAGAGAGAGAGAGAGAGAATGTGTCCAAGATGCCTTCAAGGTTTTTGGCCTGAGCAACTGAAAGGAGGGAGTTGGCATTAACTGCGATGGAAAAGATTGCAGGACCAGGTAGAGGGATTACCAGGGGCTGGGTTCTGAATACACTGATTTTGAACAGCCTATTAGGCATTGAAGTAGAAAAGCCTTATAGTCAGTTTATCATATATGATCAGGAAATCAGTGAAAAGGTATGGCTTAGAGACATAAACTGGGGAATTGTTAGTGTATAGATTGTAAATAAACCATGAGACTGGTTGGGGTCAGTAAGAGAAGAGGATTAAGGACCAAATCTTGGGGCACACCAGCATTAAGAGGTCAGAGAAATTATCAGAAACTAGGGAAGGAGTGTGAGGGGGCATGGTCAGGGAGGTAAGTGGAAAACCAAAATATGGTGGCCTGTAAGCCAAGTGAAGAAATTTCAGGGAGGGAGGGAGATCAGCTGTGTCAAATAAGAGGTCAGGTAAGACAAGGACAGATAAATGACTACTTGAGGTGAGTGGAGACTTTGAAAAGGACAGTTTAAGTGCTACTGGTGGGGGCAAAAGCCAGGTTGGTGTGAGCTTAAGTGAATAGGAGAGGAACTGGAGACAGGGAATGCAGATGACCCCTAGAAGTTGTGCTCTTAAAGTAGGGCAGTAGAGAAATGGGGCAGTAACTGGAGCAAGTGTGGGCTTCATTTTTGTGTTTGTAAAGGTTGGAAAATGATAGCATGTATGTTGATGGGACTGAATTCAGTAGAGAGGGAAGAATTGCTACACAGGAGAGGGTAGGAATTTCTGGAGCAATGTCTGAGTGGAGGAAATTAGATGGGATCTAATTACTGCCCAGTTTGGAAGCCTTAGCTAGGAGCATGGGCAGCTAGTTCATCTAGAGTAACACACGAGAAGGTAGAGTAATGAGTCTATGGGCAGAGATTCAGGGAAGACATTGGATTTGTATACAGTGTGGAAAATTTTATTACTTACCTCATAGGATTTTTGTGAGTATTAAATAGGTTAATACTTGTAAAGGGATGATTATAGAACATAGCAAAGCACTCAATACGTGTTGACTATTATTATCATCACTTGTAGAGGTAACTGTAAACAGTTTGGTGTATGAAATTGTTAAGGTGGTAATATTTGTTTATAAACTCACAATGTTATTTACATGACCCGTTAAATCTTTTGTGTGTGTAATTCTCTGGAAATACTGGGTTTTCACTTTACTGAATTGATCCACCTGGCTCAAATTCAGTGATTTCTGGTTATGCTATCGTTTCTTTGCAAAGATGCTGGTGGCCACTAGAGGTGCTACTCACACAGAATATTAACTTAAAGCATATCACAGAAAGACAAGATATTCATAGATCTAATCAGAAACATTATAATTGTATGTTATGGCTTTGAAGGTGGTCCGTTTTCTTTACTATGTGGGTAAAAGTCTCTTTACCAAAATTGTAGCATTGCCTAATGGAAAATAGAATTCTTTTTATACTTTGCTTAGGATAGAAGTAGCAGAGAAATAATATATATTTATATAAACTGTAATTGCAATTTTAGGACCAGTTTTAAAGCTGGGGCAGTTAATACAGGAGTATTAAAGGGAGAGTTGGAAATGCTTGGGAAATCTGCTCAGACTCTCACCTGGCTTTAGGTATATTCATATTTTGAAAATGAGATGGAGAATATTTAAAATCGATAAGTACATTAGTGTCATTTTAGGGTGATATGGGGGGAGTGAAAGCTGAAAAAGAGAAATGTGGAGAAGTCTGATCAGAGAACCCAGAGCTTCTGTTAGAGGCAGGGTTTCTCTGACGGAGAATCAGATCTTGGCATACAGAATCCCAGGTTCTGACTGGGTTGTTGTGTAAGAAGCAATAGGACTAAGGTATATAGATTTGGTAAGACAAGACCTAGGATGTAAAAACCTTTAGGAGGCTTTTAAATGATCTGGGAAAGTTGGAAACTAGAGAGAGGAAGGTTAAAGAGGAGTTGATTTGAATCAAGGGCCGATAATTGATAAGAATTTAAAATTTACTGTTTGAAATACCTTTGGACCTAAATTATTTTTATATTTATAAAACTATGAAGTATAAAAACATTTATAAAATTATGCTTTCGAGCACCCATCATTTGCTAACTGAATGTTCAACACTGGACAATATTCTGAGATATAAATATTTAGACATGGATCCTGTAGTCGACAAAACCATATCAAACTAAGGGAAGTAATATACCATAAGAAAGATAAAAGTTATGATGCTGTAGGTTTTTATAAGAGGTGGAGACTACCTTCAGTTAAAAAGGGTTCATGGAGGAAGCAACATTGTGGGATGGCCCTTGAAAATGGAAGATAGAAATGTTTGTGAGGATATTTTAGATAACAGCACGCATTACTAGGTAGGAAAGAGTAGGTAGTGTGTTAGGTAGGAAAGAGTAGTGCTATAAATAGTTCAGGTTAAAATTAAATCCAAATAAATGTCTCAGAGCAGGGATTTTTTTTCCCCCCCTTCCTTTTCTTTCTTTTTGTCCACCAGTGAATCCTTTGGAAGTTTGTGGGTGAGGTGGGTAGGAAGTGGAAAAGGGTGAGAGGGTGAAGCAGAAAGCTATGGTAACCAACCATATAAAGAAATTACTTTTTTTAATTATGAAAGAGAATATGCTTAAAAAGCATAGGGATATAGAAGTGAAGAAAAAAGCTGTTAAGCAGAGAGAAAAATACTGTGAACAATTTATGTTCTTAGTTTTTATTTATTTATTTTTAAAATTTAAAATATTTATTTATTTTTAAAATTTTTGGCTGCGTTGGGTCTTTGTTGCTGCGGGCAGGCTAAGCGGCAAGCGGGGGCTACTCTTCGTTTTGGTGCCTGGGCTTCTCATTGGGTGGCTTCTCTTGTTGCAGAGCACAGGCTCTAGGTGCACGGGCTTCACTAGGTGTGGCACTTGGGCTCAGTAGTTGTGGCTTGCGGGCTCTAGAGCGCAGTCTCAGTAGTTGTGCCACATGGGCTTAGTTGCTCCGCGGCATGTGGGATCTTCCCGGAGCAGGGCTCTAACCCGTGTCCCCTGCCTTGGCAGGCAGATTCTTAACCACTGTGCCACCAGGGAAGCCCTGTTCTTAGTTTTTAAAATTAAAATTAATTTTGTTAAGAATTACAGGACAGGTAAAGTCAAATTATCTTGAAATAAAATTTCTTAAAATAAATTTCTTAAAAATAAATGAGCACAAGGACCCACTAGAAAAAAAGGACAAGGGCATGAACAGTCTATTTAAGGAAAGTTAGAGATGACTTTGAAAAATGTTGAAGATGCTAGACTTCATAGAAGCACAAATTAAAGCTACACTGAGATACTCTTTTTCACCCAGACACAAGCCAGAGCATCTTATAGTACATGAAGCTATCAATCCTTACCTCCTACCCACGTGCTCAGTTTCCAGTCCCCCTGTTCATTTTAGTTGTCTACTCTTAAATATGGACAGTCAAGTTTTATCAGATAAGTAAAATAATGTTTCCTCATATGAAAGAAGTCAGTGGAGGTAGAAAACGACTAGGAGGAAATAAATATACCTCAGACATGGAGAAGGAAACATTTAAAAAAGAAAAAAAGTTAGTAACGAAGATTAAGTTTATAAATAGGAGCAGAATTCTGTAAAGAAGGAAAGGAGCTCTTAGAAAATAAAATTGAAGAAATCTTCCAGAAAGTACAACAAATAGGACATTGTAAAAGAGGAGCAAATATTTTTGAGAGGCTAATACTGTAAAAGTATTTGTGATTTCTGTGTGTGAATATGACTGATAAGAAATTTTTTAAAACTTTAAAAGTATGATGCATTAGGAGAAATTAAGTGATAATTTTCTCAATGGTGCCAGTTTTTCTGTAGAACAAATTCCTAAAAATGGAATTTAAATGAAAGGGTGAAAAGTAAAGTTTAATAATACCAAATTGCCTTCTATAAAAATTAAATCGTGACATTTTTGCCTACTGCTTATTGGCTCATATCTTGGCCAATTCTGGTTAAAACTGAGACTCACTTTCCAATCTTAAGATATGTGATATTTACAATTTTGAAATAGGTTAAACAGTTGTTCATGTATTTATTGGACATTTGTATTTACTCCACTGTGCACTTGTTGGATCTCGTCTTATTTATTTTTTTGTCAGTGCCCTGTACTTATTTGGGGATTACCTCTGTCACGTGTGCAAATGTTTGCTTCTTAGTTTGTGTTAACGGATTCCTCCTCTTCTCCCTCTTAAACCTTTCAGAAGTTTAAAGTTTTTGTATTGTATTTAAAGTTTTAATTTGTGGCTTCTAGGTTCTGTATCTGATTTAAGACCTTCTTTTTCTTTATTTTATTTAAAAAAAATTTTTTGATGTGGACCATTTTTAAAGTCGTTATTGAATTTGTTACAATATTTCTTCAGTTTTATGTTTTGGTGTTTTGGCCACGAGGTGTGTGGGATCCCAGCTCCCCAACCAGGGATCGAACCTGCACCCGCTGTGTTGGAAGGCAAAGTCCCAACCACTGGATCGCCAGGGAAGTCCCTAAGAATTTTTTTGGTTTTTAAAAATAATTAATTAATTAATTAATTAATTGTTTTTTGGCTGCGTTGCATCTTTGTTGCTGCCTGTGGGCTTTCTCTAGTTGTGGTGAGCGGGGGCTACTCTTCAGTAGTTGTGGAGTGCGGGCTCAGTAGTTGTGGCTCGCGGGCTCTAGAGCACAGGCTCAGTAGTTGTGGTGCACAGGCTTAGTTGCTCCATGGCATGTGGGACCTTCCCGGACCAGGGATCGAACCCATGTCCCCTGCATTGGCAGGCGGATTCTTAACCACTGCACCACCAGGGAAGTCCCCCTAAGACTTTTTCTAAACCAGGATTTTAAAAATGTTTCTCATTCTCCCATATTTTCTTTCTGTACTTTAATGGTTTTATTTTCTACATTAAATTTTTTTATCCATCTTGACTTTATTGTTGTTGTAAGGAATTAGGTAGAGATTGACTTTATTTTCTTTAATGAATCAGTTGGCCTAACACACCATTTTTGACTCATTCATTTTCCTCTCTCCTGATTTGAACTGCTATCAGATTTATCATATACCAAATTTCCATATGTATTTTGGTTCATTTCTGGACACTTCTCTAGATCTCCAAGTCTGTTCTTAGTCCAGATTATACTATGTTAGTTATTGTAATTTTAGAAAGTTTTTCATTTATACATCATCTTATTTTCATCAGTTATAAACAAATAGAATTTTAAAAATCAGTTGTAAAGAGATTATAACAAACAGCTGCCTGTGTCTCTTCTCATTTGGAAAGTTCAAGACTAATGTTGAAGTTTTGATTAGAAAAAAAAAAGTCAACTGTTTTTCTCTCTGGAAGCTGTTAGGATTTGGTGTTCTGAAATTTTATTTTGCTCTTAGTGTGAGCCTCTCTGTTAATGTTTTGTGCATTTTGAGGGCCCTATTATAAATTTTATGTCTTGCAGTTCTGGGAAAATTGTGTGTATGTATGTATGTGTCCATTCCTCTTTCTGTTTTCTGTTATCTCTTTTTGGAACTTCTGTTAATGGGATGCTAGACTTGTTGATGTGGGAAGATTAAGGTGAGCAGTGGGAAGAGAAGTAGGAGATGGGGTCAGACAGCTAAAGGGAAAGATGTGTGCCAGGTCCTGTTGGGCATCGTGGGCCATTATGAGGATGCGGGCTTTCGCTCTAAGTGAGGTGGAGAGCCGACATGTGTTTTCAGCAGAGGAGAGAGATGATCTGACCCTTATTTTAGTAGGCTCACTCTTTGAGACAAAAACTGCAGCTCTCAGCCTTTCTGAATAAGAGATGGGATTATTCAAAGTTGTAGTTAGAATAGTTTTAGCACCTATAAAAATTTGTCCCTGAATACTTACAATTCAAGTGATATTTTAACTGTATTTTTTTAGCTCCATCTTGAAAAATTTTTTTTCTGTGTGTATTTTAAGTAAATTTTTAATGTTTTAGTTTTGAATAGCTTAGTTTTATCAGTTTATATTGGATTGTATGTTTAACATTTATTTTAATAAGTTTACATTTTCTTGATATTTCACAATTAACACTTTTTTGCATTGAGATTATTTTTACAAATTCTACGAATTGTTAAAAATTCTTAGCACTTTAATTAAAATGCAAATATTAATGCTGTTATTTTGATAATACTGGCATCTTTTTGCTTCAGAGTTGCATGCACTAGAATCACTTTGTCAAGTTTTACTCACCGCTATCCCTCACCCTGCCCCCCAGTACTTTGCAGTTTTGATCAAGTGCATTGCATTGAATTTATAGATTGATTAAAGGTGATTTGACATCTTTACAGTGTTGTTATCTTTTCCAAGAACGAAATCTGGCTTCCTATGTATTCCTAGCTTTCAGTGGGCATTTTAATTATTTATTTTTAAAACAGGCTCTACATTTTTCTGTTAGACTTGAATTGCTTCTGGGTACAGGATTATTTTTCCACTTTTTTTTTTTTTTTTTTGATTAGCTGGTATTTATGTATAAGAAAGCTGTTAATTTGTTTAATTTTGTAATTGCCCTCTTTGTTTAGTTTTTCATTTGGTTTTGTTAGCTTTCCTAGCTATGCAATAATCATATTCATATCTCCTCTTTAAATATTTTTTTAAACCAGAGCACATTGCTTAATTTTTCTAAAACATTGTTAAATGTTTTACTATTATTTATTATTATTAATAGTTTTTTTAAACTATTAGTGTTATATGCTTTCATTTTTCTTTCCTCAAAGAACATTAGTTTTATGATTGCTCATCTTCATTTCCTTTCTTTCATAATGGTTGTCATGGAGGGAATCCTTGTTTTGTTTTGTTACCTGACTTCAATGGGAATACTTCTAGTTTTTGCCTTACTGGCTTAATGTATTATTTGTGTACATAAAATCTTTAATGAATATACACAGTATATAGCTGCATGTGTATTATATGGTATGTCTTTCTTAAAAATATTGGTGCTATATCCACCTCTGTTTTATTAGGATTCTCTTTCCTTTTAATATCGGGAATGTGTATTGCTGGTTTTTTTAATACCTGCATTTCTTTTAGCTTTTTATTTTTAAAAGTTTTTTGGCCTCGCCGTGCGGCATGTGGGATTTTAGTTCCCTGACCAGGGATCGAACCCACACCACCTGCAGTGGAAGCATGGAGTCTTAACCACCAGACCGCCAGGGAAGTCCCTATATTGCCATTTTATGAAAAGTTTTCAACAGTAAAAACAAATGCCTTTTCTCATTTGATCTTAATATGATGTTAGCTCAAAAGATTGAGCCTCTCTTGAATTTGTGGAAGATTGACACCTTTTAAATTTACTGTTGGGTTATATTTACTAGTATTTTTTATTTTAGAAAGGTGGTATGGCTTAGAGGTTAAGTGCCCTAGCCTCTCTGTTATCTAACTTTTCTGTTTCTGTTTCCTCAGCTGTAAAGTGGAGATAACAGATAGTTCTCAGCTCATAAGCAGGTAGTGGTAATCAGTCAGTAGGCACCAGCACTATTGTGATGTACAGGTTGTTAAACTACTTGCTCCCTTCCTTGGCTGTTACCCTTCCTCCTTGTGATCTAGCCACTAAAGGGGTACTGTGTGGCAAAAAAGAGGGCCTCTGGGATGGTGTTCCAGCATAGCCTAGTCCTGGCATGCTTCTGATGGGTTGGTGACTGTTCTGTACCTGCTGTTAAATATTTTGGTTCTCCAGCTTGTCGGATTGTTTTGAGAGTAAATGAGTTGATGTTACATTGCCTATCTAAGACCAGTGTCTGGAGTATAGTAAATACTATATATTAGTGTTTGCTGTTATTTAGAATTTTTGTCAAAGAGTATCCTCTGTGCTGTCCGTGCACGATTGGCTCCATGAAATGTAGAAAACTTTTGTTTCTGGATATACTTTAATAAAGGAACTACCTTTTGAATTTACTATGAACATGTCCAGGACTGGTGTTTGGAGTGGTTGGAGAGATAACTCTTTGGCAGCTTAGTTCGTTGGAGGTTATTGAAGTGTTTGCTTTCTAATTCTATTTGATTCCACTTGACAATTTGTATTTTCCTAGAAAATCATTTATTTTATCTACATTTAAAAATTTAGTAACTTAAAATTTACTGGAAACTTATTTTGGTTTCCTCTGTATCATCTTACTGCTTCTTTTTCAGTTCTAATTTTATATAGTTGTTTTTTTAGTCTAGCTAATGGTTTATCTGTTAGAGTTTTCCCCCTTCCCTTCAAAATGCAGCTGCTAGGTTTTAGAATTAAATCTACTAGCTTCTGATTTCTAATTGAGTAACTTATGAATTTCTTTAATTCCTTTATTTTGCTTTTTAAAATTGAAGTATAGTTGATTTACAATGTTAATTTCTGCTGTACAGCAGTGACTGAGTTACACACACACACACACACACACACACATTTTTGTTTATATTCTTTTCCATTGTGATTTATCCCAGGACCCACTGAATATAGTTCCCTGTGCTACACAGTAGGACCTTCTTGTCCATCCATTCTATATGCTATTGGTTGCATCTGCTAACCCCAAACTCCCAGTCCATACCCCCCTCCCCCCTCCCTATTCTGCTTGGTTTTTTAGTTCTATTTATTTTCTAACCTTGAGTTGAATGCTTAATATTTAATTTTAATTCTTGATCCGTTGATACTATTTAGGCTGTGGATCTTCCTTTGAGTATAGCTTTATTTATGTATCAAAGGTTTTTTTATATTGGCAGTTTCTATAATTGTTATTTATTAGATAATCTGTATTAATTTTGATTTCCATCTTTGAATGGAGTAGTTTAGGGAGAGATAGTACATAAATGGTCAAGTCTCTTCCACTAAGGGGAGTAGTTTAATTGTTTCATTTTCAGATGGTGGTCTCTATTATTTCTGCTTGCTTAAATTTTTAGGTGTTATGGCCTAAATAGACGATCAGTTTTTATAAACTGTTCCATAGGGATTTTATCTCATCCCATCATATGTTGTTCAGCCGTTTTATCGTTTTATCTGTTTGGTCTTTAAGGACTGAAATGGTGATTGCCTTCTACTTTTATTTCTGCCCAGTTTTCTTGTATTTCTTTAAAGTTTGGGCTCCAAATATATATATATATATATACACACACACACACACACACACACACACACACACATATATATATATATATATATATATATATATATATATATGGAGAGAGGGAGAAGGTTTTGGTGTACATAGTTTTATATACATTATATCTTCTTTATGGATTGTAATCTTGAGCATTCTGAAAAGTGACCTTTTTGCCACCTTTAATGTTCTTCTACTTTGAATTCAACTGATAAGAGTGTTTATACTTGCTTGCTTATACTTATGTCTAACCTTTTATTGTTAACCTCTCAAAGTCTTTGTTTTAGGTTTGTCTCATTTAGACCCCATGTAGTTGGATAAAGAAAGGTTAGTCTTTTTGGACCCAATCTGAGATGCTTTTAATCATTTACATTAATATTGTATGTTTGGTTTTGCTTCTGTAATACTGTTCTTTTCATTGCCTATCTTTCTGTTTGGTTTTCTTTTTTCTGTGTTAAACTACATGGTTTATTGCCTTTATTTTCTCTTCCTTCTCTCATTTTGGAAGTTTATACTGTATTTCATTATGTCTAAAGTACCATTGATTGTAAGATTGTACGACAACCACTAACATGGTTAAGTTCTGTCAAAGAAACTATGACATGCCATTGGTTGTAACATGCATGCTGATTTCAGATATACTAAAATGTGAAAAAAAGTGCATCTTAGAATAGATGAAATATGGTAGCTTATAGTTCTGTGGCTACTATTATAAAGGTATAGCTTTAATATTCTTAAATCTGTTATGTTGTTTATCAAATAGATTTTTCTATTTGAGGAGTGGTTGTTTGAATGCTCTATTCTCAGGAGTCTAGTATGTTTAAAAATGTTGGAGGATTTCACAAGTGAAGTTATATTTTGGCTGGTTATAGAATTTTTGAGCTATGTTGCCTTCCCCTTAATACCCAGTAGACATTTCTCCATTATCTTCTGGCATCTAGGGTTACTCTAGAGAAGTCTGGGGCCAGCCTGACTTTTTTTTTCCCTTTGTAGGTGACCTACTTCTGCCTGGGTATTGGTAGAATTCTTTCTTTATCCTTGAAGTTCAGTAACTTCATCAGGATATATCTCGGTCTTGGTGTGATTCTCTATTACATTTTCCTGTTACATGGTAAGCCGTTTCAATCTGCGATTCAGGAATATTTTCTTATATATCTTGTAATATGCTTTCATTTTTATTTTTCCTCAAAAGACATCAGTTTTATGATTGTTCATCTTCATTTCCTGTCTTCATTTTATTTTTCTAAATGCTTCCTTCGTTCTCTTCTGCTGTGTTCTAGTGAATTTTCTTGAGGTTCTCTTTCATTTCATAAATTTGTTTTCATCAACATCAGGTCTGCTACTTCCTTTATGCTATGTAGTTTTCATTGTGCCAGTGGCTTGAGTACTTCATTCAATTTTATTTATTTATGTCTGTGAGCTGCCCTTTCAGCTTGTCTCGTTTATTTCCCTCTTTAAAAAACCTTTACTTCTTGTGGTAAAAACAGGTAAAACCACATTGTTTTTTGAGAAAATGGATGGGTAGAACCAGTTGCAAAACAGCTAATACCAAAATTTATTCTCCAAGAACACAAAAAACAAGTGATTAGTGAAACTTTTTTTTGTAAAGTCATGCTGTTAAGTGTGCTTTATTAATGGCACGAAATATGGAAAAACCGTTATTCATTTGCAGGCTTAAAGACATTTCTTTTTGCAGTTGGATAAGCTTCTTTTTAACTCAGTAGAAATCTGTTTTGCCATGTGTGCTTCTGTGTGTATGAGGGAGAAGTGTTCAAGGATTTTTCTTATTAATCATTGAAAATCTGTTGAAGATTTCTCTTTTTCATCCAGTGAGTTGTAATGTAGACTAGAAAAAAATTCATTGAAAAAGAAAATCATGACTGACAGAGGCTCTGTCATCCGTATGTGCCACAGTAAAAGACCTGCTATGTGAATTTCACAGGAATGCTAACTTGCTCTTTGTTTTATTCTGAAGAAATGAAGGTGATCAACAGCGTGCCCCTTGATCTCCATTCGGGGTTGAAGGAAATAGTGAAAATTGTGAATGTGTGCAAATTGTGGTTACTGAGCATGAGACTTTCACTGTGACATATTTAAAAAGGTATAAGACTTCTGTACTTTAAAGTATCTTAGCTCTTTAGGGGATAGGTTCTCCCTTTTTTTTTTTTTTTTTAAATGGTGGCAGATACCAGCATTTAAAATTTTACTTTTGATGTTAAGAAAGGTTGTTTTAATTATTTCAACAGACTTGCACATTCATTATGGCCCAGTATGCCAGCAACATACTCAGTATTGTGAATAACCTGAATTTACCACTCCAGAGTCTAAGTCATAGCGTATCCTTAAAATTGAAATTGCCAGAATTTCTTAAAGGTTCCAAACTGTTGTGCTTGTTTGCTAATAATCTGGCAATTCCTAAGATGATATATATGTTTTATCTAATCTGTTAATTCAACAGATACTTACAGAGGGCCTACTACATGCCAGGGACTGTAACAGGTGCTGGACTACATCAGCAAACAAACAAAAATCCATGTTCTTTTAGAGCTTGCATTCTAGTGGGGGTAGGGGAGAGAAACAATTAATAGAAAGTTGTATGCTGCGGGGGAAGTATCCATAAAACGGAATAAAATAGGGACTATGAAGAGTAATAAGGAGTAAGGGGATAAAATAGGGAGTAGAGCGTAAGAGTGTGAGGGTTATGATTTAAAATAGGATGACATTTAAATAATTGAATTAGCTGAGGAAGGGAATCATGCAGAGGGTACAGCAAACACAAAGGCCCTGAAGTGGAGATAGTCTTGAATGTCAGAGGAAGATGAGGGAGAGCAGTTAGCTGAAGCCAAGTGTACAAGGTAGCAAGTAGAAGGTTGAAAAGATACTGGTTGATTCTAAAGGACCTTTTAGGCAATTATGCAGGCTGTTCATTACTGTGAGGCAGAACTCAAAGCCATTGGAGTAGTAACATGATCTGAATTCACAGTTTGACAGGATTGTTCTGGGTGCTGGGTTGAGAATAGACACACGAGAAAGAGATGTTTCATAGTACCCCAGTACACACATTTAAGTAAACATTTATAATTGAAAGCTTCACCAACAATATCCCTATTTTATTTTTCCTTTTATTAGGAAAAAATGCTGTTTATATCCCACTAGATCTGTTTCATGACTGCATAACTTATAGTTGAAAAACACTGCTAAATGAGGTGCATACAGCCTCTGCCTTGGTGGGAAGGAAGTAGAACGTAGGATGTTGTGTATTAAAAGGAAAATGAACAAAGTATAAAATAAAAAAGGATGAAAACTTAAAATCAATATTATACACACACTTAGCTTAAAAAATCAAGTAATCAAATATCAGTGATACAAAAGGCCTAATAATGAAGAGCCCCACTCTCCAGAGGCAACTACTTTGAAAAAAACCTTTTTGGTTCAGATTTCCTGGGGCTGAACTCCATGTTCTAAATAATATGCTTATAGTGTTTATTTTTTGGTTTATCAACTTTAGACATTCTCTGTTGACTTCTTGCTATGACAGATGTTTTCAGTCCCACTTCTCACTACGACGGTCACTGAACTGGCGCCTCTCTGGGGTTCTGCCCAGAAGATTAGCCTTCCTCGCCCGCTGCACCCCCTCTGTGAGTATTCTGCTCTTCTCCCTCCACTGTGCCTAATCCACATTCCTCCATCCGTTTTCCATCTTTTCAGAACCATGGGCAATCTACCTAGGCTTTTTAAAAAATATTTTTAGTTAAAAAGTTATTTTAAAATTTCTTTAGAAAGGCTTATTTAATAAAGTTATTAGAAAGGAGAAGAGATAAACACATGTGCTCATGCTGGCACCTTGAACTGGAAGATAGATTAGAGGTTTGGGCCAAATTTTTTGGTTTCACTTTTTAAAAATACATGTAGTGTATGTGTTTTTAAGAGTTAGATATATTTACAATATTTTATCTTTTAAAAACAAATTGTAAATATTTTTCCATGTCATTAAATACTCTTTCAAAGTATTTTACATTGATACATAGCATTCTTTCATATGCAAATATTGATACCATAGGATTCCCCCAATTTTTGACTTCAGGTTGTTTTTATATTACAAATTATTTAAATTATAGCTAATGCTTCTGTGAATTTTCCTTATGAAAAATATTTACACATAATCTTTTATTATTTCTCTTAGGATAAATCTCTAGGAGTGGTTATTGCGGAATCAAAGAAGATAAAACATTTTTTGAGGTTCTTTTTTTTCTTTCAGTTTTATTGAGATGTAACTGATATACAGCACTAAGTTTAAGGTATACAGTATAATGCCTTACGTATATTGTGAAATGCTTATTACAATAAAAATAGTTAGCATTCATCGTGTTATATAGTTAACTTCAAAAAAAGAAAAATAAAGACTTTTTTCCCTTGTGATGAGAACTTTTAGGATCTGCTCTCTTAGCAACTTTCAAGTATACCATACAGCAGTCTTAGCTATAGTCATCATGTTGTCCATTACACCCCCAGTACTTACGTATCTTATAGCTGGAAGTTTGTACCCTTTTGAGCTTCCTAACAAATATCACCACTTACCTGCTAGGAAGGTTATAGTCCCACTATCACTGTATTAAAATTCCATTTTTTATTGCGTGCTTACTATCAGGGACTTCTAAAAATGTTTGATTCTGCAAGGTGAAAAGAAATAATTTTAGGGACTTCCCTGGTGGTCCAGTGGTTAGACTCCGCGCTCCCAATGCAGGGGGCCCTGGTTCCATCCCTGGCAGGAACTAGATCCCGCACGCCACAACTAAAGATCCCGTATGCCGCAAGGAAGATCCTGTGTGCCACAACTAAGTGCCGGTGCAGCCAAATAAATGAATAAATAAATAGTAAAAGAAAAAGATATAATTTTATTTTAAAAATTCCCAATAAAATTGAACACTTCTTGACAGTTTTGAATTGTGTGGGTTGCGGGGTGGGGGGCTTGTTTTAAAGGTTTGTAAGAGTAGTTGTTTGCCTTTTAATTTTTCTTTGGCTGCACCGAGCAGCTTGTGGGATTCCCTGACCAGGGATTGAACCCGGGCCCGGGCAGTGAAAGCACCAAGTCCTAACCACTGGACCACCAGGGAACTCCCAATGCCTTTTAATTTTGTATGGTGATTTTTGACATGGAAAAGTTTTTTTCAGTTATCCAATTACTTAGGCTTTGCTGTGTTTTCTTTAACAGAATATTTCCTATTCCTAAGATCAGATAAGACTGTGGAAAATTTGAAGATAGCTTTGAAATGCATGGGGGGGGGCGGAGAAACTTTTGAAAACAGTTGATTTAGAAACGCTTGGCCTCCTGCTTGTATTGAGAAAAATCTATCATGATAATTTAGATTTTGGATTGTTGTTGCTGCTTCTAAATATGATCAATTGCCTTGTGTTACAGAGTGTTGAATTATTAAACACTTCCATCAAAGTACAATGTACAAAGTTTTTTGTGTGTTTTTTTTAAGATATATGAGATGTTATTAGTACTAGTAACTCTGTGCTTGGGTAATCTGGCTAAACTAGTCTTTCCACCCAAAGGGCATGATACTTAATCTTTCTTTTAGTGAGTCATGGAACTTGTCACTATTTGGCATAATTCCATTAGGAACTTCTACTGGTGATAGTTTAGTCATTTTGGGGAAAAATTAACTTCATTTTAGATTAAGAGAACTTTACTGAAATTTTAAGCTACTTATAAGTAGCAGCATTTTATAAAAATGTTTTAAAAAATACCTTTAAAAAAGCCTAAATGGCAAGGAACCAGGCTTCATAGTAAAAGTTATACTGGGAACAGAAAGATTGGTTTATGAATTGGCTGCAAAAGATAGATCAATATTATTTTGAAGGGATCCCTATTTTTTGGGGTTATTGAAATCTTTAACCATTATAAAAATGTCTTGAATTTTCAGTGTATTAAAGTCTTTATTGAAATAAATTCCTATTCGTGAGCCGTGGATTAATTGTAGAGAGAGAGAGAGAAATCTCAGTCTCATGTCACCTGAAAGCAATTACTTACGTTATTGGTGTATTTTTTTCTTCCAACCTTTTTACTGTATTTTGTAATCATATGTGTTACTCTACTTAGTAATATAAACATTTTTTATTTTGCTACACTGTTGTCTCCACTTTCATTCTCAATGTGGCACAAGAGCTCACCAAGTGGCAGTCACGTAATTTTTTGTTCACACTCTTTTTTTGAAAAAGTTTAGTTAAACTCCAATTTTCCATGTAGGTGCTTAGGTTTCCTTTATAAGTTTGAGTAAATATATAAGTGATTTCAGGATTGTCTCATGGATTCTAGGGGGGAGGGGAGGAACTGATGTAGAGGAATGAAAATGGAAACAAAGAAGCAAAGCACAACAGCATCCTTTTATTTTGTTTCACCTCCACGCCCCCCCAACCCCCACCCCCCCCACCCCCCGCCCCCAGTAGTCTGGGTGCAAGGCAGTGAATTCGGACCAAAATCTTAAGCTTTACTGTGTCTCTTGTTAGCTAAAATAATTTGTGAATTCACTTGACGTTTATTATGCCCATCAGAGCTGGTATGTGTAAGGTACTAAAGTGCTTTTACAAAAAAGAAAAATCAGTATGTCAGTATTTTGAAGAACATAAAATAATTGCAGCTTGTACATTTACTTAAATAATTAATTTGTGAAAAGTATTTCTAGTTGTGTGTGTTTTGTTTTTTTAAATCAAGACTAATTTATCTTCGCATTCTGGTTCTCAGCTGGAGAACCAGACTAGCCATTCTTTTTCTAGTCCAGGCTTTGAGTTCCCACTCCATAAAAATGATGACTGGCAACTTGGTGGAATTTGATATCCCTCACAAACCTAAGAAGTCTGTTAGGTGGTCCATTTGGAGTTGTTTTTTATATACATGTCGTTAACAATGAGAATGAGAGTTTTGGCTTACTTGAACCTCACACAGACTAAAGTGGCCCTTTCATTTAGGAGAAGCTCCACAGAAAACAAGGGAGAAAGGGTTCCCACATAGGAAGAGAAGGGCAGATTTGTTTTCAAAGGTCACATATTAAGGCAAGGATAGCAAATGTCTCATCATGTGTTCATTTGGCTGGAGTGGCTCCTGAGTACTACATCGAGAAATTTTGAGCTCCATGATTGGTTTTTGTTTTATTTTTTTAAAAATTTATTTATTTATTTATTTGGCTGCACCAGGGTCTCAGTTGTGGCCTGGGAGATTTTTTTAGTTGAGGCATGCATGCGGGATCTAGTTCCCTGACCAGGGATCGAACCCGGGCCCCCTGCATTGGGAGTGCAGAGTCTTAGCCACTCACTGGACTACCAGGAAGTCCCCCATGATTGAATATTAATGGTGCCTTCCTTGAGTGTGGACCACATCAAAAGTGTGAGAGTGATTAAGAGCAGTGATATCCTCAATCTGTACTTCAGGATCTGTCACACAAAGCAGTAGGAAGATGACTGGCTTCTGTTTGAGGTGTTACCCATTTATCTAATTTGTATGTTTGGACTGTTTTTTGTTGTGATAAAATACACATAAAATTGATCATTTTAACCATTTTTAAGTGTATAGTTCAGTGGCATTAAGTACATTCACACTGCTTTGTAACCATTACCACTATTTCCAAAACTTCTTCATCATCTCAAATTGAAAAACTCTGTACCCACTAAACAATTTAACCCATTCTTGCCTTTCACTGGCCCCTAATAACCACCATTCTACTTTCTGT
This sequence comes from Balaenoptera ricei, assembly GCF_028023285.1. Classification (NCBI taxonomy): domain Eukaryota; kingdom Metazoa; phylum Chordata; class Mammalia; order Artiodactyla; family Balaenopteridae; genus Balaenoptera; species Balaenoptera ricei. The sequence continues at coordinate 52,488,842 of NC_082658.1, read as the reverse complement.
CTCTATGAGTTTGACTACTCTAGAGACCTCATGTAAGAATCACAAAGTATTTGTCCTTTTGTGTCTGGCTTGTTTCACTTACCATAATGTTTTCAATTTTCATCCATGTTGTAGCATGTTTTCATGCTACAGTCTATGTATGTTGTTTACCCATTCATCTACCAGTGAACACTTGGGTTGTTTCCACATTGTTTGGCTATTGCAAATAATGCTGTGCTTAACGTGGGTATACAAGTATCTGTTTGAGTCCCTGCTTTTAAATTCTTTTGGGTATATACCCAAAAGTAGAGTTGCTGGATCATATGGTAATTCAATTTTTAATTTTTTGAGGAAATGCTATACTGTCTTCTACAGTGGCTGCACTACTAAACATTCCCACCAGCAGTGCACAGGGCTCCAGTTTCTCTGTGTTCTTGTTAACACTTGCTATTTTGATTTGTTTTGATTTTTTTTAAAAACAAGAGCCAACCTAACAGTTATGAAATGGTATCTTGTAGTTTTGATTCATTTGATTTCTCTGATGAATAGTGATACTGAGCATCTTTTCATATTCTTCTTTCTTTTTTAAAATTTATCTTGGCTGCACTGGGTCTTTGTTGCTGCGCGCGGGCTTTCTCTAGTTGCGGAGAGCGGAGGCCACTCTTTGTTGCGGTGCGCGGGCTTCCCACTGGGGTGGCTTCTCTTGTTGCGGAGTATGGGCTCTAGAGTGCAGGCTCAGTAGTTGTGGCACACGAGTTTAGTTGCTCTGTGGCATGTGGGATCTTCCCGGACCAGGGCTTGAACCCGTGTCCCCTGCATTGGCAGGCGGATTCTCAACCACTGTGCCACCAGAAAGCCTCATCTTATGTTCTTATTGGCCAACTGTATGGCTTCTTTGGGAAAATGTCTACTCAAGTCCTTAAATTTATGAGGTTTGTATATTCTGGATATTAATCCCATGTCAAGATATGCAATTTGCAGACTTCTCCCATTCTGTGGGTTGCCTTTGATGCACAAGTTTTAAATTTTGATAAGTCTAATTTATCTATTGTTTTCTTTTTCTAATTATTATTTTATTTATTATTATTTTTTCTTGGCTGCGTTGGGTCTTTGTTTCTGTGCGAGGGCTTTCTCTAGTTGCGGCGAGCGGGGGCCACTCTTCATCGCGGTGCGCGGGCCTCTCACTATCGTGGCCTCTCTTGTTGCGGAGCACAGGCTGCAGACGCACAGGCTCCAGACGCGCAGGCTCAGTAGCTGTGGCTCACGGGCCTAGTTGCTCCGCGGCATGTGGGATCTTCCCAGACCAGGGCTCGAACCCGTGTCCCCTGCATTGGCAGGCAGATTCTCAACCACTGCGCCACCAGGGAAGCCCAATCTATTGTTTTCTTATGTTGCCTGTTCTTTTGGTTTTCATATCCAAGTAATTGTTGCCAAGTCTAATGTCATGAAGATTTCCCCCTATGTTTTCTTCTAAGAATTTTAGAGTTTTAGTTTTAGCATTTATGTCTTTGATTCATTTTGAATTAATTTTTGCATCTTATGTGTGGAAAGAGTCCAACTTCATTCTTTTGCATGTGGATATCCAGTTTTCCCAACACCATTTGTTGAAAAGATTGTCCTTTCCCCATTGAATGGTCTTGACACCCTTGGCAAAAATCATGTGATGATGTATGCAAGGGGTTTTTCCTGGGCTATTATTTTATTCTGTTGTTCTATGTTTGTTTTTATGCCATACTACACTGTTTTGATTCTTGCAGCTTTGTAGTAAGTTTTGAAATTAGAAAATGTGAGTCTTCCAACTTTGTTCGTTTTTAAGCTTGTTCGAGGAAAAGATTCAGTTGTTTAAAGGTTTCTCTCTCTCTGAAATTTTAAAATTACTTCTCAGTCTGTTTTACTCTTATGCTGTATAGTCATATCTACAGAATAGTGTATGTGTGTATGATGTATGCAATATAAAACATGTGCAGTTTAAAGAGTTGTTATAAAGCAAGGTATAGCTACTATCCAGGTGAAGAAATAGTTGTGCGAAGTTTTTTTTTTTCTTTTATTAACTGATTTATTTTTGGCTGCATTGGGTCTTCATTGCGGCGAGCGGGGGCTACTCTTCGTTGTGGTGCGCGGGCTTCCCATTGCGGTGGCTTCTCTTGTTGCGAGGCGCAGGTTCTAGGCGCGCGGGCTTCTGTAGTTGTGGCACGTGGGCTCTAGAGCGCAGGCTCAGTAGTTTTGGCACACGGGCTTAGTTGCTCCACGGCACATGGGATCTTCCCGGACCAGGGGTCAAACCTGTGTCCCCTGCGTTGGCGGGCAGATTCTCAACCACTGCACCACCAGGGCAGTCCTGTGTAAAGTTTTAAAACCACTGAACTAGAGCATGGACAATCAAGTGATTCTGTCGGACGAAGTAAGAAAACAGAACCATGTTTCTCAGGATGCACTGGGAAGAATACTATATTGGGGATGTGTTATTAGTTAGGGGATTGGAGCCCTGGGGACACAGGAGGACAGGATTTCCTAGAGCATGGTGGTGTAGCTAGAGTAGGGAACCTTTTCTAAACCTGAAAATACTTTGCTCTGGAGACGAGTCAGTTAGCAACTAAATTTGTAGTCTGTTTTGGCCAGGATTAAGAGGGAATAGGTTAAGAGTAATGTAGCTAGAAAGCAGTGCCTATTAAAGCTGAGTCATAATGTAATAAGAATTGAAGCTATTTTGAAACCCAAAGTAAGTTGATCTTGTCTTTCCTAATCACTACTGTCAAAACCCCAAGCTCTTTACATAATTATAGTCAAGTGTGATTGTATATCCAGTTGGATTGCCTAGATTTAAATGTCATTTTGGCAAAATATAATGGTAGGTACTTAATAATTATTAAATATGTTTAGCATGGTTCTTATATAAAGGGTTTAAACTTAGGGTTCATATGTTGTAGCAGTCAGGTGAGTTTTTGTATCTTCCTTCCCCCAAATAAATGGCTCCCTTTGAGCCTCTTAAAATGTAGTTGAGTTATAAGGACAAACATAATTCATACAGCTAGAATGTGGCAAATTCACTAATACAAAATACCAGGGAGCACAGATGAGAAGGTTAATTTACATTCCTGATTTGGGAAGGTTTATAGGAGGATCTGACATTTGAACCAGCCCGTTAAGATTTGGTAGACTTTCGGGAGCTCCCTGGCAGTCCAGTGGTTAGGACTTGGTGCTTTCACTGCTGTGGCCCAGGTTCAATCCCTGGTGGGGGAACTAAGGTCCTGCAAGCCTTGTGGTGCGGCCAAAAAAAAAAAGTTTGGTAGAAGTATGAATTACTGTTTAAGTATAGGGGATTGGCATTAGTAAAAAGAGGGAGGGGATATGATTTAGGAGTATGAGTATGATGGTGTGTATATTCAGAGGAGGGAAGGATGTAAAGTAAGAGATAAAGATGGAAAGCTTTCTTTTGAGGTCAGATCATAGAGGAACATGAGTGCTGGGTTAAGGACCAAACTTTTGTCCAAGAAAGATCAATCTGGTGACAGTTTGTAGGTCAGATTATTGGGGAAGATACTGGAAGTTAGGGTCATTTAGTAGGCTAGTTGGATGTAATGGGTGAAGAAGAGGGAGGAATAGGGAATGATTGCCAGGTTTCAAGGTTGGATGACTAAGGGGAAATAATGAAAGTCAGGTGGATGAACAGGTTTGGCGGGGACGATGAGCTTCGGTTGAGGTCCTGTTGGGAAATGGATTCTGAAGCTCATGAGAGGTAAATTTGGAGGTAACACCCCACACAAGGTAATACTTGAAGCCTTGGTGTGTGCAAGTACCTAAGAGTAGATTGTTGGACAAATAGAAAAGGGCAAATGATGGGTTACTCTTGGAAGGCTGTGTTTGGGGGGCAGGTGGAGGAAAAGGAGCCATTAAAATGCTGAGAAGTGGTGTTCAGAGAGGGAGGAGAAAACTAGGAAAGAAAGAGGGGAGTCATCAAAGCCTGAGGGAGGAAAGTCTGAGGGGCAGTGGGAGTGTAAATCACAGGCTCAGGTTGTGTTTGGAGTGTCAGTGATTCCGGGAAGTAGAGGATGAGAAAGGATTGAGACGGAGCTAAATTTTAGAGGGAGAGTTTGTTTAAGAAATTTGGTTATATACCATGAGAGAGTGAGAGGATCAGAAAGCCTTTTTAAAAATTGTGGTAAAATATATGTAACGTAAAACTCACCATTTTAACCATTTTGAAGTGTATGGTTTAGAGGCATCAAGTGCATTGATGTTGTTGTACAGTGTTAGAGTGGGGAAAATGATGCGGTAAGACGTTGCTTAAATATTTTTTGGTTTGATAAGTTGTCAGACTATTGTCTTTCCCATCTTGCTCAAAAAGTAGTTTACAGTGGCTTATCACCATTTGATATACTATAGTTTATCTTTCCCCATCAGCGTGAAAGATCCTTGAGACCCTTTTGTCTCAAGAGCAAAGAGAGCAGAAACTATTTTGTTCATTGTTATATCCCCAACGCCTAGCACATACTTAAATAAATATTTGAATGAATGAATAAATTCCAACAAGTTGACATCAATTAGAAGTGAGAATGAAAGGAAAAAAATGGATACAGGCATAAAGTATTCATTAGAATTAGCTTTGCTAAAAATACATACGAGGGCTTCCCTGGTGGCGCAGTGGTTAAGAATCTGCCTGCCAATGCAGGGGACACGAGTTCGAGCCCTGGTCTGGGAAGATCCCACATGCCGCGGAGCAACTAAGCCTGTGAGCCACAACTACTGAGCCTGCGCGTCTAGAGCCTGTGCTCCGCGACAAGAGAAGCCACGACAATGAGAAGCCCGCGCACCGCGATGAAGAGTAGCCCCTGCTTGCCGCAACTAGAGAAAGCCCGCGCACAGAAACGAAAACCCATCATAGCCAAAAATAAATAAATAAATAAATAAATTTATTTTAAAAAAAATACATACGAAATAATTCTTTGTACTTATCACTGGTGTAAACTGGCTCTTAAGTTTCTCACAGCCAAAGTGTAAAGGCAGATGTGATCAGTTACACAACTCATGGTATAGATAAGATAAAAATAAAGCACACACTCTGAAGAAGCCTAAGTATTACTGAGATCAGAAAATTATTTCTCCTGAATTCCTTTTCTCATAAGAAAGGAATATAATATAATATACAGCATCCTCAAAAAACATCCTTACCGTTAATACAGAAAAAAATAACCTTCAGTATGGGAGGAAAACAGTTGGGATAATTTTAATCATATTTTAAGATTAAACCTAGACTTTATGTTGACAGTAGCAATGCTAAAAGTAGATGGTCACTAGAGACATTTAAGAAACGTCAGGGATGATGAATAGATGGAATAAATGAAAAGAGTAGGGCATGGTTGAACATGATAAGTCTGGAACCTGCACAGTTGATTCAGAAAATGGGGAAGTTGAGAACGAAAGAATGTATAGGATGAAAATAAACTCAATGCTCTTCCTGCCTTGGAAATAGCTTTATTTTCTGATTACAAAAAGATTGTATGCGGGAATTCCCTGGTGGTCCAGTTGTTAGGACTCCGTGCTTCCACTGATCAGGGAACTAAGATCCCACAAGCTGAGCTGCGTTCCCCGCCCCACCCCTCAAAAAAGTATGTTTTACAAAAAGTGCCCCCCTCCAGACTTTTTCAGAAAATACTAAAAAAGTACATAGAAAAATACATTCCACATTTTAGGTATTGCATTTTCAAAGTATACCAACAAAGAATTTAGGTTAACATCCCCTTCAGTTTTTCTTTATAAAAGCAATGTTCGTCTGACAAATTTTTCTTGTTTTATGAAATGAAAGTATAAGATGGCTTCCATTTCCCAAAAAAGATCTGTTTTCATTGAGATTACAAATTTGCTCTTCAGCACTACCATATTTATTAATAGCTTTCCGCAATTCACTGGGGGAAATTTGTTGTAGCCTCGCTATCAGAAGAAGCCGTTTTACCAATGATATTTAAATTTGTGAAGTTTTGCACTGTTCTTAAACCTCTGAAATAATTCAGGACTTGCTTTGCAATGTAATAACTCCTCTACCGAATTCTCTTCTTCCTCCACTTTCACCTTCTTCATAATTTTGAAGATACAAAATCCTACTGCTATATCCGCATAGTGCTTAGTGGCATACATGCCGATTATGGTTATAAATCTATTGTACCGAGTATTTCTTGGCTTTTCAGAAAGGCACCATGCCATGCCCAAGTCAATGTTACCTTCATTTTTCTTTCTCTTGCATAGAAATAAACACTGTCTTTTATATGGTGGAGGGGGGATGTGGTCATAGTCAAGCTCTTGTCTTACGGTTTTCTTCCCTTAATAAGCTTTATCACTTCCAACTTTTTTGTTTGACTGTATGTCCTTTTCTAGGCCTCTTATGCTCACCTGTATTTTTTTACAGGGCATGCCATTTTCTAGAAGCCATTTTTACTCAATGTGGAGAAAATCGCTATTATGCACAGTATGCCTTTCAGTAAAGGTATATTGCATGTACTCCATTTCTCATCAGGCAGCAGGGTTCTCTCCTTTTGCTAATGTGATTATACATACAAATAAAGTAAATAAATTGTGATTAGAATTAGAGAAACATATCAAGTAGTACCAACTTAAGGAAAGGTTTGAGGAGGAGTTTAAAGCATGATGGTGAGATATACCAGAAAGTGAATTAATAGCAATATATCACTGCTGTTTTCACATAGTCACACGTGTTACCTCTCCTCTCTGGAAGAAATCTTGTATTGGAACTGGAATGGCCTGCTGCTTAGATTTATTTTTTTCTCCCTATGGCACGAGGGGGATTGGGCCTACTTAGAGGAAATAGTAGAAGAACCAGAAATCACATTGTTTTAATATGCATTTGAGTTAGAACATCTTACATTTATATTACCCATTCCAGTTTTGACTTTGTGCATTGCCTTTTTTGTCTTTGCAATATGAATCCACTTACGTGCACTAAGAGAAGATTAACGCTTGGTCATATGTTAGTAATTTTCCCCTGTCATTCAAGTGGTTACATTTCTATGCAGACAAAGCTGTCATTCTGATTTATGGACCCTCCCCCCTTTTCCTTTTTTTGGCTGCACTGTGTGGCAGGCGAGTTCCATGACCAGGGATGGAACCTGCGCCCCCTGCAGTGGAAGCTCAGAGTCTTAACCGCTGGACCTCCAGGAAAGTCACCTGACTTTTATGACTTTTGTGATTCATGTCTTGCTTAGTCCAGCCAAAAAATAAAAAAATATTTTTACTAAGTTATTTTGGTAAAATGTATATTATATATAAATGTTATATAAGTTTTGGATTTATTCCCCTCTCCACCAATGGACAATTCTGTAAATTCCCAAAGAACCTGCTTTTGTCTAGCATGTTCCAATAATCTGTTTATTCTGGTTCCCACTTTATTTTAATTATGCTATTGTAAAAATTGTAAAGCTTCCTGTTTCATTTTGAGTCTGAGTCCAATATCAATATCTGACAGGGCACACAGAAACCCTCTGAACCAATCCCAGTTATAGATACCAGTGTCTTCAGTAAAATCTTAGCAAGTTGAAATCAACAAAATAGTATCGATAAATGAATAATGGGATTCTACTTAGGATTGCTAAGATAATGTGTTCCTATTACTACTCGTACTATATATTAATACATTAAGGAAGAAACAGTCCCTTGATTGTGATGAGTAATAATATACACATATGTTGAAAAGGCATTTGAAAAAATTTGGCTTCCATTCTTTACCTTAAAAAACAAAGCATGGGGGGACTTCCCTGGTGGTCCAGTGGCTAAGATTCCGCATTCCCAATGTAGGGGGCCTGGGTATGATCCCTGGTCAGGGAACTAGGTCCCACACACCGCAACTCAAGATCCTGCATGCTGCAACGAAGATCCTAGGTGCAGCAACTAAGACCCGGCACAGCCAAATAAATAAATAAAAACCAAAAACAAATAAACCAGGATTTCCCTGGCAGTCCAGTGGTTAAGACTCCCCACTTCCAGTGCAGGGGACATGGGTTTGATCCCTGGTTGAGGAAGTAAGATCCCACATGCCATGGGCGGTGCGGCCAAAAAAAATTTTATTTAAATAAAAACAAACCAAAGCACCCCCCCCCCAAACAGACAAACAAACAAAAACCAAAAAAAACCCCAGAAAACAACCCCAAAGCAAAAAAATAACTTAGGACCTGCTTTAATGTATAAATAATAGTTGTTGGAAATTAGCAGTAATTACATGTATTTTAAAAGTGAGAAATAATAAAAAGATGTATATAACTACTGTTGTTCATATTTTTTGGTACTGTTCTATAGCCCGTGTAGGAAAACAAGACAAAAGCAAAACACAATAATGGAAACAAAGATACCAAATATGTTGCCGAATGATGAATCTGCTTTAAAAATCCAGGAGAATCAACTGTAAGTTAGAAACAAGAGCAAAGGTAGATGTCTGAGTATAATATTTAAAATTGATAATTTTATTTAATAAAAGAATTAAGAAAAAGATGAAAATCTATAAAAAAAATAAATGACAAGAATAGCATGGCATTTCATTGTAATTAGCATATAAAATAAAACTCACCCCACGAGTAAAGTAAGTTACATTCTTGCCTACCAGATTAGAATACAAAATACTATTTGTAGCTGCAGTAAATTTAAAACAACTATAAATAGGGAATTTACTAATTAAAATTTAGCGCATATCCACAGTGAAATATTTTAAACTCTGGGATATATTTTATTTTATTTTTTAAATTAATTTTTATTGGAGTATAGTTGCTTTACAATGTTGTGTTAGTTTCTGCTGTACAGCAGCAAAGTGAATCAGTTATACGTATACATAATAACCCCTCTTTTTTAGATTTCCTTCCCATTTAGGTCACCACAGAGCATTGAGTAGAGTTCCCTGTGTTATACAGTAGGTTCTCATTAGTTAATCTATTTTTTACATAGTAGTATATATATGTCAGTCCCATGGGATATATTTAAATTTATATAAACAATTAAAAAATATGTGCTTACCTGTTCTTCATTTATGAGGAAGACTATGAAAGGACTTCTGCTTAGAGTGCAAGTAAGCACAGGATGGATATGCATTTTCATAATTAAAAACTAAATTTGACTAAGCTGTCATTCAGATTGATAATGCACTAACACGTAGCTTTTCTTTTTTTTTTAATATGAAAGAGTTAAGGACACAGCAAGAGAATTTTGACTTTTGCCTGCTAGTATATAAGTCAGATTTGTATAATGAATCATTGGCTCCTGTCTTAAGTAAATGATGAGAGTTTGGATGTTGTAAATATCAGGTGCATTTGGCCCTAAATATCACACAGTCTTGTAACTTTGTGTTTAGAGTTTATCAAGGAAATGAGATTGGAAGGGGACCTCATGTGGTTCAATCAGTGTGTTATCCTAACCTTCATCTGATAGCATATGTTGCTGCATCTCATTTCTTTATGAAATTGTTTTCTTTCATTCTTTTAAAGCCAGTGGAATGCAGTTAAGCCAAACCACTAGTTAGCATAGGAAACATTTTCTGTTGGCTTTGAAGCCAGCTCCTTTTCTTAGATTGCCTTAACAACTACTTAAACTTTCCATCTAGATGGTCAGTGACCATCTACCTCTAGCCTCAGTGCTTCTTTCTTTTTCATTTTCTGGGTTTAAGTCCAGTTTTCTCATGTATTATTTTAGGGATCTGTCCTTCCCTTCAGTTGGAAATAGTCTAATGTTTGACTGTCTATCAGTCGTTTTATCTGGGCTATATGTAATTTTTGTTTTAAGTTTCTATCATAGCTATAGATACACTGTAAAGCTACTGGAGACTTTGAAATACTTGTGTGTGTGTACAGACAAAATCAACTTTTATTAAAAAAAGACTCACTGTCAGTAAGCTCTTCTTTCTTTTCTCTTTACCTAAAACAAGCATTTCCCAATCATAAAAACAAGGCTGTGTTGTTTGGCTGCATTGGTCTTCGTTGCTGTGCACGGGCTTTTCTCTAGTTGCGACGAGTGGGGGGCTACTCTTCGTTGCGGTGCGCGGGCTTCTCATTGCGGTGGCTTCTCTTGTTGTGGAGCACGGGCTCTAGGCGCACAGGCTTCAGTAGTTGTACGTGGGCTCAGTAGTTGTGGCTTACGGGCTCTAGAGCACAGGCTAAGTAGTTGTGGCGCACGGGCTTAGTTGCTCTGCAGCATGTGGGATCTTCCCGGACCAGGGCTTGAACCCGTGTCCCCTGCATTGGCAGGCGGGTTCTTAACCTCTGCGCCACCAGGGAAGTCCCTAGGGAGTTTAATTTTTAATTACTTAGGATGCTTTCTTTCTAGGTGCTCTGTATTCAATTTAGAAATTTATATATGTGTACAACAAGTGAGAGAATGGGACTATCAGTTTGAATTATTTTCTTTTCTTGGTAGATTTTAAGGTAAGTCAAACATTTTAAAAGGAAATGCTGTTATAGGCAAATAGGCAACCAAAGCCAGAATTCAGTGCCATAGTGGAAAGAAGCAGTGAATTTAGAGTTCAGTGACCTTCAAGTCCAGGATCTACCAATGGCTGGCTTTCAACTCTTGGGGAAAAGGTGGATTATTTAATAAAATGCCTTGGAACAACTGGCTTATCATACTGGCGTTAGGTGGAGGGGAGCTAGATTTATGTCTTTATGTTTACATAAATTATGAAAGGATCGTGATAGTTACTGATTACTTACAATGTGCCAACTGCTGGGTTAGACACTGTATGTGCATGAATGTGTTCCTCAAACACACCTTATGAAGTAGACACTGTTATCCTCACTTTACAGATGGAGGAACCTGCCCATGGTCAACAATTAGCCAATGGTTAAGATAAAACAAAAGATAAGATCATTAAAATAAAAGAAAGTAATCAAGAATGTTTTAGTCTGGGCTTGAGGGAGAGAGGCTTTTTTCTATGCACGACAAACCAAAGAGCTGTGAAAAAAGATTGACTTTTTAAAAAAACTTATACTCCTTGAACTTCTCTGTTTAGCAAAAAATAACACAAATCAAGAACATTTTAAAACAAAAATGGCAGTTATAAAGAGCCATACAGCTTATAAAGCTCACCCAAATCAATAAGAAAAGGCTGAATCACTTAATGTAAAAAAGGGCAAAAAATACAAATAGGTAATGCATGTAGGAAGTATAAATTATCAGCTGTCAGCGGGAAAAGGATAACACCCAAGGCTGTGGAGAAATAGATACCTACAGTGTTTCTGGGACTATAAATTGAATTGAACTTTTGGTAGATGATATGCATGTTCCTTTGACTCACAATTCAACTTACAGGAGCTTAGGTTCTAGGTATGCTTCCACAGATGTACAGGACAGTACAAAAAATTTTATGGCAGTATTATAAGTGAATGAAGAGGGGGAGAAAGTATCTAATGTTCATACCATACTTAAGTGACTAAGGTATAAAATGATATGATCTTACTTTCTGTACTATGTGGTAGTATACTTAAAATCTGAAAGACTATAGAGCTAGTTATTAATAATGGTTATTTTTGAAGGATGAGGAGGTAGAGTGACTGCTTACAATTTATTTTCCTGTGTTATTTTAGAATAAATGGCTTTTTTCATAATTTAAAGAAAAAGTTAAAAAGAAACCAAGCACTTAGTAATAACCGTCACCTACGTTTGATGAACATCATTCCAGATATTTTTAATGCATATATAATGAATGTAGAAATAGGGAGTTATAATATGCATGCCGTTTATAAATTTTTAATTAAATTGGTTGCATTTGACTGAAAAAAAGAAACTAAGATACTATGACAAACATGATTGATGTTTGTTACTACAAGAAGGAATGAATTCCTAAAATAGTCCTAAAGCGGAGAGAAGAAAATTACAAAAACCTCTAAATAGTTTTGAGTCTCTTTTAGTACAACCCATTGACGTATTGATAAACCAGGATAAGGGAATAAACACATGCATAAATTCTTTCTTCCCATTCTTCCTTTCTCCTGACTACCTACCTACCTATCTATTTTTATTTTATTTTATGTTATTTATTTTTTGGTTAGACCTATTTTAACATTATCAGGATTTATAATATGTTTTTAAAAGCTTATAACCATTCATGGTTGTTTAGTTTTAGTCATGTATTTAAACGGTCAGTAAGTACATTGGTCTTTTCACCTTGGTTTTTCTATTACAGCATTCTTTATTTTAATTTCCCAGCAGTTATTTCAAGAAGTGAAATAACTTATTAAGTCCTTAAGTTCACAATACTTGTGAGAGCTTAATGCCATCCTGTTTCTACCCCTTCTTTATGTTTCACATTTTTTGTATCACACTTTTCCTCAGAATTCTGTGATTATTCATTCAGTGTTCCTGAATTCCCTGTTGTGGAAGAATCTTGAGGCCAACCAGATTCTACCTACCCGCCTACATTTGACTTGATTTTTTTCTGTCTGGATGCTCATGATACTGTTTTGCTTTAAAGCTCAGTACCTCTCATTTGACAGATGTTTTGGTGGTGTTTATTTTGTACCAAGTTTTTTGTGGGTTGTAGAGTATGTTTTCAGCCTGCATATTTAGTTATTTATTACAGGAGAGTTTCATATATTTATTTATGACATTTTAATATTATAATCTCTTCAAGAGTATCAATTTAACTTTAAGTATATCTCCTTAATCTATTATCTTTACTCTGTTCAACATGTAATTGTTTACCTTTTCATTTAAGGTGTATTTCCTTTTTTGGGGGGGAGACGCTGCTGCCCTCCCAGGGACTATGGTGGGTGGGGGTGGAGCAGCAGGTGTGCCTCATCTTTGTTTCTGGGAACTCTCTCAGTTCTGGCTTCTGACACCGGGATCCTTATAGGCAGCAGCTTTTAAAAAAAATATTTTTAAAGATTTATTTTTTGTTTATTTATTTCATTTATTTTTTGGATGCGTTGGGTCTTAGTTGCGGCACACGGGGATCTTTGCGGTGCGAGGGCTCTTTGTTGTGATGCGTGGGGTTTCTCTTCTCTAGCTGTGGCACACGGGCTCTAGAGCGCAGACTCATTAGTTGTGGCACACGGGCTTAGTTGCCCTGCAGCATGTGGGATCTTAGTTCCCTGACCAGGGTTCGAACCCGAGTCCCCCTGCATTGTAAGGTGGAGTCTTTACCACGGGGCCACCAGGGAAGTCCCATTTAATGTGTATTTCTTAAAGTTATGACCATGATTTGTTTTTACTTGTTTTTTATCCCCCCCCCCCGGCCCCCAATTTTTAAATTTCTGAAATGACTGTAATCCCTGTCTTTGTTCTTTTCTAAACTCTTATAGTTTGCCTTTCAGGTTTCTGTTCTTTTATAATATCTTCTTTCATATTTCTGTAATTTCTTTGAGGCTGTTTTTCTAAAGTCTTCCTGGGCTTTGATGTGTAGTGTTAGGTGGTTGCAGAGAGCTCGAAGTGAATTGGAATGGAGATTCGAGAACCTCATCATCGTGTTAGGGGAATTTTGATGGTGACGCTGTTCATGCAAGTGATTATAACGGGATGGTACGGAGATGTAGACTTCACTTTGAGGTTGCTGAAACCTGGAGAAATACAAAAGAAAGCACATTCCAGGGACTTCCCTGGTGGTCCAGTGGTTAGGACTCTGCGCTTTCACTGCCATGACCAGGGTTCAATCCCTGGTCGGAGAACTAAGATCCTGCAAGCTGTGACATGCCCCCCTCCAACCCGCCCCCCGCAAAAAAAAGAAAGAAAAAAAGCACATTCCATGTATTGATACATGAAGCAGAGCAACTTGCCTAGTTTTATACAAAACAAACAGATAAGGAGATAAGAGCTACTAGAAACGTTAATTTGAGTCCTACTTAAGAAAATCAGCATGGGGTGAAGTGGTTAATGATTCTCACCCTCAGCAGTTGGTGGCAGAGTGAATAGATTACCCCATTCATCTGCCTTTGGGGGTGATCTGCCTTTGGGGGTGATCATACCCTGCCAGCCCTGCTGAGAACTAATTGTAGCCCCTGTGTAATGTGACTGAGGGTAAAGGAAAGCTAGGAACCACTGCTATAGGGTATTAGAGGGGAAACTGACTAGAGACCAACTGGGACATAAGCTTAAAAATACGACTCTTTGAATGGAGAAAAGGGTACTCTTAGTTGGAAGCGACAGGAATTGAACTAGAATAAGTTTAGACAAAAAAGGAAAAATGACCCTTAACCAAATTTATGGAAGAGGGCAGGTACCAAGTTTAAGGAACTAGAATTCTGTTAGGACCTCTCTTCTTGTTGCTTACTTTTGTTTATTTGACTTCATTTTGGCTTCATTTTCACATATCTGTTTTCTCCTTGAGATTTGAGCTGTGGCTATTGGCAGCTCTCAGGCTCCCCCATGGATTGGGGCTCCCTTTGTTTAATTCTGATTTTAAAAATCCTCAGCGAGATCTCATTCTTTTGACTTGTCAGGTATTCATTCACTCATTTTTATGGCCCTGGGGTATGGGGTACAGAATAAACAACACCAAAACAAGCAGTTCAGTGTGATGTTCAGGAGTGGATAGTATTTCCAAAAAGAAGTATTTAAGGTATGGCTTGTTCTTGAGATTCTAAAGAACATTGTATTCATTTTATTTTATTTTTTTTTAAATTTATTTATTTATTTTTGGCTGCATTGGGTCTTCATTGCTGCATGCAGGCTTCCTCTAGTTGCGGCGTGCCAGGGCCAATCTTCATTGCGGTGCACAGGCTTCTCATTGCCGTGGCTTCTCTTGTTGCAGAGCACGGGCTCTAGGCACGTGGGCTTCAGTAGTTGTGGTGTGCGGACTCAGTAGTTGTGGCTCTCGGGCTCTAGAGCGCAGGCTCTGTAGTTGTGGTGCATGGGCTTAGTTGCTTCGCGGCATGTGGGATCCTCCCCGACCAGGGCTCAAACCCTTGTCCCCTGCATTGGCAGGCGGATTCCCAACCACCGTGCCACCAGGGAAGTCCCTGTATTCATTTTATAGCCTGTAGTCTAACGAGCAATTTCAAAGGAGGAAAATGGACAGTTGACATTTATTGTACTCTAAGATGGACAGTGTTTTGCATATTACAGTATTGCTCATCTGTCCTGCAACACTGCCATGGGTTTTTTACTGTGCTTTACAGATGAAGAAAGTGACACTCAAAAGAAGAGAAATTACTTGTTTAAGATGCTAAGGGTAGTGAGAGAGGTTGGCATTCAAACCCAGGTTTGACTGACATAATACCATGCTCTGTGCCAAACTATGGCCCATATTTTCTCTTGTGAGATGAAATTCACAAGTGTTGTGTCCGCCCCCCTCCCCCCCACGCATCGTGTCTTTATCAAATTATTTCTAAAAAATAAGTGAGAAGTTTATATAAAACCGTAGACTATAGTGTCAAGGTGTAACATTTTATATACTGTGGGGAATTCCTGCCACAGCAAATCTTGTCAGAGATACGAGCTGCTGCTGCTGTATTTAAGCACAAGCAACAACATACTCAGGACTTACTGTTGAAGAGCCCTTAGGTAGTAAGTGTTTGAAGAGGATGTAAGCAAGGTGAAACATTGCAGGCAGCAGAACTTCCTTAAGTGCTATTTTAGGAATGTGGTCTGGAATTCTGCCAAGCAAATCCTTTCAGAAGCATGTTGGCAAAATCTTTGCAAGATACGATCTCTGACCTCTTCTGCTTGTCTGTTCCATATTCCTTATGTTTTAGAAGCACAGTGAAAGAAATTCATCTAGGTTGAAAATGTTTTGGATTAGGAAATCAGCTAGCCCTACCTAGCCCTGGCTTATGACATAGTGTAAAGAAAAAATTTCTGATTTTAAGCAAACTTATAAAGTTTACCAGAAATCTGTAAAAGTGATTTAATTGATGCATTTTAAAAAACTTGAGAGGAAATATGAACAAACCTTTGGTTGTTTGCTGATACATCACTTTTTTCGATATTGATTAGTTAATGGACGTTTCCAAGACAGGAATATTTTCCCAGTTAATTTTGGTGACTTGGTTTCTGGCGATGTGTGTTTTAAAGTAATATGGCAGTTTATTCCTCTGATAATAAAGTCAAAATTATTTTGACAAACCATCTCAATACTTAGGAAGAGTAATTAGATAGTGTCTGGATAAACGGTTCTATCTGAGATTTCAGCAGTTCAAAATGAAGCCAGCATAAAAATAGTCACTTTACAGAAATGCACCTTACAGCCAGCTGTGTGTTACATAAATAAGCTTGACAGGAATGCACATTCCCCAGAGCAGGAGACTACAACCATTGAGACATAAAGGAACATCATTTCTAGACTATAAATAACAGTTTGTTTTTAGCTTTGTAGCTGTTAGACTTAGTCAACTCTTGGTCTTGGCAAAGTGTATTTACAGTTAAAGTAGCTTATTTTCTTAATAGCCAAGTATAAAATGACATACTTGGGTCTTTGAATGTTGTTATTTTGAGACACCTTATATTTTTGCTAAGGCTCAGTGAAGGTTTATTTTCACATGATCAACAAAATACTGTAAACCATTATTTTAGACTACATTAAAACTGGTGGGGGGTTTTTTTTGCATTTAAAAAAACTTTCATGGAGAAAAAAATTTAAACATATAATAATACCAAAGTAGACTGACTGTACAGCAAACCTCCATGTGCTCGCCTAGCCTCAACAGTTATTAGGTCACAGCCACTCTTGATTGATCTGTCTCTGCCCCGTCCCTTGTGATTTTGAAGCACATCCCAAACATCATCATCGTTTGTCTGTAAATATTTCAGTAACTCTAAAGATTCATGTATCTCTAAAACAAAATGGGAGTAAAAAACCAACACATTATCATTACCACACTTGAAAAAATTAACAATAATTTAATATTGTTAGATCTAGTCAGCCTCTAAATTTGTGCACATGTCATACATTATTTAAAAGTTTAAATTCAGTCCGCTCTGTTGTTTCCTGTTGCAGTATATTTATTGAGGATTCTAGGCCTTGCTTTTTAGAATTTTCCAAAGTATAGATTTTGCTAATTGTGTCTCGGGAATGTTCTTAAACATATTTCTCTGTATTTTCTATAAATTGGTAATTGTGTCTAGGGGTTCTGGTGAGATCAGGTGAGATCACTTCGTAAGTGGTGGTTTATTTATCAGGAGACATTAATGTCTGGTTGTCCTTTCTAAAATGCCTAGGTTAAAATGAAAAAAATGGCAATGTTTCAATAATTTTTCTTTTTTTTTTAACATCTTTATTGGAGTGTAATTGCTTTACAATGTTGTGTTAGTTTCTGCTGTATAACAAAGTGAATCAACTATATGTATACATATATCCCCATATCCCCTCCCTCTTGAGCCTCCCTCCCATAATTTTTCATTTTTTAACTGCACCATTTCTATAGAGAGATAACTCATTTGATCAAATAGTAGTTACTGTTTGATTTCCTGACAATACCGTTTGTATAGAAAAGGAAGAATAAATCTTGATTCTTTTGCCTTTTTTTAAAAAAATTCATTTTCAAAATAACAAAATGGTTTATTAGCATCCTGTAATGGGACCAATTAGTTTGTTGTTTTTTAAGTCACTGTTTTTAAACTCATGGGTTGAAACATATGTTTCAATCCTTTGTGGTTATTAACTGTTAATACTCAGATTGTCCCATATTGAGCCAGTGGGAATCTCTTCAAGTTGGCTGAGTACTTTTAACAAGACGATAGTATTATTTGATAGCTTCCTTTTTTATCTGGTATGAGATGATCCTAGAACATTTCCTACCCCAGACCTGGAATCAGCCATTTTTCTGAAGAGCCCTGCTCCCGTTAAGTATAACTCATATTTGGAGACCATGTTCTGGGCACTAGGGATGCTCATTGCTACAGAGTTGTCATTTTTCTCGACCTTTTTAGTGGACAGAGCTCAGCATTTTTAAAGCTATAGCTTTATATCGTGAATTCACATCGATACTTCTGATTCAGATTCAGGACTGTAGAGTTTTTACTTTTCATATGTGCTCCCCATTCTCTTTTAGTCTTATTCTTAAATAATGACTATCATAGCAAGCCTGCTCATGCATTATTTTCCATTACTTATACCTGTCTAAGTCATTATTCTCAAGGACATTACCTTGTCCTTGATTTCTTTTTTAATTCATGGTTTGTAGACCATTTTGGCCCACAGTGATTTCCAGATTCACAGCATGCATATATAACTTTCATTTAACAATCACTGGCACTTTGGGATTTACTGAGTTTTAAAAATTGAATTATTATATACACAAAGAAAAATGCATGAATATTACGTACAGCATGCCATTACTAGCATCCCAGAAGTCTCTTTCATCCTTCATCCCATATGCCACTCTCATTCACCACTCTGAAAGAAAAAGAAGAAAAGATGATATTGTTCTGATTTCTAATATGATTGATTAGTTTTGTGTGCTTTAGAACTTTAAAATTTTGTTTTAGCATTTGTGATATGAGGGAAAGAGAGCTCTTTCTAGCTCTTGCCAACTCTACTTGTGTCCAGGTAGCATTCAGAAAAAATGTATCTTTATCTTTGTCACATTCAAAACTTCTCTGTAATGCCTTAGGAATCTAAGAAGAAATCCAAGCATAGGCACTTCTTGGTTTAAATATTTATCTTAAGTAGGCTAGATTTTTGTGTTTGTTAGCAATTTCCATTTTCCCCCCGTTATGTCTTTACCCTTTGCATGTTTACTTTCTTTTGATTTACAGTAACTTTATTTGTATTAGGGATATTAGACTTTTACCTATTGTGCTGCAAATATTCTCTCCCAGTCTCTCATTTGTATTTAAACTTTATTGTTGTAGTGGATTTAAAATATGTTGTGTAGTATAATCTGACTGTTGAGTTTTGTGTTCTGCTTAGGAAGGCCACCTCCACCCAAGAGTATGTTAAAAAATAAATCTGCATTTTTTTCCAGCTAAATTTTGTTTGTTTATATTTGGATACAAATACAGTATGAGGTATCTCTATTAACATTTAAATGTGATAGGATGTTTAAACATCTTTCGTTGGCCTTTCCCTTTAAAAAAAAAAACCTCGAATTTCATCTACTTATGGCTACTACACTTTTCCATCATAAACTTCTAGAAAAAGTTTCCACCTGTATTTTTCTGCTTCACCTTCTTTTTGTCAATTCAGTGTTGCCGGCATGGCCTGTCTCTGCCTTACCATTGCACTGAAACTAAATACTTAGGCCTAAGGCAGCCTTGCCCTTCTTTTAACTGAACCCAGTAGACTGAATTTAGACCCCCTCTTTCCTGAGCAGCATGTAATTATCATTGTTGGTAACTTTCTCCTTGGAATGCATCTACTTTGGCTTCTTTGATCTAGCTTTTTCCTGGTTTTCTTCCTACTTCTATCACTTTTGTAGCCACTTCTTTTCTTTAATCCCCCCAATATTGGTATTCTCTAGAATTCCTTCAGTTAGATTCTCTACAGTTCACACTTCAGTCTCTTCCTTGGGTGATGCCATCAACTACTCTTATGGCTTCACTTATCAGCAATATTCTGATAACCCTAAGTCTCTATCTTTAGCTCAAATTTCTTTTTAAAACAATGTATTTAACGGTACTGATGAACCTAGTGGCAGGGCAGGAATAAAGACGCAGACGTAGAGAACGTACTTGAGGACACGGTGGGGGATGGGGAAGCTGGAATGAAGTAAGAGAGTGGCATGGACATGTATACACTACCAAATGTAAAATAGCTAGTGGGAAGCAGCTGCATAGCACAGGGAGATCAGCTCGGTGCTTTGTGACCACCTAGAGGGGTGGGATAGGGAGGGAGACACAAGAGGGAGGGGATATGGGGATATATGTATACATAAAGCTGATTCACTTTGTTGTACAGCAGAAACTAACACAACATTGTAAAGCAATTATACTCCAGTAAAGATATTTTAAAAAACCCAAAACAATGTGTTTATGCCCCGTAGGTACTTAAAACCAAACCTATCATTATTTCTTTCCCTCACCCCTAAAATCAGCACATCTTTATTATAATTCCCACTTCAGAGAAAAAAACAGACTCCTACCCAGTTGCCCTATGTAGAAACCTATTTATCATTTTTAAAAATTGAGTTGAAATTCAGATAACATAAAACTAACCATTTTTTTTTAAAACTAGCCATGTTAAAGTGTACAGTTCAGTGGTATGTAGTGTATTCACAATGTTGTGGAACCACCATCTCTCTTCAGTTTCGAAACATTTTCATCACCCCACCAAAAACTCCCATACTCATTTATCATACTCTATCTCCATCCCATCCCACCCCCACACCCGCACCCCCCATTTTGCTTTCTGTCTCTGGATTTGTGGATATAAAAGGAGTCATACAATATGTTACCTTATGTGTCTGGTTTCTTTCACTTAGCCTGATGTTTTTGAGGTTCATCTAAGTTGTAGCATGTATCAGCACTTAAATTCCTTTTTAGTGGCTGAATAATATTCCATTGTATGTATATATCATAATTTGTTCGTTCATTGATGGGCATTTGGGTTGTTTCCACTTTTTGACTGTTATGGATAATGCTGCAGTATAAACATTTGGGTACAAATTCCTCTGTGGGTAGATGTTTTCATTTCTCTTGGGTGTATACCTAGGAGTGTAATTACTGGGGTATATGGTAACTATATTTATAAACTTTTTGAGGAAATGCGTGTCAATTTTGGCTTATTATCTAAAACCCCCCACATCACCAAGCTTGGTTGATTGATTCTATCTCCTGTGTATCCCTGTTTATTATTCCCACTACCATATACTAAAGGTACACTTTTCATGATTACTTTAATAACTTCCTTTCTGGTTCCTTTGTCATCACATGGCCTTACTCTTTCACATACTTTTTTTCACATATCTTTCACATACTGAGAGATAGGTTTTTGAAAATGTAAATCTCATGAGGTCACCTCATTGTTTTAAAAACAAAACAAAACAAAAACAAACTCTTCAAAGGCTCATCATTTCTCTCTGGATAAAGTCTAAACTAACATGGCTTCTAAAGGCTCTTTGCGGTCCTTCTGACATGCTATCTAGCTTCAGCTGTATGGCACCCCCCCGCCCCCCTTATGCTGATCTCCATATTTCAGGTTTTTGTATATGTTCCTCTGTCTAAGGCTTGCACCTTCTCCACCAAAATCCTTTGTCTTATTTCAGATGTCTCTTCTCTTTTTAGACGTCTTTCTGTCTCTTCATGATTATAATGTGCCCTTCTTTGTGCCCCTCCAAATTCTTGTACTAATGTTGGAGCAGTTAATTGCCTGTTTACTTCTGTGGGAATCAGGAGCTGATAGTTAAGTGCCAGGTGATGCAGTACAGACTAAAAGTATGATTAATAGGAATTTATCAGAAGTCAAAAGAAGATTATTTGGTAAGTTATTTAGGGAAGGCCCCATGGAGGAATTGGACCTTGAAGGAATCATGAAGGTACGGTAATGATCTGCCACTGATAGGTAGATTAAGCCTGTTAAATATCCATGGATCTAGGCTGTGAGGGTCCTCGCTAGAGGCAAAAGCCATGACAAAACTGAGATAGATGGACATCTTGCAGCATTACTTTTGCATTACTTAATGAAACAAGCAATGGACACAATCACTCCTGTAGAAGAAAAGCATGGAAAGAATGTGCAAAAGATTTTTAAAGAACTTATGGTGTATTGACAAAAGTGAGAAGGAATAATTTACTTTATGGAAAGTGTAAGGAAGTTTTCAAGGGTAATTTTGACCATGTATGCTAATTTAAGAATTTACCCACCTACCTTTATAAAATTCCACTAGACTTCTGATGTAAAATGCAACAATTAGGTGATTTCTAGATAAATTATAGAATCTTCCATAAGACTCTTGCATATAGTGTTGGAGAAAATGGTCTAAGTAATATACCAGTGTTTGTCTAGAGAAAGGTTAGAGATGAGATAACTCAGTGTAGAATTTACCTGCCCAGATTGTAATTGTCTGTGCTCCACTCTGTCCCTCAGTTGACAGGAAAAGTGGGACTTTCAGATCTTTTCCAGTATGTCTGCAGCATATTGGCACTCAGTAAATGTTTGCATTCATAAACAAAATAACAAGATTGAAATACAATTTCTTTGCATTTTCAGTATTTAAAAAATGCCTTAGAATAGCTGTTTAAAAGTAAAAATGCATTTCTTGTGTTTCAAAACACAGTACTGATTTAAAATTATTTATAAAAATCTGTTTTGCCAGTTAGGCAAAAATACTAGACTTATAAATAAAAAAAAAAAATCTCCCCTCAAATTTTGAGAAAAGAAGCCATTCATGTTTAAATATAAATAAACTTTCACTTTTGGCGCTCTCTGTGTTTCACTGGCATGTTGGAGCGTTAAATCTGTTGAAATAACCACCTCTGATTCCTCAAAAAATTAACATTTTCTTCTCAGTTACTAACACACTTTGTTCAGTCTTTATAGCACTCTGAGTTGTATTATACTTACTTATCATGAGACTGAGCTCCTTGAGGATGATGGCAGGAATTATATGAGAATTACAAACCTGTTCAGCCTCCCAGCAAGCCCTCTCTCAATTGCTCTCCTGTGCGCTTTGTCCCACTTCTCAATTTGAGCCAACCAGTGCCCCTTGTTGGTGATTCATATATTTATACACACACACACAATCGTGACTGTGGTGATGGCTTCACAGCTGTATACATATATCAATATGTAAAAACATTATGTAATTTAAATATGCGCAACTTACCGAATGTCAATTATATCTCATTAAAGCTGTTTAAAAAATCCTGACATGACGCTCACCATGGATGGGTCATTACTTTATTAAGCTCTGTGTCTCTAGGAACTGTTTCTCACCTGGCTCCTCTAAGGTGCCCTCATGGCCTGTGTCCCCACCACCTCACTAGTTCTTTGCCTCTGTTCTCGTCCCCAGCCCCCATCATTCTCTGTCCGTGCTAGAGCACTCTCTCTGGAAGAGGAAAATCTCATGTTGCTACTGCCGTTCCTGTAGGCTCCAGCTGTTATTCTTAAGCTACTCCTGGGTGCTGGAAACTCTGGTCGGCACGGGATTCAACACACATAGGCAGGATGGATGGAGCCTCTGCTCTCTCTGTGTTCAGAGTCTGATGGGCCACACGTGAACACCAACTGTAGTTTTATATCCCCAAGAATACAGAGGACTTACTCATGTAGACATATAGTTATTAGTATAAATGAAGGTTGGTTAAGCAGCAAATTCCAATGAAAAGGTATCAGACACTCTGTTGGTGTTTCTGCATATGTATCCTAAAGACCACAGCATAAGAATTACCAGAAATATTGGTTTGATTTCCCTCTGAACCAGAATCTCTAGGGGGTGGGCCTGACACCTGCATTTTATTTTATTTAATT
This sequence comes from Balaenoptera ricei, assembly GCF_028023285.1. Classification (NCBI taxonomy): domain Eukaryota; kingdom Metazoa; phylum Chordata; class Mammalia; order Artiodactyla; family Balaenopteridae; genus Balaenoptera; species Balaenoptera ricei. Next base: position 52,465,540 of record NC_082658.1, on the reverse strand, counting down.
TATTTTCTATTTAAAAAAAATGTTTATTTATTTATTTGGCTGTTCTGGGTCTTAGTTGCGACGTGCGGGATCTAGTTCCCTGACCAGGGATCAAACCCGGGCCCCCTGCATTGGGAGTGTGGAGTCTTAACCACTGGACCACCAGGGAAGTCCTGACACCTGCATTTTAATAAGCTCTCTGTATGGCTATACCTGTATACCACTAGAGAGCTACTAGAATGGTAAGAACCTAGCTGGAAACCAGGGTAGAAGTAAAAGGGCACAGTAGAAGTTGATCTTCTGGATAGTTTGCTTTACCCATTGCTTCTTTGTGTTATAGAAATGGAAATGTTTTGGACATCAGGTAGCATTTTGCTAATGGATCCAGGTGTGTTCATTTAACAGGTTAGAATTTATAACATGTATATTCAAGTTCTGTAATGAATGTTGGGTGAAGATTATTTACTTAAAATTTTTGGTAAACATTTTCTTTTTCCACAGAACTCAACAAAAACCCAGTGGAAGGCTTTTCAGCAGGTTTAATAGATGACAATGATCTCTACCGATGGGAAGTCCTTATTATTGGTCCTCCAGATACACTTTAGTAAGTATAATGGAACTAACATCCAAGTGGAGCTCTTTTAGTAATTGAAATATAAACTATTTTGACAAACTGAAGTTTCCCAGCTTATAAAAGTGATAAAGTTAATCACTTTTAATTAATCACTATTAACTGATGTAAAGATACACAACAGAATGTGGTGTAATCAAAGAGCAATAGAAAAAGATGGAATTTCTTAAATATGTTATGTAATACATTTTTAGATTGAAAGACCACAGTCTGATTTTCTGTTCTGTGTGTTTGCAGATCAACTTAAACTTGCTAATATTTAATGTTCTGTGAGATGGATCATGACTATCTGATGTTAGTGACTAGCACAAGTCTCACACTTTTCATAGAAGTTGAGGTATTGAAATTGAAAAAAAGTGCAGCAACCTTCTCAAAGCCATACAACTGAAGGACAGCAGGGACTTTCTTGGGGAGTATACTTGGTCACTCAACTGTGTTCCTTGATGGTACTAAGCAGCAAGGATTTGGATACATCAAACATTTTTTTTGACGGTGAAATAGTTTTATTTTAGATGTTCTGAGATGGTAACTCCTTTGTTTCCCGTTCGCCAACACCTGATGTAAGAGAAAATTCAGAGCTAGTTCTATACCAGAGCAAACTGGTATATGACATATAGAATTGAGCTGTAGTATTGATTTGGGGGTTTTCTGAGGTCTGAAAAAAATGGTTTATGTTTTGTCGCAACTATTCCCAATCAAAATTTTTGCTGATTTCCTAGTGGTATGTTTGCATTGGTAATTGTTTTTTTTAATGGTATTATTTTTATTTATTTATTTTAAAATATTTATTTGTTTATTTGGTTGCACCAGGTCTTAGTTGCGGCTCGCAGGCTCCTTAGTTGTGGCATGTGAACTCTTAGTTGTGGCATGCATGTGGGATCCAGTTCCCTGACCAGGATTGAACCCGGGCCCCCTGCATTGGGAGCTCGGAGTCTTATCCACTGTGCCACCAGGGAAGTCCCTGCATTGGTAATTGTTGCAAACTAAAATAACACAATTTAGTCATTCTACAATGTTAGTTTAGTAAATAACAGTAGCCAATGAAAGCCATCCTAGAGGTATTCCTCCACGACCTTAATATTATTTATTTGAAAGCAAATTTCTTACCAAATTTTGCACACAAAAATCATACATACAGCCTGGCCTATGAGCCTGATGAGGTTCTGGTCTTCTAGGTTTTTAAATCAAAACATATTGCGTGAAGGTTTACTCAAGGGAGATACAGCAACATTCCAGTGACAGAATCTTGTTAATCTTAAAAGTTGATATGTGATAACAAGAGAAATTCTTCTGACCTAATGTCTGTGTAGAAGATGACTTAGGCATCCAGGTTTGACCTCGATCTCTAAGGACCTTGCAGAATTCTTACACTATTTTCGTGCGATGGTGGCAAGCATCTCTAAATATTATCAGCTGGTCCATATATATGTTGTGTCCCTTCAGCTTCACCAAAGAGAGACACTTTAATACTCATTGCACTAATTAACAGGCCATTCTTGCCGCCAATAAAAATCTATTTCTGGCCTTTCGTATACATTTAAAAAGTGCCGACTATTGATCTGAGGTGTGGACAGCAGAAGCATTTGTGGCAGCTCCTCTGGAGTTGCTGACGAGACAACCGGCTGCCACATCTGCACTGTCCCTTCCTGATGAGAGCACTGGCTGCACCTGGGCTGCAGTTTAACCTCAGTGCCACACGTACTTTGAACATCCTGTGAGTAATGAAGCCTTAATGCAATTGACAGACCTTATAATAATCATCCAAAATTACTTTGGTATGATTGCTTTTTATTAATGACCTTTTCTAAAATTCATGTGCTGATAGTTATAAAATTGTTTTTAAAGCCCTCAAAAAAGAGGTTTACGATTTATTGAGTTTAGGCCGTCCCTTTTAGCGACTTCCTACTTAGAATGGTTGCAAAAATAAAGCAGTATACTGGCATTTACATTACTCATTCATTTAGTTTCCAAATGTTTTTTCAGCATTCTTATGCTAGATGCTGGGAACATGATCTTGAATTAGCTAATAGTCACTGCTCCCAAAGAGGTTACAGTTTAGTCGTCAAGACAGCTCATTGCATAGTTATTTAATACACTTTGAGGACAGCCATGATGGAGGGAGGCATTAGGGGTTGTGAGAACTCGTTGGTAGCATGGCAGGTTTTGAGTGTGTCAGGGAATTTTTCCCAGAGGAAGAGATGTCTAAAGTGGGAACTGAAGAGTTAGTAACTGTAATAGTTAGTAGGCTTTTGGCTACAGGCAACAGAAATCAGATTTTAGCTGGCTTAGAAAATAAGGAATTTTTTTTAAAAATAAAATTATTTATTTATTTTTGGCTGCATTGGGTCTTCGTTGCTGCGGGCGGGCTTTCTCTGCATGCCGTGCCACTTACCGTTTAGTGCTTAAGAACGGGAGTTTTGCAGACTGTCTTTGTTAGCTCCCTGAGTCTACCACTGTTATCGTGTGACTTTAAACAGTTATTTAAACTTTGTCTTGTTTCATTTCTAGGGTAAAACCCAATGCCTAGAAAGAGTTCAGAATGTTCAACATTCTGTTGTTTGTAATAGCAAAAGAAATCGGAAGCAAATATTTTGATTGTAATAGAAAAATTGTGGCAGGTAAAAATGAATAAACAGGAGACAGATAGTAACAGGAATATATAAAAGAACAGTGTTGAGCAAAATTTCAGATGGCAGCATATGGTATATCATTTAAATAAGTAAATATGGCAGAATGATAGGATCTGACAAAGTAGAATGATAGGATCTGATACTTGTAAGATTTTTATAATTTTAATACAAAAACAGTAAGGGAAGTCTAATAGAAGAAACTTGAACTAGGCCTAGATTTCTCAACCTTTTCAAATGTGAAACTATTGGTTTCATACCTCTTTTTAACATCATGCTAGTAATTATACTATTAATATCTGTGAAGAGAATGTATAATGGGAGGGAAGGTATTTTTAATTCATTGATGCTTTTCATAAACTTTCATTTTGTTCATCCTAGTAGCATCTTTATATATTTGAAAAATAGTGAATATGTGACATTTTAATATTTAGTTTACTATGTTTTGTACTCTTTGAGTGTTTTGAGTTTTTTGCTAACTTGGCTGTTCTCTGTTCACTAGAAGTTTGTGCCCACAAGTTGGGACTACTGAACTAGGCTTTTAAAAATAACAAGTAGGATTTTCACAGGTATTAGAGAAGTTAAAGATATTCCACCTGTAGGAGAAAAACTGTAAGGAACTGCATGATTAGTTTAGAATGGGTGAGGACATTGCAGACAGAGTTAAAATTGTGTACTTTAAACTTTTAAGGATAGTCCTATTAAAATTTAAAGATTGAAAATAATTTAATAGACTAAGGCAATTTTTCATGATAGGAATTCCAGTCAGCTAATGTAAAGCTTTTTTTTTTTTTTAATTTATTTTATTTATTTATTTTTGGCTGTGTTAGGTCTTTGTGGCGCCGGCTTTCTCTAGTTGCAGCGAGTGGAGGCTACTCTTTGTTGCGGTGCGCGGGCTTCTCATTGCAGTGGCTTCTCTTGTGGAGCACGGGTTCTAGACGCGCGGGCTTCAGTAGTTGTGGTGCGCGGGCTCAGTAGTTGTGGCTCGCGGGCTCTAGAAGGCAAGCTCAGTAGTTGTGGCTCACAGGCTTAGTTGTTCTGCGGCATGTGGGATCTTTGCAGACCAGGGCTCGAACCCGTGTCCCCTGCATTGGCAGGCGGATTCTTAACCACTATGCCACCAGGGAAGCCCCTAATATAAAGCTTTTAAGTAGACCTGATATCAGTCAGAACTCAGGGACCCAGGAAAGCTAACTTAGTTATCAGGGAATAGTCTTACCAGTGGGATAAAGTACATGGGCTTTGTGGTAGCTGTTTTGATGTTCTTTTACATAGATTCTTGGCTATTTTCTGTATTTGTGGCTTTCAAAGTGTTTTTGTTTTTGTTTTTTTTAAAACCACAACCCATAATCAGAAATATTTTACATCATGACCCAGTGTATACTTAATACACTTTAATGAATAGAAAGAAATATGCATGTAGATTTTATAACTGAAACAAACTACTTGTGATAAGCGCCCATGTTTTTTTATTCTATTTTTATTTGTTTATAAAGAAAACTGGTTAGTGACTCACTTAATTAGCTTTGCAGCCCCAGTTTGAAAAACTAGTTCATAGAATTAATATGTCCTAAGGCCAGTTTTGGCACTAATTTATCCAGTTGGGGTAACATAGTCCGAGAAGGTAGACTTATCTCTTAACGGTGTAATGCGCTCTTTACGACTGCTGTTCTAGTCTCCATTTCCCTCAAGTTTTCATGTTTTTTCCCTTCAATAGATAGTCTCATAGATTATGAAAATTAAGACCATAAGGCAGGCATAAAATTTGTCAGCTTTCTTCCTTTTTACCCCTGGATATCTGTACTACATTCAGTCTGTTTTCTTCCTGTGCAAAAGGAAAGGATATTCTTTCTTTTTCTTGGTAAGCCCTTTACTACCCTTATTTTCTTTCTTCTAATTTCTCAGTTACTCTGTTTTGAGGTTTTTAAAATCGAGGTTACTTTTTATACTCGGAATCTAGTGGCCTTTCCTAAGTATTCAGAAGTATTTGGTGTTAATGATCTACCTTTCTTTAACTCCCCTCTCCCCTCATCTTGCTTTTATGATTAGAAAAAGGCAATAAGAATTAATACTTGCTTGTGGTTAAAAATTCATGGTATATCAAAATGTACAAAGCAGAAAGTAAAAAAATCTCATAATCTTGTGCTTCAGAGTTAATTAACCATTATTATTATATATTGGTGTCATGTTTCCAGACATTTTTCTATTTGTATACAAACATACCCTCACTTTTTCTTCGTAAAGGCAAATGGGCTTATTCTATAGATTAAAAAAAAAAAATTTAACAGTAGATTGCTCATATCATTCCAGTATTTATTACTGGTATTTTTCTTGATATTTTCCTCTGACTCTAGAATGCTAAGTGCCGTAAATCAGTGATCTCTAATGTCTTGTTCCCTGTTGTATTCTTTTACATACAACAGTGCCTCCCATAGGTAGATAATCATTATCTATTTGTTTAATGAATGAAAACCATTTTAATGAGCTGAGGATTTCATTTCTCGCTGATCTGAAACAAACACAGTCAGATGACCCTGCTCTGATGGAGTGTACATCTTACAATAAGAGAATCAGAGGTGTGAATTGCTTTTGCAATAAAGAAATGAAAAGAGGTCCCTGTGATAGAGGGACACTGGCTAGTTAAGATTGGGTAGTCAAGTACAGTCATTCTCAAGAGGTAACATTTAAGCTGAGTTCTGAATATGACAAGGGGAGAACAGTGTTTCAAACAAAGGAAACAGCTAGTACCAAGGACACAGGTCAGGAACTTTGTCATTTTTGCCCCATAAGGCTGACTTTTTTTCATTGGTTTTCTTTAACATTGACTTACGTTGTTCTGACAGTTGTTCAGGAACAGTTCCTAAGTAAATGACAGTGCTCTGCACTGCCTTAACACAACAGTCACAGCCACATGTGCCTATTAGAATTAAACAAAATTAAAAATTCCCTTCCTCAGTTGTACTAGCCATATTATTGATACAAGTGGTTGGTGGCTAACATGTTGGCCAGCATAACTATAGACCATCTCTAGTGTGTGAAAGTTCTGTTGCACAGCCCTACTTTGGAAAGTCACCAGATTATAAACTCCTTGAAAGACTTTATGCTTTGTTCACTGCTGTACTCCCAGTGTCTGACACGTAAAGACTGAATAAATATTTGTTAAATGATAAGATGAATAAATGGATGGATGGATTGAAGGTCAGCACAACTGTTCCCAGAGAGGGAGTAAGAAAATGCATAAGCTCTCAGATGAGAAAAAGCTTGTTGTGTTTGAAGAACAGAAAGAAGACTGGCTGGAACGAGAGAGAAGAGTGGAAGATTGAGATCAACGTAGAGAAATTGGCAACTTGACCCTGATAGGCAATATTAAACTTAACTTTTAAATTTTGTTTTAAGTGCAGTGGGAAGAGGTTAAAAGGTTTGTAGCACAGCAGTCATGTAATCTGATCTGGATGCCTTTTTTTAAAGCTGTTTCTTTCATTTTACTTTTTTTTGAGAGTTTAATAAGGTGGTAGGTATGACAGTTTATTAAACTGGATATTTGAGTAAAGTAAACTGCTTGAAATCCAGATTATTTATTTTGTTTATAGTGTAAGCACTAGCATCCTTGTTTTATGTTTGTTTTAATAATTTTCTTATTTATAAGCAGGAACTTATAGGCAAGAACTTGTTTTTGTTTTTGTATTTCCAGTGAAGGTGGTGTTTTTAAGGCTCATCTCACTTTCCCAAAAGATTATCCCCTTCGGCCTCCTAAAATGAAATTCATTACAGAAATCTGGCACCCAAATGGTAAGTTTATCTAGTTTTACTTTTACATTTGCAAGTATGATGGCCTGTCATTGAAGTTTTCAAGGTCAATAAGTAAGATGTAGTTCTCAATGAAATTGCGTTGGAATTTTTGTACTAAGTTTGTTGTGTTTGTTATGCACATGGGCTTGGATTTAGATTCCTTAGAAGAGAAGGAGTGACAGAGATCACATGGGGGAAATCTTTATTTATTTATTTACTTACTTACTTACTTAGTTTTCAGCTCGTTTTGGGACTCATGATGTTCCTAACTAGAGGCAGGGTTGGTGGGTGATATTCAGCATTAATAGAGCTCTTATAATTGAGGAGATAATTTCCAAGGTATTAGGTGACTCATTGGCTATTACAAAGAGCATAGAAGTAATTAAACCTGGATTTTTAATTTCTATTTTCTCATCTTAGCTCCTAGACTATGGACAACGCTTAACTTTTAATGTATATTCTTAGCTGTCAAAAAGGAATGTCTTACCTACTTCATAAGGTGATTGATAGGATCAAATGAGATACAATACTGTGTGTTTAAACCTTTCAAAAGTACCCAGTACTGCTGTGCATAAAATGGTGACATTGACTTTTTTACCCAAAGATGTACTACCATTTAAAATTCACTTTGTGAGCCAAAGGTTAGGCTAGATAAACTATGTGTATACACAGTCTCCCTGAACTTTTGGCCTTGTTTTGTATGATAGAGCTTGCAAGAATTTCTTTCCTAAGTATTTTGACTATCAGTATTTTGTAATCAAAGTTGTCTTTTTAGACAGTTACACTAATCTGCATTCTATTTCTCATAGTCCAGACTTTCAGTTGCAAGGAAGAGAAACCCTTATATATTAGTTTAAGCAAAAATCAGTGAGGGTAACGGATGCATGAATAAACCAAGGCTTTGTTTCAAGAAGTGTAATAGCACCCAGTGACTTGAAAAACAGATGAGTCTTACTGAGGAGAGACTAGACTGGCAAATGGAAAACTATTGGGAACCAAGGAAGCCACCATATTTCATCACATCTAAGATAGCAGTGATCACAAAAGACATGGTTATTTTTTGCACCAGTAAGAAGGGAGAAAAATAATTTCTTTCTGGTAGAACACATTAGCGATAGTCCTACAAGATATATGGAAGCACGAATTGACCACATCTGCCTTGGACGTTTCTTTCATTTCTTCCTAGCCTTTTGGCAGTTTCCCCTGCCTTCTCTTGAATTATTTGATGTGTAATAGTCAATCTTTTTGCACCTATTTCAAAGGAAAATGTAACAAAGTTTCTGAATGTCGTCTCTACCACGAATTAGCTATATTACTGTAGGTAAAGCCTCTTGAACCTTAGTTTCTCTATCTGTGAGAGTTACATGAGAGCATATATGTAAGCAGTACATGGAACCTCTGTTAAGAGGAACAATAGCAATGGCCTCAGTAGTTTTAAGAGGGCAACTGAAATGAGTGTTTATTTTGTTTGTTTTTTAAGGTTGAAGAGATTGTTGGTTTGCAGGCCATAAGGGAGAAGGCATTAGAGAGTGAAGTAATTAAGACTTGATTTGAGAGAAGGGATGCTTTGTGAAGAAAGGATACCCGAGGAGGCAATGGGCCAGGGATGGCAGGTTCAGAAGGATCTATACTTAGGAAGGGGAGTGAGAGTGGTCTGCAATGGGAATGAGAGGAAAAACCAGCATTTGAGTTTCTGCTAGGTGCTGGAGATACAAAGATGATCGAGTTATGGTCTTTCTGTAAGGATATTATGGTATGTGTAGGGGAAAGATGGACATAAATTTAATGGTGAAACAGAGACAACAGTGATGTTGTTATAAAGGTGTTTGGTAGCATAGAATAGGGAGTCAGGGAATGATGGAGAATGTGATTCTTAAATAGAATTTTGAATATGTATCTTTAGTCGTGGGGACTCAATAGTTTTAAAGCTGTATAGTAGGTTCCTCATGACTATATTTATGTCTAGAAAGTTTATACTCATGGGGGAAGGTTTGGAAGGGAAAACCAGACAAAATAGCCAGGAGACAGAGGATTTTATCAATTGCTAATGGGTACGGCATTTCTTTCTGTGGTGATGGTTATACAACTCTTTAAACATACTAGAAACCATTAAATTGTGTACTTCAAATACATGAATTGTATCTCAAAAAGCTGTTTTATTAACAATTATTATATGGTAAAGTCATACAAGTTATTTGTATGACTTAGATGCATTCAATTTGGGACTTGTTTTTCTGGAGGTGCAGTTGCCATAACCACTTAGGTAATTAAAGAAAACTAGTCAAGGCTCAGCAGTGAGCTTAGGGCCTTGGAAGTTACTGACATCAAGGTGACAGGTAATGTATATCAAATCATTATGTGGTATACCTTAAACTTACACAAAGTTTTATGTCAATTATATCTTAATAAAGCTGGCTGGGGGGAGATGGTGGGTAACACTGTGATATAATGAACGGTTTAATTTACTTAGGGAAAAGATGATTAATTTTAGAGATTAGGATAACATCAAAAGTCAGACCAAGGAAAAGGAAAAGAAGAAAGTGATTGAGAGAATGACTTCAAGAACCAGGGAAAGGAAGTGTGCCATGGAAGTAAGAGAGGAAAATGTGTCCAGGAAGGTGTCCTCAACAGTATCAGTTGTTTTGGCCCAGAAGGGTTGACTTTAAAAGTACCCAGGAGAATATGGTCTCCCAATCACTTTGTGAGAATAGTCATAGCATCCTGTTTGGAAGCAGAAGACAGTTTCCCGTAAGGCAAAAAAGAGAGTACCCAAGTGATGGGTAAATAGAGAAGACGAGGGGAAATCAGATTTTCCTAATTTTAGAGCACAGCTTCAAGAGAAGGGAGATAGCTTGAAGGGTATGCATGGTTCAGGTAGTTTAGTTTCAAGATGGAGGAAGAGCTGTGTTTTCTTTTCAGTCATTGATGCTGAGACAGTTGGCTAGCTATTTATGGGGAAATTGATTTAGAAATTTTCTTCACACCAAACAGCAAAGTTAAAGTGATTTTTAAAAATAGTGAATATTATTTTCTGGGTGTTAGGAATTTATAGTTTCAAAAGCAATAAATATTGGAAGACTATAAAGAGGAAAGAGAAGTGGTAACTAAATTCAGTATGGGATTCTTAAATGGATCTTGTGTCAGATAATAAGGCCAGCTATTAAAAAATATTATTGGGGTATTGAAATGAAAGAAAAAAAATAACAGGCAGAAATTAAACAAGGAAAATTAAGAAGCAGTTTGGCAAGAAGAAAACTAAACATTGAGTACGTAAATGGGTAAAGGATATGAACAGACATTTGACTAAAGAGGAAATACATAAAGTTTCTGTACATGGAAAAATTTAGCCCCTAAAAGTATTTTAAACTAGATTTCAGTTGTGAAATTTAAAAATTTTTCAATAAAGAAAAATCTTAGTTTTATTGCCTTGTCACTCAGAATTATCAGCTCATATCTTGCATTTTTAAAGTATAATTTGGTGATAGGTATTAAGCATAAAAACCTCTTTCTAAGAAACTAAATTGTATGTTTAAAATGAAATGACACAAGGTTAAAATTTTAAAGGTGCTAAATTACGATAATTTCTATAAAAGGAAAATGGGTCTTAAATAGATTCTCTCTGATAGAATTCTATACAAACATTTGATGTTAAATGTTCTCAAAGAAAATGACTTCCTTTTCTCAAAGAAAAAATTTTAAGTGATAAGTGAGGAAAATATCTTAATACTGTGTAAGCATTTTCTGTTCAACTTTATAGTGCTGTTACAAGTTTTGCTGTTGTTATTCTTGCCTCTTGATCTAGTTAGTTATTTCATTTTAGTTAAGAGATTTTACTAGGAGGTGTAGGTGAGTTGGGAAAAGGAACCTTAATTGAAGAACAGCTCATATACAAGACATTGAAGGCATGGGTCTTGAATGTTGCATTCACTGCTGAACTCCATGTCAGGTGGTGGGCGCCTGGCACACGACACGCGTTCAAGAAGCATTTATCGGAGAGCCACAGTGCACACGAACTTTGACTCTGGTTACCCAGAGTTTATAACAGCAGGGGAGTGCTTGAGTTAGGAGGTAAAAAGTAGGCTTTAACATTATACCTATCATAAATTGGTTGGACTTTAGGTAGGAAGTCAGGGATGAAATATACATATAAATAGTGTCATTGGTTATTTATATGATTTGGAAATTTGGTTAAAAAATATTTAACCAAAATTTTATACTTTTCTGTCTTTTCTAACATTTCTCCAATAAGTATGCTTTTTGCAATAGGGAAAATTTCACTGTAGAAGATTAATGAATGTTATGATTTTGATAGTTCCCCAATAGGGAATATTTGTGTGATATAAATATGGATTAGGACCCCTCTGCCCCTTTTGATCAACAATTAATTTGTGGCTTGGATTTTAGAACCGTTTTATAGATTAGGGGCCTAATGAATATCACTTATGTTGATGAATTTTCACTAACAATATGACATGTTCCTTTTGTGGATTTGAGTATACTTTTCCCCTGAAAATATAATTTTGCCTTTATGTGATTTTAAAAGTATATTATCATGTTACCTTTTGTGTTTTTCTTAGGAAAGTCTCTAGACCTTTGACTATTAAAAATTTCAATCAATAAGTTAGTGGGGAAACTAGGAATTCATTATCTAGAAACTCAATTCTGGTGTTTGGACCATATGCTTTCTACAAATGAAGAACAGATTCAATAGATGCCGTTTCTTCATTTCATTGTATTTATTACATGTAAATGCTAGGCACCATCTACATACTAGGTGTCTTGAAATTTTGTACAAATGAAAAAGGTAGCTTACATTCCTTTTGGGTTTGTCAGGTGGATCCTACTTGGTAAAATCTTTGGTCTTCCTAAAAGGTTAACAGGTTCCATTTTGGAAATTAACTTCTGTATCTTTTCAGTGGTACAGTGGTATTGAATTTTATACAGATGCCATGGGAATTGGGACCATGTTTATTATAATATGTATTTTATGTATAGCCAAATTATTTTAAATATTTAAAACAGTAATCTTATTCTCTAATTTTGCAGTTGATAAAAATGGTGACGTATGCATTTCTATTCTTCACGAGCCCGGGGAAGATAAATATGGTTATGAAAAGCCAGAGGAACGCTGGCTGCCTATTCACACCGTGGAAACCATCATGATTAGTGTCATTTCTATGCTGGCAGACCCTAATGGAGACTCACCTGCTAATGTTGACGCTGCGGTAAGGTGGTCCCATGCACACATCTCCCCTCCCGTTTAATTAAACTTGATTAGAACTATAGTAGCTTTATAAGTATATATGTGTGGGTGTGTATCGATATATCTGTTTTTATTCATTTAATTTTTTCATGAATCTGTACAAAGATAAGTAAGATGTAACTAAGCTTTACCCCTAAATATTTGTACCTGCATCTTTTAAGAATAAGGACACTATGGACTTCCCTGTTGGCACAGTGGTTAAGAATCCTCCTGCCAATGCAGGGGACACGGGTTCGATCCCTGGTCCAGGAAGATCCTACATGCTGTCGACCAGCTAAGCCCATGTGCCACAACTACTGAGACTGCATTCTAGAGCCTGTGAGCCACAACTACTGAAGCCCGCGTGCCTAGGGCCGGTGCTCCGCAACAAGAGACGCCACCGCAGTGAGAAGCCCGCGCACCGCAACGAAGAGTAGCCCGTGCTCGCCGCAACTAGAGAAAGCCTGCGAGCAGCAACAAAGACCCAATGCAGCCCCCCCTAAAAAAATAAATTAAAAAAAAAAAAAGGAATAAGGACACTATCCTATATAACTATAAAACAGCTGTCATACCTATGAGAACTTACTATCAAGTCCCTAGTAGGTCCATATTATTATTCCCAAGCTTTTATTTTTAAAACTTTCAGACCTACAAAATGTTGCATTAGTTAAATAAACACCCTTAAACACCCCTATACCCTACACATATAGGTTCACAAATGTGGAGATTTTACAACGTTGTTATTATCATTATCATTATTATTATTTGCTAAACGGAGAATACTTTACAGATCTTTATGTTTAAGTATATACTTAAATACTTCAGCATGTATCTCCTAAGAACGAAATGGGTGGGGCGGCAGAATCCAGAATTTTAGGAACCCACATTACTTTTTAAAAATTAGTTAATTAATTTTGGCTGTGTTGGGTCTTTGTTGCTGCACGAGGGCTTTCTCTAGTTGTGTTGAGTGGGGGCTACTCTTCATCGTGGTGCTCAGGCTTCTCATTGCGGTGGCATCTCTTGTTGTGGAGCACAGGCTCTAGGCGTGTGGGCGTCAGTAGTTGTGGCACTCGGGCTCAGTAGTTGTGGCACACGGGCTTAGTTGCTTTGTGGCATGTGGGATCTTCTGGACCAGGGCTTGAATCCATGTCCCCTGCATTGGCAGGCGGATTCTTAACCAGTGCGCCACCAGGGACGTCCTCACATTACATTTTGTATTCGTTTTATTTATTTATTTTTTACTTATTTTTTTATTTTTTATTTTGTAAAGGATGGTGTTTCTTACCATTTTATTGTAGGTTTCTCATTTTTACATTATTTTTATTTTCATTTTTTTGGTCTTCTCTTCCTTCTCCTTTTCCTTTTTTTAAAAATTATTTTATTTATTTGTTAATTTTTTTGGGCTGCACTGCACTGCATGGCATGTGGGATCTTAGTTCCCCGACCAGGGATCGAACCCGTGCCCCCTGCAGTGGAAGCGTGGAGTCTTAACCACTGGACCGCCAGGGAAGTCCTGTATTCATGTTTTATTAGTCTCCTTTAATCTAGAATAGTCCTAGTTCCTCAGCCGTCTACCCTTCTTTAACAATCCTTTTGTTCTAATTCTTATTCTTGGAAACTTTGTTAGTATATGTGAAAGCTGGGAGGTTAAATTCACCCTTTTTTCTTGTTATTTCAAACCTGCATAAAAACTTGGGTGAAATCTTACATGTAGAAAAACAGTACATATATAACCCCCTTTCAAATCTCTGGCTTTGAATTTTTGAATTTAGTAATTGAATTGAAGTAAACACTGGCAGAAAACCATTCTAACTTCTAATAAGTCAAGTATCAGTCCAGACAACATAAGGGGCTCATGTGTGCAGAATTGGTTCCACTCAAAAGAGTGTGTGAGTAATAAGCCAGATGTTAAACTAAGAGTGAAAAATTAAATAAGAGTGAGTTGAAGGAAGAGGGGTACCATTTAAATGCCAAAGTGAAGAAGTAATTACTTTCAGTACCAATACCCACACTAGCAGCTCTAATTCTAGTGGTCTTCAGTATATTTATATAAAATCTATATATCATTATTATTTTAGGAAGGTATTAAAATTTTGGGTGTAAGTAGGAGGAAAGGCCAAGCTATTGAGTCATACAGACTTTCTGTCAATCTCTTTTCAGCCCCACTTCATTTATTTATTTGTTTGTTTGTTTGTTTGGCTGCTCTGGGTCTTAGTTGCGGTATGCGAGATGTTAAGTTGCGGTATGCAAGATCTTAAGTTGCAGCATGCGGGATCTTATGTTGCGGCATGCAGGATCTTCAGTTGTGGCATGCAGGCTCTTAGTTGCAGCATGCAGGATCTAGTTTCATGACCAGGGATCTAACCTGAGCCCCCTGCATTGGGAGCATGAAGTCTTAACCACTGGACCACCAGGGAAGTCCCTCAGCCCCACATCTTTTTTTTTTTTTAATATTTATTTATTTATTTATTTATTTATTTGGCTGCACTGGGTCTTCTTTAGCTGTGGCATGCACCTCAACCCCACTTCTTACTGACTTCTCAGAGCTGTCATTTCCAGACTTTAACTTCAGAGTTCTGTTCAGTAGGTCCTTTCCCCTCCTTTGCTGGGGTTCCATTGAGACTCCTGTAGGCTACTACTTTCTCTCCTCTGCTGCGTGTTTCATTGTTCTTCCATCTACTTTTGGTCTTCCAGAAAAAATTTCTCCCCATTATTAGATGATTTTAATGCCATTTTCTTTGATAGTGAGGATTTATACCTTAAAAAAATAATTCCGGTATGATCATTTTAATAGGATCTTAGGAGAGCTAAGAGATAAACATATCTGCTTTTTGGTCTGTTGATTCCATAGGTTCTTCACATGTAAAATGCAGATGATAACACCACCCATCTGGTCATCCACAGTGTGTGGCATAGTGGATTCAACAAATGGCGACTCTGTTATTAGCTAGCTCCTGCTTTGAACCATCATCTACCAATCTGTCTTCTACCTAGAAGTCATCCTTGCCCAGTCTTGTGTGTCACCAGAGAATGTCAGTCAAATTATATATCTAAATTCCTTTCCACCCCTCTGCCATTGATTTGAGTCCTTTTAACTTCTTACCTACGTTATTGTGATAGCTTTCTATCTGATCTCCCTGCTCTCAGTCTTACTTCTCTCTGCTAAGTGCTCTTTTTAGGTGATTTTTTTTTTCTTTTCCTGAGATTGACCTTCCTTCTTTTCTGGAATTGACCCTTTCTCCTTAAAAATTTCTTAAATATGATAATGAGGTAATTACAGACAATAACATTTTATCCATAAATACTTCATCAAACATCTCCAAATCTCTGTACATGTTAGCATTATAGTTTATCTCTTAATTTATTATAATGTTTGGCTTTCTGGGGTGCCTTGCTTTGAGGGCAAAAATTGTTGTTCAGATCTCTTCCTCTGCACGGGCAAGTATTGAAGATTTCTATACTTTTTGCTGTTCCTAAATGGATGATACAGGGGGGGAAAAAGGGGCTGGGCATTTTTGTGAGAATTTCCTGCTATTTACTTGCTAAGTAAAATCAGCTCTATTCTCCTGTGAAACTATGCTGGTGCTGTTTTGTGTTCCATTTTCATGGGCCACGCAGTGATAGTGATATTGTCACTGTCATGTGTCCCACCCCCTCATCCCCCCACCCCCACTAGAAATAGTACTCATTATCATCTCAGTATGATGCATTACGCCCATATACTTGGTATTGGAGGCACTGTTATGTCTACTTTATTTTCTGGTTGCTACCAGTAGGGAGAGTTGGTGATCCTTTAGATAGCCTGGATATCTTATTTGTAAGTCGTAGCTTTCTTCTTAGCATAATACAAAACCTCTAATGATCTTCAGGGCCTTGTCCTTTTTTAAAGAAACTTTTGCCTGTAGAGGTCATTTGCATGTATCCTAGCAGAGTGCCTTGCAAAAGTGTTTCTTGACTACTTTTCTACCTTGTCAACTTTTTAACATTTTAAAAGTGTTCACATTGCCAAAGCATTACATTCAAAATTAAAATTAGTATTTGAGATTGTAAGAGGAATTTACATAAAATCAGTTGCTGTTACTTTGGTACTTACAGAAAGAATGGAGGGAAGACAGAAATGGAGAATTCAAAAGGAAAGTTGCCCGCTGTGTAAGAAAAAGCCAAGAGACTGCTTTTGAGTGACATTTATTCAACAGCTGTAACTTCACTTATTTCAGGGTAAGTTCATTTTAAAAATTGTCCTATTCTTTTGCATTTTTATACATGTCATAAATGTTTTTAGAAATTGTGTGATTTGGGTATTTGAATTGCTTGTTTTCATTGGCCTCATTTTTTAGTGGTAGTATCCAGTAGTCTCCTATTTCTCAGCAGAAATAGTGTCATCCGCTTGCTTTTTCCTTCAGTAAATGCAGCTGTTTTTTACTAGATATTCTGTGTTAAACTGGTTGTTAGTATGGTAGCAGTCTATTTCTTCTCACTGATGGTAAAATTTCTCATTATAAAGTTCTGTTCTGTTTTTTTTTAAAGCTAAGTTTCCTCCGTTTTACCTTTTGGTTTACCATCTTTGATTAAGCTAGGCATTGAAGTTTCTTGTATCTTTTCATACTGTGCTATATGAATAACGAATGACTTAAATTTTTGTTTCCCAGTTTTTTTTAAAAAAGGATCATATTTTATATTAAACATCTACCTTTCTTGTTTTAATTGGTCTTTATCTCCTTGTTTATTACTTATAGGGCCAGTAGGAAAATTTTCCCTTTTGTTGTATACCATGTGTCCACAAGTCCGTTTTAAGTCTAGCAAGGAGCCAAAGATAGCAGCCACCCATCTGGCTTAGAAGAGGACATGGTGTAGATGAATTGACCAAATGTGTGATATTTAAGTTATTTGGTTTCCCTTTTTAAAATCAAATATCGAGGTGATAAAACCTGTTTATGAAGCGTAGCATCTAAAAAATCAGAATACATGATACATCCCTGTACCTGGCCACCTATTTTAAGCAAAAGAACTTTAGGAATTCCCAGGTGGTCCAGTGGTTAGGACTCTGTGTTCTCACTGCCGAGGGCCCGGATTCAATCCCTGGTGGGGAACTAAGATCCCACAAGCTGTGTGGTGTGGCCAATCAATCAATCAATCAATATTAAAAAAGAAAAAGAACTTTATTACCTGTTACATCTCCTATATTCCCCTCCTACCCCATCCTTTTTTCATATTCCCAATTCTTTGTTTACCATTGCTTTTCTTCACAATTTCATCAAGTTTGTATTCCTAAACAACATATTCCATGTTTTTGAACTGAATATATGTGGAATTATAATGTATGCATTCTTTTGTGACTTTTAGCTCATCATTATATTCTTGAAATTGGTCTTTGTTATGTGCAGTTATATTTCTTCTGTTTTCGCTGTTAAGTAGTATTTCATTAGATAAATTACTCTTGATTCTCATTGCATTATTTCTCTATTTGGGGAGGGGTTCTTTTGTTTGTTTTGCTTTTTTTGTTGTTGTTTTGTTTTGTTTTTGCTTGGGTTTTTTTGTTTGTTTGTTTTTTGTTCTTTTGGGGTTTTTTGGCCATGCCTCCTGGCTTGCAGGATCTTAGTTCCCCAATCAGGGATTGAACCTGGGCCCAGGGCAGTGAAAGCACAGAGTCCTAACCACTGGACCACAAGGGAATTCCCCGATTTTGCTCTGTTTTTGCTATTACAGAGAATGTGGCTATCCTTGTTTCTTGTTGCAGAGATACTACAAGAGTTTCTTGGGTGTATATGTAGGGGTGGCATTAAGTTAAAGGTATATGCACATCACTTTGAGTAGATAATGCCAAATTGTCTTCCAAAATGTTGCATCTATTTATACTCCTTTTGGCAAGGACAAGGATTCCATTTGTTCCATATTCTCTTTAACATTTGATATTATCAGACTTCTTCAAAGTTTGCTTTCCCAAAGTTTTTGATCTGGTGTAAAATGATATGTCATTATGGACTTAATGTGTGTTGCCTTAGTTACCAATGCAATTGCGTATTGTAACATGTGTTTGACCATTGACACTTCCTCTGTGAAATGCTTATTCTGGTCTTTCCTGTTTTTCAGTTAGGTTATTGATTTGTATCCTTGTCAGTTCACTTTTTCCATGGTGTCTTTGGATGAACAGAGGTGCTTAATTTTAATGCAGTTTAATTTTTTAGTTCTTTCCTGTATGCGTTTTACTTTTTGTGTCTTAGTTTCTTCCCTGCCATCAGAAAGCTACTATTGTATATTGTCTTCTAAAAGTTATTATGGTTTTGCCTTTCACAAATGTGTTGAATTCACTGAAATTGGTTGATGTATGGTGTGAGTTGGAGTTCAACTTTACCCTTTGATTCCCCCTAATATATAACTGTTGACTGCATCATTTATTGACAAGTCCATCCTTTCACCACTGATATGCAGTGTCAGTTATGTTGTAAAACTACATTCCAGGTATGTGTTGATCTGTTTCTGACCTTTCTAGGTTTCTTTGGTTGGCTTGTCTATCCTTGAACCGGTATCACACTGTCTTAATTTTTATTTATGATTTTTATGATTAAACGTATCAAATGCAAAGGTAAATCAGAAGTTAAGCTAAAGTCTACCCACTTTTCATTCTGTTTTCATGTTTGATATCTCTAAGTTTCTGAAAAGACTCATATCTACTTTTAGATCTTGTTATAATAACCTAAAATGCTGAAAATTAACCTTACTTCTCTTTGTTCCCAACAGATATAGCAATAACCTTGCAGTCTTCAAATTATTTGTTTTTCACCATCTTATTTATATCTGTTTTGTTTATTTTTGCTAACAGTCCTGTCCTGATTTCATTATCATTACATCTAATACCTCCCACACATCTAGTCAGTGATCCTCATCTTTTCTTTTGACTCTTGCTTTCCACCACCTTAGGTCAAGTTCTTGTTACTAGTTGAACATCTTTTGTGTCGGCCTGCACTTCATCCTAGATATTTGTCCTGGATACAACTGCCATGTTAGTCTTCACAAAGCTCAGCTCATTCATTGCATTGGTTCTTTTATGGGTCGGACAATATCTTAGGAACAACAAACACTTCAGGGCTTGTTTTCTTTACCCATACTATTTTCCAGTCAGAAAAGAGCTTGGCGACAACAACGAATTGAGTGGAAGGAAATAATAGGTTGGAGCCTAAGCTTATGCGTGATTTTACCTTATAAACAGTACTTTATAAATTTAGGAAATAATCAAGAATTTTATTTACCTTGATAGTATATTGCAAATAAAATAAATAAATACGAATGAAGTGTCACGAACCAGTCTTGTAAGGGATTATATATTATCTTTGTTGGTGGGATTAGAGTTAATTTATACTTGATCATAACATACACATCTTTAAAGTATACTTATCAAGATTAAGGTTCACGTAAAAAGAAGATGGAGGCAAATAATAATGTTGAATGAAAATACCTCCTTGCATAGAATAGGTTAATTGAAAAACAGTATAGTATACTGTTAATGATGAAACTAAACTGAGAACTTACAATTAAAGGTGTAGGAAGCAATAACTGGAAATCTTGGCAAACAGGTCAGCACTGCTTACACATCCTTCTTTAAAGTCGCAAGTCCTACATATAGATTCATTCGTGCATTGTAATGTCTGTGCACTGTTGTAGAAGGGTATGTGTGGCAGCTGGATGTTAGATAGGACAGAATTTTGAATTAAATTAATGCACTAATATTTTAATGGTTAATTTTAGTTACTCTTCCTAACTTATTGTGTTAGTATTAAGCTCAGGCTTCTGTGTAAAAAATTATAGTCTTTGAACTGTGTGTTTTTCACTGGTAAGAACTGAGTAAACGATTTTGCGTTTTGTTTTCAGTCTGAAGCTCATCCTCATCACGAGGATCCTTTGGCCCCCCTGTGGCCAAAGACAAACATTCTTTGGGAAACATTGATGAATAAGTAATTAAGGGGAGTTTCCTGGTGGTCTGGTGGTTAAGATTTCACTGCCGTGGCACAGGTTCAATTCCTGGTTGGGGAACTGAGATCCCACAAGCTGTGTGGTGCCGCCAAAAAAAAAAAAAAGTAATTCAAGCAGACGTACTTAACTAGCATTCAGGGACCCAATCTTGTCTATTGTATGTTGATTAAAAATTGCTAGTAGCTTCCCTCGTATGCTCATATAGTCCCCCTCTTTCTGAAATGTATCTTGTCATTCATTCAACTCAAATACTCAACCCATTTCCCGTGCCAAGGGTCTGGAATATGTGTCCTGTTTCTTTTGCCACTTGAGATGAGGTCCATTTCAAATTCCCCTTCTTTCATGAAGTTATTGCTCTTCATCCCCAAGCAAATTCTTCCCTTTCTGAAGCACTGTAGCACATAGTCTTAACTTTTAGCCATTTATGAATTTGTCTTACTGCTCTTGTTACGTATGATATGATGCAGTTGGGAAGTAATGCCTCAGTAAGTACCCAATTCCAGTCATCTGTTTGGATTGCACTAAAAGTGAAATCATTTGAAAATTAAATTAAGAAATCACATCAGACTCCATGACTTAACTAATATCTTCTAAAAAAGGGTCTATGTTTTACTCATCTACCTAATGCACAGAACAAGGTGGGCTGTAGGGTTGAGGTGCCCACATAATCTTTATTTTTTTATTATTATTATTTTTTATAAAGTTATTTATTTTTACTTATTTATTTTTGGCTGTGTTGGGTCTTCGTTGTTGCTCGCGGGCTTTCTCTAGTTGCAGCAAGTGGGGGCTACTCTTCGTTGTGGTGCGCGGTCTTCTCATTGCGGTGGCTTCTTTTGTTGCGGAGCACAGACTCTAGGCATGCGGGCTTCAGTAGTTGTGGCACGCAGGCTCAGTAGTTGTGGTACACAGGCTTAGTTGCTCCGTGGCATATGGGATCTTCCTGGATCAGGGCTCGAACCCGTGTCCCCTGTGTTGTCAGGCGGATTCATAACCACTGCGCCACCAGGGAAGCCCCACATAATCTAAATGTCTCTGTCATTACATGATTTTTATGCCCACGGCTATACTATAGAAACCTGTTGCTTTGTGGCAGATTTAGCGAGCTCTAGTCTATCACTCAAACTCTTCTTAAAGACTTGCTTTTTTCATGCACTTTCTGAATATCCTCAGTCTCTGTAGTCTTGTGATAGGATGATGCGAAATAAAACCCACAATAAGCACTTGAAAAATGTACATTCTATTTGGGTTGAATGAAAAGTTTAATTTAGTATTTTTTATGATGTAATTTTTTACATCGAAATCCATAACTTAATGTAATTTTTTTTAAACTGGAAGCATTAGTGTTGATGTACTTGACCCAGATTTTCATTTCACTTTTATTGTGGTAAACACACGACCTAAATCTACCCTCTTAACAATTTTTATGTGTACAGTATTGTTAACTATATGCACATTGTTGTACAGTACATCTCTAGAGCTTTTTCATTTTGCACGACTGAAACTTCTCTACCCCTTGAACAACAACTCTCCATTCCCCCTCTCCCCAGGCCTTGGCAACCACCACTCTATGTTTCTTATCAGTGTGACTACTTTAGATACCTCATATAAGTATAATCATGTAGTATTTGTATCTCCTATATAAAGATTATTAATAATAACCATATCCTTTTTCTAATTCAGGTGTGGGATGGGATGAAGAGAGAGGAAAAAGGGAGAAACAAATCCTCCCTTTCCCATAGATCAGCAGCATGGCCACATTCTATACCACTAGACAAAAGGACTTTGGTCTTTTGGTTCTGTATCAAGGCTAGAGGGATTGTATTAGTTCTCTATTGCTATGCTACAAATTACCTAAAATTCAGTGACTTAAAACAGCATTTCTTATCTCATGGTTTCCATAGGCCAGGGTTCCGTGTATGACTCGGCTGACTCTTCTGGCTCTGGGCTCCTTATTATGCTGCAGTCAAGGTGTTGGTTGGCACTGCAGCCATCTCAGGGCTCAGCTGTGGGTGGATCTGCTTCCAAGTTCAGTCAACTAGTTTTTGTCAGGTTTCTATTCCTTACAGGCCATTGACTGAGTCCTAAGTTTTTTGTCACATGGGCCTCTTCATAGGTCAACTCACAACTTGCTGGTTGGCTTCATCAGGGAATAAGTAAGATGATAAGAGAAGATAAGCTATGGGTGTAGTGGATGTTACTGTCTCCTGTCCAGAGGGAAATAATCATATCCCAGCCTGCTGGGAATGTTGCCTACTGATAACTCATAGCTGAGTTGCTTCCTAGGAGTTGCCCTTAGCTAAAAGAGATCACTTGCCCAAGTTAGTCCCCTTCTCCAGAGGCCACTTGCATCCAAGGACTAGTTGGTTTGGGTAAGGGATGGGTTGATACAAAGGCTTGGACTTTTTTCTCAATTTGGGAATTATCTGAAGGGCCATTCTAGTGTGGGATTGACTGAAGCCTTTATTTCAACTGCCCCCCTCAGTTCATCTTCTTCTTCTGCTTAGACCTATTTCCCTCACTCTTGTTTTTGGAAGCACTTCCCAGTAAACGTTTTACAAATACCTGTCTGAGAATCTGTTTCGTAGATACCCTGACCCAGGATAGTAGGCACTGTGTAACCCAGCACAGTAAGATAGAAGATTTTCTGCCTTACCTCGTTGCATATGTGTACACATGAATCTAGAGTCATTTCTCACAAATAGAAGTATATGTGGCTCCATGTATATGGCTTCTGTTCCTCCTAGGCGGCCATATTTTCTTCATGGCTTACTTGAGACCACATTTGGAGTATGTGATTATCACAATAGGACCACATCCTTGATGGGTTTCATATTCAGATCATTTAGGGATTAGCCTCCACATCTCACCCGTATCTCCTTAAAATTAGAGCTCCTTAAACGTTGAGGCTTTCTGATCTCTTGTGTTACAATAAGATTATGAAGAAAAGTGCAAACTCTACTCAACCTGCTTCAAGGATGCATCCATCTCACTCCCACTAATACAGGTGATCTATAGTGAT
Organism: Balaenoptera ricei; assembly: GCF_028023285.1. Classification (NCBI taxonomy): domain Eukaryota; kingdom Metazoa; phylum Chordata; class Mammalia; order Artiodactyla; family Balaenopteridae; genus Balaenoptera; species Balaenoptera ricei. The sequence continues at coordinate 52,442,285 of NC_082658.1, read as the reverse complement.
CTTGTTGACTGAGGTAAGGAGGAGACTAAGCTATCTCCAGTAAATTTTAAAACATAAGACAGATATGAAAAACAAAACTATCAGAACAAAATACAGGAGAATATCAAGGTAGAGAAGGATTTATTAGGCACCAGTAACACCCATAAAAGGAAAAAATTTGATAAATTTGGTTGTATCAAAACCAAAAACTTAAATATTATGACAAGATAAAGTTAACAAAAATAAGTGGCAAACTGGGAAAAATTTTCTGTAAATCTAATATTCAGGATTTCTATCTAGAATCTACAAACTTTTGCAAAGCAATAAGAAAAATATCAGCACAAAGGAAAATGATATGAATAGATAATAAATAGAAGCAAAAAGAAAGATGATTGTTGTTATGCATGCAAAAATTAATTCAGCTGTATTTGTAAGCAGAAATACAAAGCTACAGGGGATGACATCAAATCCATCAGGTTGTCAAAAATCAAAATGTCCAAGAAACCCAAGTGTTGGTGAGGATTTCGGGAAATGGTGTACCTGAAATATTGGCATAAGTGAAGTTGTTCTGTCAACATTGGAGAGCAATTTGGTAATAGCTAGTCAATTTGAAAACATATATCCTGCGATTTAGGTGTATAGGTTAGAGAAACTCTAGCACATGTGTACAGAGAGACATGATGCAAGGATATTGCTTGCAGTATTGTGTGTAATTTTTAAAAGGCCTATTAGAATTGATCAGTTACTATTAATATCAGTTACAATATTCTATCGTATCAGCTAAAATACCTAATGTAGACTTAGTTATATATAATCACATGGTTTAATCTCAACACAATCTTGAGTAGGAAAAGCAATTTTCAAAAAAAAAGTATGATATTTATGTAAATTATAAAGTAAAACCGGGGACTTCCCCGGTGGTCCAGTGGTTGAGAATCCGCCTGCCAATGCAGGAGACACGGGTTCGAGCCCTGGTCTAGGAGGATCCCACATGCCGCGGAGCAACTAGGCCCATGGGCCACAACTACTGAGCCTGTGCTCTAGAGCCCGCGAGCCACAACTAGAGAAAGTGCAGCAATGAAGACCCAACGGGAAAAAAAAAAAAAAAAAGTAAAACCGACTATATTTTATTCTATCATAGTAATCTGATAGAATAAAAGTTTTTTTAAAAAGAAAGGACTAGAAGAAATATGGAAAATTCTTAAAATTTGTAGTACTACTTAACTTTAGGGAGGAAGAGAGGGACCTGGGAAACAAAGGGGCTTTGCCTTGTTTTTTTTTTTAAACTGTCTATCTTCCAGCACATTTGGCTCACCTTCTTCCCTCTCCACAGAAAACTAAAGTAATAAGGAAACCAGGGGCTGCCTGTTTGCCACATCCAAAGGCTTAATTTTAGTTTAGTGGGGTTTTTTTGGCCGCACCATGAGGCATGTGTGATCTTAGTTTGCCCGACCAGGGATCGAACCTGTGCCCCCTGCAGTGGAAGTGGGGAGTGTTAACCACTGGATTGCCAGGGAAGTCCCTTAGTTTTGATTTTTAATCTCTGTAGCAATTGAATTGAATTGACTATTGATGTCCCTTCTAGAAACATCTTCTCTAACCCATAAATATCATGGCTCTATTTTGGTTCCCTCTGAATCTGACTGCTACCTTTATAGTTGCAGCTATATATAAGGAAAAGTAAATCTCTTTCCCATCTCAGCTCCCCAGTTCTGCTATCAGAAGTAAACACTTTAATCTTTCAGAAATCTTACTCTCCCCCAACACACATGTACACACAAGTGTGATTTTGTGTGTCTGTGTTTATAACAAATGTATACATAGCATACACTCTGTACTTTCAACATTGTCTTGATATTTTACTAGCTCAGTAATATATATCTGCTTCCCTTTTAACAGTTGCGTGTTATTAAGGATTAAGATTTATATCTTGAAATGAGAGGTAACACCAAGAACAGCTGACCCTGAGCTCATTTCATTTCTTGTTAATGAATATTTACAAAGGCACTGTTTTCTTGGGAAAGAAGGGGCTCTGTAGGAGTGCCATAGACATTATCCAGGCCATTAGAGAGCTGTTCACCTAGCCAGTTAGATCAGGCATAAAAAAGGTTAAACCACACGCGGAGCTCTAGTGGGAGTAGAAGCACGGTGCCGCTTTGAGAAAGTATGACTGGTACTGAGTGGTTAGGACGGAGGTTAGACGTAGGGCTGCGAGTGAGATTAGAAGTCTCTAGAGTAGAGATGACCATTCATTTGGTATAGAGAGCAGTACATACTAGGGCCAAAGACAGCATCTTGCACAATTTCCACATTTAGGGGACAGAAACATGTGGGCTGCTTGGTCACAAGGAGGAGAGCTAGGAGAGTGAGGTATTACCGACCTCAGAAAGGAAGTGTGTGGATGGTCACCAGTGCATGACATAAGGAAAAGAAAAAGAATAGTTCAGTTTGGGGGAAAAACGGATGGATTGGTGATAGGGGGAGAGTTGTTGTTTAGTAAGTAGTATATTTGGTGGCAGTGTAGAATGAATTGGAACTTTTGGAATCATCTGTGTGAAAGATAATGGGGAAAACTTCCTTGATACTAAGCTATTTAACTCATGGACTGCTTTCACTTAAGAATGGTTGAGCTTATTGGGACACTTACCCTTGAATGACGAATTACTTTCAATATTGTCTTTAACATCAAAAAGTGTTTAAAAAAAAAGTGTTTTTTTTTTTGGAAATCACGCTTGTCTTTTTATTTTTTAGGCCTTTTAAAAAGATTAAATTGTGTAACCACATGGAAAACTAATGATTTGATTCTAGTTTTAGAAATAAATGGAACAAGACACTTTCCAACTAAACCATCTCCAGATTTGTAGGTTAGAAATCAAGAATAATGAAGTGTAAGTTTGAGGCAAAAAATAGACAAGTTATTTTGTAAAGACATACAGTTGATATAATTTCCATTAATATAAAAATGGTGTGATTTTTTAACAACGTCACACAACAGAAGATTTATTTTAAACCAGAAATGGGATATGCTTACAAATTGTAAATGACTGTTTTAGGTCAGCACCGTTTATTTGAGTGTTATGCAGGTAATTCAGTTTCACACTTCTCTTTCTAGAGAAAAGAACAACAAACTTGCTTTTTCTGTACCAAGGCCTTTTTTCTGTTTAGAATATATTTTATTTAAAGGGTGGGGGGGAGTAGATTTTTCTTTTCCTGCTGAAGAAGCTAAAGCTATTTAAAGCTGGGTCCTAACTACTAAAAGGCTCCAATACCTGATTTTAGGTCGTTAATGACTTTCTATAGTCAGCCCTCTCTGGAGTATTTTTCTTTAAAACCTCACATGGAAACAGTTTAAATGGTTCTTTTGTGGCCCTGAAATTTCTTGTTCATATCATAAGGGAATGATTACTGAATGCCCAAGCTCTATACCCAGTTCTTTTTCAGCCCTGAGAGGTTAATTGGGCAGGGGTAAATTTGGGTGTGATATGTAGTCTTTGGAAAAACATTTAAGTAACATAACCTAAAAGTTACAGTCCTATTCATAATGATTTCTCTTGAGTATCAGTCTGTGTCTTTAGATTTTCTAATAAAACATGTGCACATATGTGTATCTGTGTGCAAACGATAGAACCTGATTGCTGGTGAAGGTGGTATATTCATATTTGGTGGATTCAGTGCTTTGCTGGGGACCATTTACATTGATTGGTATGAGCCCTTTGGAGAGAAATTTAGCAGTCATTCTACTTCTCAGGAGCTGTCTTAGGGAGGCAGTCTAAATTCGGGAAATAGGCACATGTTCGGCCATAGATAAGCCCACAGCTTTCTTCCTGCCCACGTCAGAGCTCTGGTATGGTTGAATTCGGGTGATTGTAATATTGATAAATTCATTCGGGGATTTAGAAGACACACTGAACTTTTCACACGTCTGGTGTGAGTTAAATATTTGCCATGGCTCTAAGTACATTGGGCTTCATTGTTAGGAGTTTAAAATTATATCCCTTGGATTCCCAGTCGTCTTCTATTAGACTTCTTTGTGACCAGCATTGGCTTGGCAGGTGATTCAGACTTCTGTGTTTCTGGAGTACTTGATCCGATGTAATAGTAATAGGTATTCTCCTCCCCTGCCCCCTTCTATTGCTTCCCCTACATACTCAAAGGACACGTTCATATAATAAAAGCTCTGAAAAGTCCAATCATTTAATTCGACTTTTTTTTTTTAATTGAAACTAGTGTTTTCCTAAACTTTTGAACAGGAAACTCTGCCACTTATTAATTAGCTCTGTGACCTTGTCTCTCTTTTCTCTGTAAAATGGGGGAAACCCTTTCATATGGTGATTATGAGCATTACATGAGATAAGTTTGTATAACACTTTGTATACTGCTTGGCACATAATAAGCACTCGATAAGGTGGTAGTTGTTTTTATTTAGCTGTGGTTCTTCTAGTCCAATTGAACACATGAGATCAGCAGATACAAAACAATAGGAAACTAATTGGGAGAGAAGGTCAGTTGTCGGAGGCTTCGTGGATAAAATAGGTTTGGACTGAACCTAGAGAAATCTAAGTTAAGGCTTAGTAATAGAACTTTCTTCACTGATGGAAATAATCTATATTTGCAGTGTCCAACATGGTAGTCAGTGGACATACTGAGCACTCGATATGTGGGTAGTGTGACTGAGGAACTAAATTTAAAATTTTATTAACGATTACTTGAATTTAAAATGAAATGGTTGTATGTGGCTATCATATTGGAAAAGCACAAAAGTGAGCTTAAAGTGAAATGAAAAATTTGTTTCCCAAGAAATGGAATACAAATAAAAATTTCTAATCAATTAATTCTTTTGTAATTTATAATATCATTATATAATGCTGTTTGCTTTCTTGTAGGTCTCCAATTGAGAAACATGGCACTGTTTTTCCTGCACTCTACCCACCTATTGCTGGACTTCTGTTGTAACAAGTTGGCAAACACTGGCTGGAACTGGGCTGCAATAAAACATGCCAGTATCAATGCTGACAAGAGCCTAACAAGTGCCAACTTACAGATGATTACGCATTTTGAATTCTAATGAACTGTTTTAACCTTCAGGAAGAATTGTAAAGACCTGTACATAGCACAACATGATCCGGATAATATATATACTGTTCATGTACATCCACAAACACACCTTGTACCAAATAATGCTTTCTTGTAGTAGAATAAGAATCGTGTAAATTCTAAAAGATTTTAGCAGGTTTTCTTTCCCTATTCATTGTTTCTTATCAGTTTTAAAAGACTCCTTAAAGCATGTCAGATAAAAAGCAATTAGGATTAAAAGTTTCCATTTAATTTCCTTTAAACCATTGAGGCTTCATTAAACTCTTTTCACTTACTAAACTTTGTATCTTCTTTGTTTGGACACACTCCCCTTTGCTTTTATCTCTTCTGTCTGCCAGGAAGTTTTCAAATCATTTAGTTCAAATACTGAAACACTCAATAAGCAACTACTTGATTTTTAATGATGACTTCAGAGGAATGGTCATCACTAGGTGCTTCATCCCTTTTGTATTATACTTGCACCCATCTCTTGGATTGGATATAGCAATAACATTTTTTCATTGTTGAGAGCTCTTGAATTCAGTCATTTTCCCCAAGAACTAAAAAGAGTTGGTTCTGAATTCAATTCAGATTTAAAATTATTGAAATTTACCCCAAACAATACAAAATTCTGATTTGGTTTTATTTTTGCCCTCAGTTACCTAATGTGAAGGTTGGATGAATAAAGCATGCACAGCTGCAGGCTTTCTACTTAACTTCTGGGTTTGCTATTAAAAATGCTGTTTACCCACACACCCTTCTCCTTAGCCCTTCATATTTCTTTGCCTCTATTCTCTATACTGCAGATTTTTCTCACCTATTGTACAAAGAAATTGCGATGTATATTTTCATGTAATTTGATTTTGGAATTCTGTCACCTTATGTAGTGAGTTCTTCCAAAATATAATTTTTTTCCAATAATTGTCAAGTTGTTGGCTTTTATTGTATTGAATGAAGGTTATAATAGAGTGCCAGAGAAGTGCAGTTTAGAAAAATCTCAGGTTGTTTCCTTATGCAAACAAATTTAATACTTGAAAATCACATGGCCATGGCAGTATATGTATTGGGTTCTGTATAGATTCTTATGTGAATCTCAAAGCATTACAGGGATGGAAAGGCTTTGCTATTTGACATATACAGATTTTGCCACTGACATAGTGCACTTGGATTTTTATTACTGTTTGAGCATAAGTATATTTCATATCTCATAAGTTTTCGAAAATAATTTCAGGAAATGTAAAATGAGCATGTGCAGTGTTAAAGGTGGGCCCAGGTTCCTCTGTGTTTGAGGCTGGGACTGGGAGGTAGTCTTTGGCATATAAGGGATAGAACTTGAGACAGTACCCGATGGGACATGGTGTTTAATTGTGAGAATCAGTGAGAATTGGTGCATCTCTGCTCTGTGGGGTTTGGAGAAATGCTTTGGCAGAAGAGTGAAAGGATTCCTGCAAGGAGCCCGTCCTTTACGAACTTTGCATGTCTTTCTTAAAGCAGAAGTAAAATAATTGAGGATGTAGTCACAGTAGAGAGTGATTTTTCTAAATCTCAGTCTCTTCTTCACTCTGAAGCATTAAAAAAGCCCATAAATGTGTAATGGCTGAATGTGAAATTGTTTGATTCATTGCAGCCCAATTTTCTTCAAGAACTTGGCGTGTGACTTTACTTTTTCAAAGACTCTGTAAACATTGTTGCCCCAAAGTGCCAGTACTGCATGCCTACCTGGGACTTTGAATGCAATCCCTTTTTATTCTTAAATCAGAAATTGTTCACATGGTGCTTGCTTGTGGCAAGATGGAGTCTGAATTTTGCTCTCCTATTGCTGTAATTCTGCTAGCAATCTCTTGAGTTAAAACCTGGGATTTGACTCTTCAGAGAGGAGCAAATGACCTAGTAACTCAGGGACAACTATTCTTGAACTTTAAGTGCCACATTAATGCAGTTACTTTGGTGGAACCATGTGTTCTTTAGGGCTAGATCTTGGGGAGTAGAAGGAGAGCCAGGAATGAGTGCAGGTCTCATGACACCCCTTTCCATATGGTGCCCTGAGCGTGCTACATATGGAAACACAGGCCTCGAGAGATGTTTTGGCTTCTTTTCCTCTGTCAGAGGTGTCATCTGTGCCTTTCCCAGTGTTCATCTGACTGTGAATCTAAATGCCTCTACATTTGATGTTAAACCACACTCAGGTGACACTGATCCAGGTGGCTTTTGTCCCAGCAGTGCCTCATCATTAGTGTGAGTCTTGTCTGCTTTAGGAAAAGGATTTTTCTCCCTGACCTTGTGCCAACTATCAACAACACCTGCATAGTCTTATGGATTGTAGAACCGTTGCCTGTTTCCTAAATTTATTCCAAGTTCTTGTAAAGGCTTATCGATTTCAGTCTATGCTTATAATGGGATGGATGATCTCAGTGGCTTTCTGGCCTCTTGTGAGTTTAAAATCCAAATGAGGTTGGTTTTCTTGTCATTACAAGGTAATATTTTTGTGAGGTTATTCCACTAGTTCTGTGATTACTTGGGTGTCATAGTGTCTTTAATGGCCTTCATTCTTGGTTGTGAAATTTTATTTTATATGCTCATTCACCCTCTACAAATCTGCCCGTTTGGGGTTGTGGTGCCTGTGTATTTGCCTGTCTGGTCCCCAGTTGGTGGAATTACCTTTTGTGTACTGCCACTTCTCAGCATCTTTGAAATTTGACATAATGTTGCTTCATTCCAGTTTTTTTGTTTGTTTGTTTGTTTTTTTAGTTCTGTAATTTGTTGATTGTATTTAACTATGTGAGTTCTGTTGTGATGTTTACTGTATTGTAAAGCACCTCGATCATGTGATGGGTGCTCTATAAATCAATAAATGATGACTTAGAGGCTGTATCATGAGCTATTTTGGTTTCAGGATGCAGGTCTCCAAAGCAAGTTATGGGATTCTTTCTATATAAACAGCACATGATAGCAAAGGGTCCACAGGGGAATCTAGATAAAAAATTTTTTAAACCTTATTTAAAGAAGGAACCAGAGGGTAGGAAGTTCACTTGACTTCCAACCTGATATAATGGTCTTAAAATTTCCAGTACGCGGCCAACCACCATTCTTAATCAGAATTTCGTGCATGCTGATTTAGAACCTTATATAAAATAAAATGAGCACATGTTAGAGCATTATTTGGGATTTTGTCTTTGGCCTAGACTGGTTCTACCATGAAGATAAGCCAAAAGGTGAAGAACCCAGTCTCAAAGGTCAACTGGAAGAGAACACAGGCACCATCTCAATCACCACCTTCCCTCCTCTAAACAGATGGGCAAACTTGGCCCAAATACCTGCCCAGTACCACTCAGTAAGTTAGTGGCAAATGCAGCAAGAACTGAGTACTTTTTTCCCGTTTTCTCCCCCTTAATTTTAACAAATTTTTTCCTTTTTCTGGAGGACTGCAAACCGCAACAGGATTCAGGATGTGAATATTCAGCTTTTCACCCTGCATCTTTATATATAGTTTATATGGATTTACAGTGTTAGGTGTTGAAAGCTTGTCTTGATAGAAGTTGCCAGTGGTTTTAAGGCCTCTTCCTTACAAACTCTGAGAAAAGAACATAAGGCCTGATTTCTTAATCACAAAGAAGAAAATCCTCCTTGAGAGCAGTTTGGGGAAAATGGGGCCTCATTTTTCAGGGTTTAATTCTTCTGAAAAATATATTTGAAATAAAACTATTATAGAAAGGTCTAGATGATGTCCCTAAACTTTAAATATCAGTTTTAAGCATAATCATCTACTCGAGGTATATAGCAAAAAAGTTTTATTCCCATGCTGTCCAATGCAGATGAACAGCTTTTGACTTTGCCTACTGTGTGCAAGGCCCTAGGCTTTGAGGAAGGATCAGTTGATTTTCTCCCTCCCTCTCATAAAGATAGAGTTGGTTAACACCTCACCAAATTAAAATTGTTCATTTTCTGGAGGACTGCAAACCCCAGCGGGATCCAGTTATCTTTGGTTGCTCAGTTTCAGATGGTGTAACTTGGCTGCCTAGGTAGGACTAGGCTTGTCTCTTGGAGTCTGCACACCCCATTGGGCTGCAGTGAAGGAGAAGGGGAAGGCTTTCAAAAAAGGCAGCCAGACACATCTTAGACATAGCTGCACAGAAAGTCATAGATAAGGTACTTGGTTTTCCCTTACCAGCAGTCTCCATTAGGAACAAGTGCAGTATAATAGTACTGTGTGTGTTAGCACTGTGACCTCTCCTTTAACCCTCATGAGCACCAGCAATCAAGTTCCTATTTATTGAGCCTACACTTTGTGGCAGGCTTGTGCTAGATGTGTTTCGTAAAGGATCTAGTCAAATTCTTAGAAGGATCCTCATTCAGAAACAGGTTCAGATTAATTTGTCAAGACTGTACAGCAAGTAGGTTTCATGGCCGGGATTCAGTTTCATGACCTCCCTTACATACTGCGTGCCATTACTTCTTACCTCCGGGATATTTTTTCCCAGGTCACGTAGAGACTGAGGCGTTTTGAGGCTTGTACTTGAACCCAGTTCATTGGACTACCAGTCTAGTGATCCCCTCCCTATCCCCTTCTACCATGATATGACACTACCTCCCCAGAAAGAGTCTGTTCCCCTAAGCTCTTAAGGCAGGCAGCATTTTTCCCTTCTAAATCAGACAACAAAACATGAATTAGGTCTAAAATGAACCATGTTTCAGTGCTCAGATTTCTCAGGTCATATCTAATATTGTAGCTCCGTCCAACCCTGTTGGGTATTGTAATTCACTGAGTACTGTAGATGCTTTATTTTACAGGGTGTATTAAGAAGTCCTACAGCTCAGGGGTTTCAAGCCAGTAAGAGTCTACTCAGAAGACAAGGGCCCAGAGATAGGGTTATATTACAGACATCGTTAAGAAGAGTGCTCTCACCTCTGCTAGAGGGCTTCTTGAAGGTAGTTCGTGACGAGGAGGTAGTGAAGCCCTTGAGTTGATTAAATCCCTTAAGATGAGTTCTTGTTTGACTGTGGGCATCTAGGCCAAGCAAACTGAAAGGGCACAGATTTGTTTATTGCTACATGTGTGCTGCTCTAAGGGAGAGGGTCCCTGGTTTTCATCAGATTCTCCAAGGTCATGATCCCCCAAGTTATTAAGAACCATGGATTCTAGTCCAACTCCCTCTTGAAACTGATGGAGAATCTGAGATGGCAGCATAGATCGTGCAGGGACTTGACCATGATCAACACAACAGATCAGTTGCAGAGCCAAATCTGAACCCAGTTCCCCTGACTCCCGGTATAGCTCACAGCAACAGCTCATCAAACATTTTGAGGGCTTCCCTGGTGGCGCAGAGGTTAAGAACCCGCCTGCCAATGCAGGGGCCACGGGTTTGAGCCCTGGTCCGGGAAGATCCCACATGTCATGGAGCAACTAAGCCCGTGCGCTACAACTACTGAGCCTGCGCTCTGGAGCCCGCGAGCCACAACTACTGAAGCCTGTGCGCCTAGAGCCCGTGCTCCGCAACAAGAGAAGCCACCGCAATGAGAAGCCCGGGCACTGCAACAAAGAGTAGCCCCTGCTCACCGCAACTAGAGAAAGACCGTGCACAGCAACGAAGACCCAATAGACCCAATGCAACTAAAAATAATTAATTTAAAAAGAATGTATTAAAAAAATTTTGAGCACCTGCTGTATGCCAGACACTAGGATGGTGCTGGTGAAGAGGCAAAGATAAGTCATATGATGTAAAACCAGGCGTCAGCTATGACAGGACTTCTTCATCACATTTATGTTATGACCCAGGAAATATCTGTAGGGCACTCTGAGATAAACAGATGAGGCTGCCTGTGGCCAGAGGAGACTGTCTTGCCTGGCTACCCTAGTGGCCCCAAGGGCTCACCATTTAGCACACCTATAAACCATTCTTGACAGACAGGGAAGCTTTGAGCTAAGACACCTCCATTGAGCCTGGCAAGTGCTCTGCTGCCCTCTAAGCTCTGCTTGCTCGATGCAGCTGCTCTACGCACCTCCCTGCCCACACCTCCTCCACATCTTTAGTCTCTTGCCACAACTGGAACGCTATTTCCCTGAGCACACCACCGTTCTTACACATTTCAATACCCTCTCCCCTTTCATCTCCCAGGTGTCCCTCCCCCAGAATTCCTCCTCCTTCCTCAACATTTTAACCCCATGATTATGTTTACCATGATCTAAACTCCAAATTCCTTCTCCACTCCACCTCACTACCCACTAAATGGTTAACCTTGGCAGCACCTAAAATTTCTCCACCTTCAAACCCTCCCCCTTTTCTGTTCTGACACCCTCATCCTGTTCTCAGATCCTTCCTTCAACCTGTCATCTCTTATTCTTGGCTCTTCTCCAGGGCCACCACTTCCCCCCGCAGTCCTTAACTGTGGATGCTTCTAGGAATGGGTGCAATCCGCATTCTTTTGATTGTCCTTTGAGTAAAAATCTGTTTTGACAGGTTTCACACTATTCACTTATATTACTCGTTAGCCCTCTTTTTTGCTATTAGTCATCCCCACATTGACTAAAGATTGACTAAAGATTTTAGCACCTGGTTTACGGTCTCCCACCTTCTCTACCTCTGAATTCCAATATCTGATTTTTCTAGCTTCTCACTTCCACTTCAGCTACCATATTCCATGGCTCTGTCCTGGAGTTTATTGTCTCCTAGTACTGTTTAACTTATGAACTTCAGTTTGCCACCCTAACACAGGGCTCTCACAACCTTGTTCACACTGCATTGGTCTTCAATATTATAGAGACCTGCAGTTTTATGACTCGTACATCAGCCTCTACCCAGTCTGCACCAGAGCTATATTCTCACAGCACTCTCAATTTCTTTTTGGCAATGAATCCCAAGCCCTGGGCAAATGCTACAATCCATATTCTCTGCTTCTGCAGCCAGGTGGCTGAGTTCTGCTAGAAAAAAGTGACCCATCCACACACTCAGAAGACACCTGCAACCAGGCCTTCCAAATTCAGGTTCCTCTCCCAAATTTTCTTCACTCTTTTTTGGTCCAGTCAGTGCTTGATAAGTCCAGAGCCTCGAAAATATAGGTGAAGAGAGCGAGGCTCTCGGTTCTTCCCACGTCCAGCTACCTCCTCCACTTTCATTCACTGCTCTTACCTAGTCTCGACCCCTCCCTCTCCCTGGCCCCCATGACTCTCGCGAGACTTGGGGACCTCCGTTACGCACTGCCCAAGTCGAGCAGCGCACTTCTCGCGAGGCTGAGGCAGGGCTGGGCCCGACATGGCGGAAGGTAGGGTTTTTGTGGAGCAGCGCGGGAAGGCGCGGAGCTGTGGGGGCGCTGCTGGCTGGGCGAAGCAGCCCTGAGAGGGAATGGCCGGGCGTGTTCGCTTGGGGCACAGCGGGTCTCGCGAGCCTTCCTCTCCAGCCTCTGCCGGGCGCCTCGGGCCGGGGTACTGAGCGCTATTCCTATGGCAACGCCCCTCCCGGCGTCTCCGACCCCGCGGGACCTTGGCAGGGTGCCGGGCCGGTCGCGAGGTCCCGTGCCGGCACTAAGTGCAGCCTCGGGGATCCCGAGGGCCGCCGGGGAGGCTCCTTTGATTCCCGGCGGTGCTGGGACGGCGGGGGACGTAACCCTTCTCCTTAGGAAATCGAAACTGCTGTCCTGGCAGGTCCCGCATCCGGAAGGGGTACATCCCTCCCCTGCGAAAGAGCTTAGGACTCTTCCCAGGGTGAGGGGTGGGGGTGAGCCAGGGCTGTCACGGGCCAACGAGCCAAACAGGAGGGGGCTGTAGGCTCTGGGCTCCCCAGCAGCCTCGGGATTCGGGGCGGCTGGGATTCTTTCCCCAGGTTGAGAGATGTGGACGGGAGGAGGGGGTTTGCTTGGTAGGGGAGTTGGCCAAGGTCACGCTGCTCCTAAGAGATGTGCTAAACCAGACCTCGACTCCTTTGCCTCTCAGTCCTGTCTTTACCCGCTTTTGTGGCACTTTCTTTGTGCCCCTGCAGGTGAAGGCAATTTGGCCTCTCGGATTGAGCCTCCCTTAACGTAGCAATATTAGAAGCCTTCATTGTCAAAGCCTTGTTGTACAGGTGGCGGGAAAGGAGACCCAGAGATGGGAGTTACCTGCCAGGGACCCTAAAGTGACGCTGTCGGACCTGGCTAGTGTGCTTCTCCTGTACACCCCATTACTGGAGGAAAATACTCCTTATTTGACTTAATGTTTATTGAGTGACTGCAGTGTGCTGGTCCTCCACCTGTCCGATTGGTTTTGAGCTAAGCTTTGTCTGAACCTACCTTTACTTGGATCTTACTTTTGGGCAGCACCTGACAGTTTGCAGGCTTTTCTCATTTGGATTAGACTTGGCAACAACCTTGTGAAGGAGGTCTGGCATGGGTGTTACTTGCACTTTATAGATAAAGGAATTGAGGCCAGAGTTCTAGAGATATCCGGGTCAGGCACCCACTTTTTGTCTGCTCTTTCTACCATGTTAGACCCCCTGAGGGGGAAACGTCAGATAAATATTGTATGAAAGCAGAGGAGGATTAAAAGGAACAGAAGAAAGCTGAGGCATCCCCTGAAGCTAGTTTTTGGATGAGTCACAGAATGTTGTTTAAGATTTTTTAATACAGTGGGCAGCCAGCGAAATGGAGCTTGTTGCCCTGAGCAGTGAGTTGGGGTGGAAAGGTTCAGGAAGGCTTTATGTGAGGTGACGGGGACTCCATCGCTTTTACAGCAGTTAGGGAAGTTAAGGAATGTTTTGGGAATACGTTACCAAGATTGAAATTGTAGAAGGCAGTTGGTTTTTCATTCAGCAGTTTTACTGAGCACCTGCTGTGCCTCGCAGTCCGGTTCCAGCCTGAAGAGCTCCTACTGGCTGAATATGCTGATTGTTATCTTGCAAGTGCCTTGAGATTTGTGTTAGGATAACCTTGAGAGACATGCAGCTGGTGGAGAACACACCTTAAAACATCCTTTCAGGGTTAAATTGGCAAGGGAGTACGGATAGGTAAGCATAGTCAGAAGGTTCTGACTCGACGGTTTTTTTTTTTTAATTTATTTATTTTATTATTTTATTTATTTATTTTTCGGCTGCTTTGGGTCTTCGTTGCTGCGCGCGGGCTTTTCTCCGGTTGCGGCGAGCGGGGGCCACTCCCCGCCGCGGTGCGCAGGCTTCTCATTGCGGTGGCCTCTCTCGTCGTGGAGCGGAGCATGGGCTCTAGGCACGCGGGCTTCGGCCGTTGTGGCACACGGGCTCAGTAGTTGTGGCTCGCGGGCTCCCGAGCGCAGGCTCCGTAGTTGTGGCGCACGGTCCCAGCTGCTCCGCGGCATGTGGGATCCTCCCGGACCAGGGCTCAAACGCGTGCCCCCGGCACTGGCAGGCAGACTCCCAACCACTGCGCCACCTGGGAAGCCCTCGACAGTTTTTATTTTACTTTTTTGTGTGTGTTCCAATTTCCTAGCCTGTGTTCTGACTTAAGCTTTTTGGAAACAGTGTCACAGACTTTGGGAAGAATTGAGTGGAGCATCCTAGTCCAGTTACCTCATTAAACTGCAACTGCTTGTTATGCGCAGGAAGGCAAGGTTATCTAAACAGTGTTTTGCGCGGGGGTGTTACGCGGCATGTACTCTAATCAGAATTTATCGGAGCTGGCTATGCTTGTTCAGAAATACTCATTTAAATATAAACAAATAGCAGAAATCTGTGTCATGTAACAGTTGGATGATCTGTAAGCACGCTCTGTGGGAATTTCCCTGATAATGGTCTTTGTTAGGTGGTGTGAGTGTGAGCATGTGGGAAATTGCGCTTAGGAATAGTAAATAGAACCTGCAGGGGCTGAGTTATACAGTAACTTCTTAATGCGACTCGTTTAGAAACCAAGCTTCTTTCTTTCCATGCATCCATGGGTATTGGTTTGACCATATATATTTAGCTAAAGTCTCTCCTAAAATTAGTTGCCATTTCCACTCTACATCGCTGTAGCTATCCTTCATCTAAGCTTCCTTCATCACTCGAACAAGTCCCTCCAACTTGGTCTTTCCGCTTTTACTTTTTCTCCTTGATTTTGCTTCCCCATAGCCTGTTTTTATAATTTCCAGTGTTCCTTTTAAAGCATAAATCAGATCATGTCTCTCCCACTCTTCGCAATACACCTACCCTTCCACATGCTCTCCTCACTCCCCGTGGCTCTCCATGATCTTATATATATTTTATAATTTATATATTTTATATCTTATATATATTTGGAATATATTTTTCCAGAGCCTTCCAGTGACCTTTACAGGCCAACAGGATCTGGCCGCTGGTTAACACTGATACTTTATTTCTTCTCCTTCACAGAGCTCTTGCACACTAACTTCCTTGCTATTCTTTGTATTGTACATTCCCAACACACCTCTATATCTTTGTCTTGCAGTTTCCTTGGCCTCGAACAGTCTTTCTCAGTTTCTCCACGCAGCTAATCAACTTTTATTCACTCAGGTGTCTGTTCAGTTCTCACCTCTTTAGAGATCGTCCCTAGGTTTTGTTTGTTTTTTAATTCCCTTACTGGAATATAACCCCCATGAGGGCAGAGACTTTTCCTGTTTTGTTCACTGCTGTATCTTCCAACTTAGAATCGTGCCTATGGTTGAAGGAGTGGATGAATTATTGAGCATCATTTACCAGACATCAAGAAAAGTTGCCAGGAATTGCCTGGCGGTCCAGTGGTTAGGACTCCTCGCTTTCATTGCGGAGGGCACAGGTTCAATCCCTGGTCGGGGAACTAAGATCCCTCAAGCGGTGTGGCCAAAATAAATAAATAAATAAAATAAAATAAAATAAAAAAAAGAAGAAAGAAAGAAAGTTGCCTGGATACATCCTTAGTCTCTTGTCAAGTAAGCTGGCTGGTCCAGCTTTTAATGTGCTCTGAATAACATTAGCCTGCTGGGAGCTGCCTAACCTACTTTTCATCCAGCCCAGTTCAGTCTTAGCAATTTAAGCATGCTTAAGAGCTCAGTCTCTGCAGGCAGACATGGGTTTGAATCCTAGTTTTACTAAGCTGTGATCACAGGTAAGCCAATTAATTGCTCTCAGTCTCAGTTTCCTCAGCTTTGAAAGGGGGATAGTCTCTATCTCAAAAGAAATAGTGTATCATGCAGTCTACCTGCCATGCAGTTTGTCTCTTAGTCTCTCTTTTTTTTTAAAAATTATTATTTATTTATTTGGCTGCACCAGGTCTTAGTTTTGGCATGCGGGATTTTTTTTTTTTTGAGTTATTTTTATTTATTTATTTTTGGCTGCATTGGGTCTTCATTGCTGTGCGGGCTTTCTCTAGTTGCGGTGAGCAGGCTTCTCATTGCGGTGGCTTCTCTTGTTGCGGAGCACGGGCTCTAGGGTGCAGGCTCAGTAGTTGTGGCTCACCGGCTCTAGAGCGCAGGTTCAGTAGTTGTGGCGCACGGGCTTAGTTGCTCCGCAGCATGTGGGATCTTCCTGGACCAGGGCTCGAACCCGTGTTCCCTGCCTTGGCAGGCAGATTCTTAACCACTACAGCACCAGGGAAGCCCCATGCGGGAGTTTTTAGCTGCGGCATGCGGAATCTATTTCCCTGACCAGGGATCGAACCCGGGCCCCCTGCATTGGGAGCGTGGAGTATTAGCCACTGAACCACCAGGGAAGTCCCCTCTCTTAGTCTCCTCTTAAACCACTCTCCCCTCAATAAAATAAAAGTGAAAATTGGAAAAAAATGTAAGTGACTTGTTAAACGGAAAAATGATCATGGACTTTTATAAGCTTACTGGAATTTGGTCAGGAAAATACTTCTGACAACAATTCAAGTAACAAGGTGAAGACATTCTGTATTCTGGACAATACAGTATACAGTATTGTAATACAGTATATTATACAGTATGTATACAGTATACAGTAATGTATACAGTAGCCATTAGCTACATATGTCTTCTTAAATTTAATTAAAATTAAATAAAATTTAAAATTCAGTTCCTTAGTCATGCTAGCCTCATTCCAGGTGTTCAATAACCGTGTGGTTAGCGGCTCCCATGTTAGCAGACAGCACAGATGAATAGAACACTTGCATCATTCCAGAAGGTGCTGTTGGACAGCAGTGTTCCAGAAAATGCTTGGTATAGGCTGGTAGAAACAGGGAAAGGAGAAATTTTGCTCCTTCCAGTTTGGAAGTTTATCTCCATTTATTATTTTATTCATTCATCAGATGTCCCAGTCTGTTCATAATTATGTACTGTCTGGTGACCCCTCAAGCAGTACCTCTCTATATACCATTCCTTTCTTTTCTCTATCTTCCCTTTCTTTCGTTTCTGTCACCAGCAGAGGCTGTTAGCTTTCTCCTTGAGGATATATATATTTTTTTAAAACAAAGAAACAAAGTTTATCCAGTCACTGCAGTGACCGTGGATGTGCCAGAGTAGAGCTACTGAATCATGCTGAGATATGTGGGGTTCAGTCACCGGCAAGGTGAGTTGCTGTAGTTGGGACATTATCATGATTTACAGACATGCCCAACAAAATGAGAAACTATGTCCTCAGGCTCTCTTGTTAAATCTGAGTAGGCCAGGGACCTACAGTATTTATTGAACTCCACCTACTAAGGCACTGTAGGGTGGAGGATGAGATGAGCATGGAGTGGGGGTGGAGGGAGAGGTAGGGGTGGTTAAAAAAAGAAGAGCCAGACCTAGAGCCTATTCACAGGGAACACTGCAGTCCAGGAGGGGAGACGAAAGCATGTGTGTTAGAAACTGCGTTGTAGGGACTTCCCTGGTGGCACAGTGGTTAAGAATCTGCCTGCCAATGCAGGGGACACGGGTTCGAGCCCTGGTCCGGGAAGATCCCACATACCGTGGGGCAACTAGGCCCGTGCTCCACAACTACTGAGCCTGTGCTCTAGAGCCCACGAGCCACGACTACTGAGCCCGTGTGCCACAACTACTGAACCTGCACTCTAGAGCCGGTGAGTCACAACTACTGAGCCTGCACCCTAGAGCCCGTGCTCCGCAACAAGAGAAGCCGCTGCAATGAGAAGCCCGCGCACCGCAATGAAGAGTAGCCCCCGCTCACCGCAACTAGAGAAAGCTCGCGCGCAGCAACGAAGACCCAACACAGCCAAAAATAAATTAATTTAGATAAAAAGAAAAAGAAACTGCCTTGTAGGGTGGAAGGTGAAAAATGCTTAGGAGTTACTTTGAGAATTCAGAGTAGGAAGAGATGTTTTAGGGAAGTGGGGAGTATGCTTTGGGTGTCAGGGGAGGCCTTTGCTGCAGGAGATAAGCTGGGCTTATCTGGGCTGGACTTTGGAAAAATAGGCCGCTTTTGGACATGGGGAGATGTGGGTGGGAAGAGGTCACTATTCTCGGTGGAAGAAATATCAATAGCAGGATGTGAGGTTGGAAAAGTATGTTAAGGGCTAGATTATGAAGGGATTGGTTAAGCATTTGCATTTTGCTCTGTGGGCCGTGGGGTGAGGCTACTGAAAGGTATCAGCCAAGGTAGTGACGTGACTAGAATTGTCTGAGGCCTGTTGAAAAGGCTATATAATGTAGAGGATGGATTTGGGAGGGAGCGAGGGAGGGAGGCTGGAGTGGGTGCCGTAGCAATTGAAGATGAGTCCTTGGGTAAGGGGCATTGGGGTTGGTGAGGACTGCTGTGAGAGATACTCACTATAGACAGCATAAAAGACAGGACTCTGGAAACCTGTTTGCATGCTGACAAGAGGGCGATATCAAAGATGACTCAAGCGTTCTAGGTCTGGGTGACTCAGATAATGGCTGGGCTGTTAACAGGAAGAAGAGGAACAGATTTGAGAACAAATATCTGGACCTCAGGTGTGGACAGATTTTGCCATGCCCAATATACCTTTGGGTGGTTATGTCTTAGCAGGCAGTTGGAAGCATTTCCAGTCAGACTGGCGTTTGTGTGAAAATTAGCTAGTGAGCTAATATTTGTTGACTATCTCCTGTGAAGCCAGCCCTATCTGTGATCAGTGCTACACGGAGTGAGGTTTTTTCTTTTTTTTAATGCTGTGCTTTTTAAAAACAATTTATTAATTTAGGCTGCACCGGGTCTTAGTTGTGGCATGCGGACTTTAGTTGCAGCATGTGGACTTCTTAGTTGTGGCATGTGAACTTTTAGTTGCGGCCTTCATGCAGGATCTAGTTCCCTGGCCAAGGATCAAACCCGGGCCCCCTGCATTGGGAGTGCGCAGTCTTACCCACTGGACCACGAAGGGAAGTCCCCAGAGTGAGGTCTTGAAAAACATATTAAGTCACGCCACTGACTTGCAGACAAGTCTTAACAGAGTTGAATCACAATCAGGAAAAATGTATTTCATTTCTATTAAGTACAAGCAACTATTGCTAGGGATGACACCGTGAGCAACACACAGTTGCAGCCTTAATGGAAGTGGAACCGAGAGGGGAAGGCAAAGTTTCTCATAAAAGCATGCATATTGTGCTTTATAGTTTACTAACTTTTCTCTTTTGCATTGATGCTTAGTGGCACTACCGTCCAGCCGAACTCAAGTCCGTAACCTAGTAATCATCCCTGACTTCCCCCTAAGCCTGTAGTCAGTCACCAAATCCCGTGACTCCTATAAAGCTCTCGCATACGTTCTTTCCTTTCTGCTGTCATTCTGGTAGTTCATGCTAGTGGTTCTCAACCTGGAGAACCCTGCATATTAGAATCACCTGGGGAGTTTTTAAAAACTCAGATTTTTGCATCACTCAGCTTCAGCGAAGATCAGTATATCCCACAAAACATTTTTTTCAAACTGAGCCAATATTGAATAAAAGAGGGCTTTACTGGATCATTTTTTTAAACAAATATAACTATGTGCATATACACACATATACGTAAATAAAATAAGGTCATCTTTCCTAACTAAGAAGTCCTGAGTAATTGGTTTTATTTGTAAACTGGGGTAAAAGGATTTTTTAAAGCAAACTTTTGTTAAATAATGGCTTTTGGACTTCGTCAGTGCATTTGAGTTATGACAGAATTGCTAGACTTTAAAGTGTGAAAAGTCAAAATGTGAAATGTCTCTTAGCACCATTATGTTTTTAGTAATATCCAAACTTTGTGTGAACTGGGAGGGTACAGACTGGCAGGGGTATCTTACTATTCCTTTGTAATCTCCTCCTGATGGTATTCCTGTCTTCTTTCCCCTTCCCTTCCTCTTTTGTTTTTTTGGCCTAGCTGTGCAGTTTGCGGGATCTCAGTTCCCTGACCAGGGATTGAACCCTTGCCACGGCAATGAAAGCCCGGAATCCTAACCACTAGGCCACCAGGAATTCCTTCCCTTCCTTTTTTCATTAGGGTATTTTGTGAACTTGAATTCTCAACAGTAAATATATCCACTTATTTCTTATTCTCCATTACACAATTTTCCCATAGTTAGCACTCTTGCTTAGTGAATATTCAGTAATCCCAGTGAAAGAAAAATTACATCTTTAGTATGACAGGTTTAGGAAAGTAGTAGTGGTAGTAATTCATCACCTGTGAGGGGCTTATCTTTTCTGATGCCAACAAAGAAGACAGTATTTTCTGGGACTTTGATACATGCTTTAATGAAATATTGTTATGTGGAAGACTCTAATATATGTCTGAAACAAAAATTATTCTTGTAGTTCTCAAAATGAGATGTTATCACAGCTTTTACGATATTTTTCTTTTATCTGATGGACATAGTTAAAGCAGAGTAGGGAGAAAGTCAGTAATTAAAGAATTATACAAAGAACACTAATTCACTGCTAAAATTGGGACTAGAAAGTAAGAACTATAGAAGTGTAGAGAAAGGAAATATCAGGGTTTTGTTAGTCTAAAAAGATTTAATGAATACAGTGTGGGTTAGTATTGGAGTAGGCAGAGGGGAGTAGAAATCACATTTAAGGTAGGGAATGGAAAGAGCATTTAATTTCTAAATCAGTGAATTAATAATAAATACGTGTTTGATGTCCTGACATTAGAGCTGAAAATAGGTAGCATGGTACAGTGGGATGAGCATGGGCTTTGGCTTAAGATCTTAAATCATGTTATAGAACATTTTTATAATCTTAAAAAATTTCCTTGAACTCCTTTGCATTCATTCAATCCCATTCCCTTGACCTCTGGCAACCACTGATCTGCTTTCTACCACAAAGCCTAAACTATTTACTATCTGGCCCTTCACAGAAAAAGTTTGCCAACTCCTGACCTAGAAGGAAGAGTCTTATAAGGATCATTGTTGGTTCCTTTTCTGACTGTCCCATGACTTACTGATTAAAAAAAAAAAAAAAAAAATATATATATATATATATATATATATATATTGCAGTTGATGTTGGTCTCTTTTTTAGGCTATTCATAGTGAATGTAGATTTTTTTTGTCTCAAGCATCTTTGGTTAGGTCAAGAGTGATGAATTACAGAGAGCTCATCAAAATGTCTCGCCTCCAACTGCATTGGTGAAGAGCAAATGGGTATTGTTTGGAAAGAAACATGATTAAATTATAGTGCAAGTGCTGACATTCTTCACCGATACTTAGCATAGCTCTTTCGGCAAAACTGTAGGTTTATCTATTATTTAAATTTCTAGTCTTATTTTTCAAAAGGAAAGTTGGAGGAAGAGAAAGAAGAAGCCACAGCTGAAAACTAGTCACTTGATAAAGAAGTGGTAGTAAACCTTTAAACTAGACACTGTTCTAAGTAATTTAATCTATCTTAACTCAATTACTCCTCGACAGCACTCTGAGACACCATTATTATTGCCACTTTCCACCTGTGAAAATCGAAGCACGGAGAGGAGTAAGTGACTTGCCAAGGTCACACAGCTAGTAATGGGCAGGCCAGGGTTTCAGCCCAGTCAAGTGAGGCTCCAGAGTACACTCTTTTTTTTTTTTTTTTTTTGGGCCGCTCAGCATGTGGGATCTTAGTTCCCCGACCAGGGATCGAACCCGTGTCCCCTGCAGTGGAAGCGCGGATTCTTAACCACCGGACCGCCAGGGAAGTCCCAGAGTACACTCTCTTAAGGGCTGTATCATGTTGCCTTTCTAAGAATTGTAATAATTAACATTTATTGACCACTTACTGCAAGGCAGGTTATCTTCTAAGGTCTTTGTATGTATTAGCATGTTTAATGTTTACAACGTACTTAACATGTGAGGAGAAGGAGGCCTTTGCCTAGAGTGTCGCAACTAGAAAGTGCTGGGGCTGGGATCTGACCCCAGTCAGTCTACCTCTGGAGCCTGTGCTCCTCACCACTGTGCTGTGCTGTAGATTCTCTCTCCATTAGAACTCGACAGCTTGGTGGTACTCAAGGACACATTTGTATTGCCATTTGCAAGCAGACACATTGCCCACAGAATGATATCTCAGCCTTGGGTGCTGTCTCCATTATACTATGAAATGGTGTGGCAGTTGCAATACCACTGGTAGGTGCACCTGGGATCAGGGTTTCCTCCTACAAAAGATGCTAGGCGGGGAGCATCTCTGATTTCATGACTGAGAGCCCTATATCCTAAAGCCCTCCTTTCATCTTGCCTCTTCTCTTTGTAATTTATATAACCTTTGTAATTTATGTCTCGTGTTGTGAGGGAACTGTTGACCGAAACAACAGTGTCAGGGTCGAGGTTGCAGGTAGAAATTTGTGTCAGTAATTCTGGAGAGAGACTAGGGTTATTGCTGTAGATTTTGGATTTACATGTGTATAACTGATATCCAAAGAAATTTACAAGGATTCCTTGAGAAGGTGTTTCAAACAGAACTTTTATGATCTTTTCTTTAAGGGTTAAAGGAGTTGGTAATTTTCTACTCTTGAAGGCAAATGTCCTCATAATTCCCCCACATGAATCGGTATCCAGATTCTTTGTGACTATTAGCTTTGTTCTTTTCCCTCCTGTTTGTGAGTTCCTGTAGATACTACTTTGATTCTATATTTGGTACTCCTTTGGTGCAATCAATACATTATTTGTTTGGAAGAGGTGCAAATTAGACTGCCCTTTTAAAAAACTCTTAAAGAGGCAACTGCTGATGTACCATAATGCTTAGTTCATAGCTGGTGCTTCATAAATACTTACAGAATGATAGTTTAAGTGAAATGGAAATACAGAGTATTTACAGATGCTATAGTCTTGATGGATTGGAGCTCTTGAGCAAAAGGTTGGCTAGAATATGGCGTGATTGAAACCAAGGTTAAAGGATCCAGTTTGCTTCAGGGAAGAAAAATCTGCAGTCGACAGCCACAGGCTATATACCCTGTGAAAACTTGGAAGCTATCTCTTGGGCAAGTGGGATGTGACTGTAGCCACTAGTTTGAACTAGCAAGATAAGGTGTCCTCTGGCCATCCATTTAGTTGACTTAGGGAGAGGCAGGTGAGTGGTGCCAGTGACTTTTATGGAGGACAAGACTAGGTCTTGCCTTCTAATTATTTGTATTTCTCCTAGAGCCTAGTATTATGCCTGTTGCACAAACCCGTTGACTGATACTAGTTTAAAAGGAATATCTGACGAGGAAAACAAAAGACTGAAGCCTTTTGCTTATATTTTCTCGACCCAGTATGCTACAAACAGAGGCTTTATTTAAATCTTCTGGAGTACAGCATCACTTGTCTGGAGTGTCTTTCCTTGCGCTGGCTTAAGCCAGGTGGTCTTTCTCCGTGCTCTGTTTGCATCCCCTGTCAGAGTGCTGTCAGGTTTTACTGATTTGTCTTCTTTAATTGCCCATCTTCTCTATTACCCTGTAACTTTGTAAAAAAACATGTGCCAAGATGGTTTTCTTTACTTTGACACTGGCACTACATAGGTGCTTAATAAATTTTTACTGAATGACTAGGTTATACAGTTGTCTTCCTAAGAGATGAAAACCTTTGAACAAGTCAATGAATGAACAGAAAAATTGCAGTTCAGTCGGTCTTCTATCTAAACAGTAGTATTCCCAGAGCAGTCTGTGTGTGACTTGGGGAGGCACGTGCTGGGGGCTGAACTTTTCCCCCAGGCTAGTCATCCCCATACCTGCGGTAGTCTTAAAAGTACTATGTATTTCCTGTGACCCCACTCCCGATCTACTGAATTTGGGTGCGCTCTCTCTCTTTAGTTCAAACTGCCTAAGTGATTCTTACGCAGCCAGTTTGGGAGTAGTGTCATCAAGCACGGTCTGAGGCAAGAGGTGGGTAGGCTGCTGGTCGTGGGCCTGTCCCCTTCTGCTCCTCAGTTCACTATCTGGGAATTGAACCAAAAGAGATGATCTTTAGGTTCCTTCCCTTCCTAAAGTTTTGTGATATATAAAAACCCTTACACTTGGGTATTAGAAAATTATTTATTTTTCCTCATACTTGTAACTGTTTTCCATAATCTTTAAAATTTGTGTAAAATAGTATATTTGCTTTGTAAGTGCACGTAGATTTAAAATTCAAATAATATTACAAGACTTACAACAAAAAATAAATTTGCTACCCCTCAGACCCACTCCGCAGACCACTTTCCACTCTTCTCTGTTTACCTCTAAGTGATAATACTGCCATTTCTAGATTGATCAATTATAGACATTGACTGACTTTCCTATGGTAGATTAGGAGTTGCCTCTTTGAGAGCTTTTTTTAAGGTGCAGCCTAACTTACACCTCTTTCAAATGAATAGTAGTGATGATTTTTTAAAGCGTGTTAGGCTTTACTTTTTGGTTTGGGAATTGTCAGTGCAGACTTACTATACGAGGTGATGCAGTATTTCAAGTAGCTCGTTCAGTAGTTAGCGGTGTTTCCATTTCTGTTTTTACTTTTGTTCATCACCTCATCCTTCTGATAATGTCCTGTTGATTTGCCATGATTTTAATTGATCAATCTTAATTCCTAAGTCAATAAAACATTTGAAACTCATTCTCATGAGTTTTGAAAAGCATTCTCATGCTTTTCATGACTCAAAAAAAATGTTGTGTAAACAGTTATAATAGTTTAAACTATTTATCCAATAATTATGTAATTGTGAAATGCAGAGAGGAGGGTGGAGGCAATGCTGACAGTTTTGAGTGCATGTGCAAGTTACAGTAGTTTCATTGAATTTTTACTACAGCACTGAGTAGTAGATTCCTGGCCGCCCCCCATTTTACATATAAAGAAACTGAAGCTCAGAGAATTGAATTGCCCATGGTCCCCATAGCTAGTTACTAAAAGGATTTAGATCCCCATCGCTTGGACTCCAGAATTCACTACAGGTGTATTTGAATTTTTTAAAACTTGAATTGAAGCATAAGATACGTGCAAAGAGCAAAGCATTAGTATAGAGCTTAATGAATTACCAAAATAAAACATGAATGTAACCATTACTAAGTTAAACAACAACAAAAAAGGATGTTGCCAGCATCCCAGAGGGCACCCCTCATGTGCCCTCCCAGTTACCACTCTCCTGCCATTCCTCCAAAGATAACCATTATCGTGACACCATAGATTCATTTTGCTACTAGTGTTAGCAGTTTTGGGACATAATTTGAAGCTATTTCTAATTCATATGTCCTTTTACATTTTCTGTTACCACATCTAGAAAATGAGTGCCAGTTTTTCTTTAAAGAGACCCATCAACTCCATTTCTTTCTCTACAGGAAGAAAAAAAGTATAAATTTTTTACAATCACGTGAATTTATTGCTTTGTGTTAAATGTGTCCCCGTTTTAGGTAAATAATTGCAGTTTCTTGGCTCTTTAGTCTGAGTAACTATGAAGAACTCTTTAAAACCAGTGATTTGTCACACCAGAATAGAAGTGTAGACCTGAGTCCTACTGAAGGGGTTTTGTGTAAATGTAAATGCTAAGATTTGAAAAATATTGCAATAGGATCATTGTAAGTACTGTTTTCCTTTAGCCAGTGTTTTTTAAAACAATATTTGGTTTAACGGTTAGTAGGCCAAATAATTGCAGTATTTTGAAAAAAAAATAGTTTTAGGAATTCTCATCTGATATGTTACTCATGAGCAGTGATCATTTTAGCAGTTGTAAGCAAGTTTTCATCTTGCAAGTGCCTTCTCCTTTATTTTCCCAAGGATACTGATTTATACCTGAGATAGCCAGGTTTTTGACTCCAGGCATTTATTTAATGTGGATTCTCTAGATGAAGGGGAAGAAGTTCCCTACTGTATGTATGAAGAAGATAGGCTATTAGTATTTAAGTATTTAAACACATTTCTCTTTAAATATTTTTTTATAATTATGAAAAGAGAACACATTTGTTGTAGAATACCTGAAATGTGTAGGAAAGCGCAAAGAAGAGAAAAATCTGCTGATATTTTGTGGTATTTGTCTTTTTATTCCTCATATATGTGAATGTTTTTAATAAAACTGGACTTATAAAATATGTTGTTTCACAGCCTCCTTTTTTCTGTTAATAATATTTATAATTTGAAAATGCATGTTTAGTATTACATATTTCTTTGAAAACATTAATAGTTGCATAATAACTTCAAACTCATGTATCACTTTATTTAACCATTCCTTTGTTTTTTAAGTGGGAAGGTCAGTTTTTGAGTTGGGGTAGGGTTAGAGTCAGGTGAGTGAACGGGAGACATCCAAGATCCCTCCCACATTTCTTCTTCAGGTAACTAGGATAGATGCTGGTGTCATTTATTAATATAGGGACCATACAAAGGAAGAGCAAATTTGCTGGAAGCTTTGTTTTGGGGATAGAGAATTTGACGTGCCTGTGGGCCGCTAGGGAGAAGTGTCTGTCGGGCAGATGGATAGTTGAAGCTAAGAAGAGAGATCTGGAAGGCCAACATGGCCGCCGCCGCCGCTGGGAGCTGAGGTGCCGCCGCCGCCGGGCAGCCGGGGGGAATCCGCCCGCATCGCCGCCCTCGCCGGCCGGGCGGCCGCGGGGCCCGGAGCGCCGGAGGCCGGGGCTGGGGCGGCACCGCGCGGCGGCCACGGGGTCCCGCTAGAGCAGCCTCCGGCGGCTATGCCGAGGGCCCGGAGCGGCCGGCGAAGCAGGGGGGCCGGCGGGAGGGAGGAAGTAGACCTTCTTGCGAGTGCGAGCCAACCGGCAGACCCGACTGAATGCTCGGATTGGGAAAATGAAACGGAGGAAGCAAGATGAAGGGCAGAGGGAAGGCTCCTGCATGGCTGAGGATGATGCCGTGGACATCGAGCATGAGAACAGCAACCGCTTTGAGGAGTATGAGTGGTGCGGGCAGAAGCGGATACGGGCCACCACTCTCCTGGAAGGTGGTTTCCGAGGTACAAGCAGCTGACACATAGGCGGTGGCACTCTGGTGGCCAGGCCTCTGCTGGGTATCCATCTGTTGGGAGCCAAGAGGCCAGGGCTGGTGGCTGGTCATCCATTCCACCACGTGCAAGCTGCTGCTGGCGGGGCTCCTTTGTGACCGTGCTGCCTGCCTGTGATGTGCATATTAAAATGGATGTATTTGGGTGGGGAAATGGAACTGTGAGGCTGCAAGCTAGGAGTGACGAGGGGGGTCTCTCAGCCTCGGGTGATGCGTTGAAGGTGACAGCCAAGCCACGTTAGCACCTGCATAAAATATTAAAGGGACGGTTATGCATTTATCACTCCAAAAAAAAAAAAAAAAAAAAAAAAAAAAAAAAAAAGAAGAGAGATCTGCACTAGAGAGATGGCTCTACGGATCACTGGCACTAGATTTTGGTATCAACCACAGACCAAAGATCTGCTGCCTTGGGAGATCACACAGTGGAGAAGAGGGCCAAGGATAGACCCCCGGGGAGTGCCAGAGGTCAAGTGTTGGGAGGGATGCAGAGAAGCATGTGAAAGGGACAGAGCGCCAGAACTGGAGAGAAGGTGGCATTGTGGCTGCTGGAAGAAGAGAAGAAAAAGGGGATGGACAGTAGTGTCCTGAGTCACGTTACAGAGGTGAGGGAGGAGACCCCCTGGCAAGTGTCTGTTGGGTTTGGCAATTAGAAGGTCATCAGTGAGAGGAGTTTCAAGGGAGTGGTGGGGACAGAAGGAGGGAGTGGCAGGGGAATAGTGGGTGAGGAAATGTGTGTGGTAGATAGAGCTGGAAGGGCAGAGGTGGGTCAGATGTGTGGAAGGAGAGTTTTGTTTTTGCTAGGTACGGACCTGGACAGCATTATGTGCTGATGAGAAGGACTCAGCTGAAAGAGATTGAAGTTGCTGGAGGAGGCGGGGTTGATGAGCAAGCAGAGGACCAGGGGAGAGTGATGGGTTTGGGGCAGAGGTGGGTCAGATGTGTGGAAGGAGAGTTTTGTTTTTGCTAGGTACGGACCTGGACAGCTTTATGTGCTGATGAGAAGGACCCAGCTGAAAGAGATTGAAGTTGCTGGAGGAGGCGGGGTTGATGAGCAAGCAGAGGACCAGGGGAGAGTGATGGGTTTGGAGCAGAGGTGGAGGGATTAAGCTTGGATAGGAGGGAGATGGTCTCCCTGAGAAAGCCTAGGGTAGATGGGAGTAGTTGCTGGCCCGGTGGGGGTCGGTGGCAGTAGCTCAGTTTTCTCAAGACATTGGCCAAGAATGAGGCAGATTGGGTGGGAGATGGGCTTGAGGGTGGTGTCAAGATTTGGAATATCTGTGGTGGGGAGTAGGGGGTGGATGGACCGCAGCCCAGAGAATGACCATAGCAGCACTGTGGTTCCCTAGATACGATGATTTATGCATGGTTGCATGAATCCCCAAGACTCCGGGTGAAGGAAGAGAGAAGTCTC
The DNA here is from genome assembly GCF_028023285.1 of Balaenoptera ricei. Classification (NCBI taxonomy): domain Eukaryota; kingdom Metazoa; phylum Chordata; class Mammalia; order Artiodactyla; family Balaenopteridae; genus Balaenoptera; species Balaenoptera ricei. Next base: position 52,413,616 of record NC_082658.1, on the reverse strand, counting down.
TTGACTGCTTGCATCCTCAGGGGAGTCTTCCCTGATGTCCCAAGTTAAATTTCTTTATTATAGGTTCTCATAGCTCTGTTCTTTTCTTCTAGTACTCATTAGAGTTGTAGTTTTGCATTTGGTTGTTGCAATCGTTATTTTAATTATAAAAATTTACTTTCCCTGGTAACTAAAAGCTCTGAGGAAAGATATGTCTGATTTTGCTTACCACTGTAGTGTCTGGCACCTCATAGCTACTCGGTAAATGTTTGTTGAATTTAATGAATCAAATACAGTGGTTCTCAACCTTTTAAATCTGCCCCAGCACACCTGTGGAATATTACTTGCTTCCCTCTGAACCATTATTGACTGCCCTGAGGCTTCCTGAGGGAGGGCAGGTGTCAGGTAGTGTGGGGTAGTGGTTAATAGATCACAGGCCCTGGAATGAGAATGCCTGGGCTCATACCCCAGCCCCGCCTCTCACCAGCTTCATGACCTTGGGCAAATTCTTAATCTGTGGCCCAGTGTCCTCATCTGAAAAGTGTGGCTAGTAATAGTACCTACCCCATGGGGTTGTCATGAATCTTGCATGAGAGTTCACGGAAAGCTTGTAGAACAGCATGTGATATGTAGAAGTTACTTATTACTACTAGTGGTTTGAAAAAGCCTCCCAAGTAATTTTGATAATCATTCCTGAGACTCCATATATTAAATATTGATCTTCAGGGAAACTGGGAAGGAATCCCTGGACTGTGATGGCACCCTGAAACAAAACCATTCTTGATCTTTTAGGAGTATCAATAAGAAATAGGAATGTCACGTGACTACAGTTGACCCTTGAACAACTCCAGGGGCTAGGAACACCTACGTTCCGGCACGGTGGAAAATCTTCGTGTAATTTGTAGCCCTCCGTGACCTTGATTCCTCCATATCTTCGGATTCAGCCAACTGTGGATGGTGTAGTACTGTATATATTTACTAATGAAACATATCTGTGTGTAAGTAGACCCACGCAGTTCAACCCCGTGTTCGAGGGTCAGCTGTCGTCATTTTGGTAGCCATCCTGGCTGCAGGATGAGGGATGAGTGGATGCTGTCTGCTTTACACCTGCTGTGGTAAACTTGATTCTTTGTCTCCCTTGCAGAGGAGGTGGCCAAGTTGGAGAAGCACTTGATGCTTCTCCGACAGGAGTATGTCAAGCTGCAGAAGAAATTGGCAGAGACAGAGAAGAGATGCACCCTTTTGGCTGCGCAAGCAAACAAGGAAAGCAGCAAAGAGTCCTTCATCAGCCGCCTGCTGACGATTGTGGCTGACCTCTACGAGCAGGAGCAGTATAGGTGAGCTCCTGGCCCTGGGCCAGTGTGGGGAAGCAAGCCCTTTGCTTTATTCCCAGGCCACATTGCAACTTCTCCTCTCTTATTGACTTTCTTCCCAAGTTTATTTCTAATAGTTGACCAGCCTTTAGTCTCTGGAATGTAAGCCCCTTGAGGCAAGATTTGTTGTTTGCTGCTTATATTCAGTACAGAGTATAGGAGTGATGGTGATAGCATCGCTGGTATAGATAGGAATTAGCTTACAGGTCCAGGGATCCAGAGGGGAGAGGTCACTTTCTCTTGAGCTGGTCAAAGAGGGCATCTTGGAACTAGTGGGTAGTGTAGCGTGATGGTTGAGGGTAGACTTTGAGCCACACAGCCTGTGTTAGAAGCTCAGCTGGCCACTTACTATGTGACCTGGAGCTATATGACATGCCTCAGGCTCCTAATCTGTAAAATGGGGATAATAATACGACTGTTTACCTTAGGGTTGTTGTGAGGATTAAATTAATAAAATACTGTTTAAGCACTTAGAACAACAGTCTAGCATAGAGTAAGTGCTCGGTTTTTAATTGTTATTAAAACAATATTGTTATTAAGTGAGTTTTGAGGTAAATGTTAAAGGCTGAGTAGGATTTAATAGATAAAGACAGTGATATTACTAGTAGAGGGAGTGGCTGAGAATAGGCTCAAACATGGGAAACATGTGGAGGATTTAGAGGACAGTGAGGGGCCCATTTTAGGGTACATGTCCATGTAGAGGAGCACTGGGAGAGGTGGGTAAGGTAGGGTGGATTGGGGATGCCAAGGTGAGGAATTTGGACTTGATCCTCTAGGAAGTGTGGAGCAGTGTTTTTGAGTTATAGGACTATCATAATCAAAGTGGCGTTTTAGGCAGATTAGCCTGGTAACATCGTATAGATGAAATTATAAAGAGACAAGAGCAGCCATGATGTTGTCGTAGATAGTCCAGACCGGAACAGATGAAGGACTGAGCTGGGATGCGGATGTGGAAAAGAAACATGGACATGAATGTATGTGGAAGGAAGGATTTGCCTACTAGGGAGAAGGATGATTGGATTAGATGATTAAGTAAAATTTTGAAATTATGACATTTAAAATAGATCAAAATCCAAAATTGCCATCTACCATCTTAATCATTTCTAAAAGAAAAGAAAAATTTAATAACAAAAAAATAGGAAGTACATACTCTGAGTAAAGGACAGGGCTTTCTTTAAATCTAATGGATGTATCTACTTGTAAAATATAGTTCATTGTCTTTTTTTCTTTTCCCCCTCCTCTTTTTCCCATGGACAAGTGAAAACTTTGTTTCCATTGGCCCCAGAAAGCCTGGCATTTCTATTACAGACACAGCTCTCCCACTGTCCAAGGCTCTTACCCGTTAGAATTCCCATAATTTACTTTCTGTAATACATAACAGTTGATTGCATTCTTTTTTTTAAATTTTATTTTATTAATTAATTAATTAATTTTTGGCTGCATTGGGTCTTTGTTGCTGTGCGCGGGCTTTCTCTAGTTGCAGTGAGAGGGGGCTGCTCTTCATTGGGGTGCGTGGGCTTCTCCTTGCAGTGACTCCTCTTGTTGTGGAGCACGGGCTCTAGGCATGCGAGCTACAGTAGTTGTGGCACAAGGGCTCAGTAGTTGTGGCTTGTGGACTCTAGAGTGCAGGCTCAGTAGCTGTGGCACACGGGCTTAGTTGCTCCGCAGCATGTGGGATCTTCCCGGACCAGGGCTCAAACCCATGTCTCCTGCATTGGCAGGCAGATTCTTAACCACTGCACCACCAGGGAAGTCCCTGATTGCATTCTTATACTGTAGTCCTTCTAGGAGACTGGGAATGAGACTGGGCAGTTTCCTCTTCTGGCCACTTTTTACCTGGTCGGCTATGGTATGATCCCATGGTTTTGGTGGGTCTCTCTTCCTCTTCTAAAACCTGTCCTTTATCAAAAGAAGGCTGAATACCTTTGTTATCTACAATTGATAATCAGATGAGGAATGGAGACTTCAAAGAGGACTTACCTTTTGAGATGGGATAAGTGAAACTGGAATACCAATTTCTGAAGCAGATGCTCTTTTACCAAGATAGGGGGGAAAAAAAAACTTTGTCCCATGAACATGCATTTTGTTGAATTTAAATAGTGTTTTTATGTGTATTTCAGTAATTGGAATAACTGAAGAGTCAGTGTTAAAATTTTTAATTTGAGCAATGTGGAAGAAATTGGTGCATTTCTTTTATTCTTAAGTTCAGGAGGAGGCTTTGGTCCCATAAGACAGTTAAAAATGATGGTTATATGTAGTTATTTACTACCATTCTTTTAACAAACAAGCTTATAATTTTTCCTATTAAAGTGTTTGATTGAGACACTCTAGCAAGAAGCTCTTTATTTATGTTTCCTCTCCAGTTGTTACATCCTAACATCCATATTTTAAAAGGAAATGCCTTTAATTGACTAGGATGAAATTTTAAAAAAATTGCTAGCCTCCTAATTGTTTCCGCATAGAGTCCTCATAGACTTGACCTGTCCAATTTTCCATTTTTGAATCATATTTTTAAAAATTATTATTATTAGAGATTATTAGTGAAATCCTTATATTTATTTACCTTTGAGATGTTAAGACTACAAAAGAAAAAATTTTGACTTGACATTTATGAATAATAGTAGGAATTTTATAGAAACATTCATTTTTATAATTTTGTGGCTAAAGTCAGATTTGTGGCAGAAACAGTAAGCAGTGACTGTTCATTTACATTATTAGAATTTAATACTTTACAAATAAATTTAGAGTTTAAAAATTATTTGTGCTTTGTTTTCATTATATTTTTTAAACCTTGTCATAGGATATGATATGAGACAGAGTTTTATGTTCCATTTTAAATAGAATATCAATTCTATTTCTTCTTTATTAATAGTGTTTTGTGTTAACAGTATTTTCTAATAGTTTGAAACAATAAGTACCCTGTTACTCTTTTGATCTAACATAATTAGTTGCAACTTGGTTAGTTCTTTAATAGAAGTAGAATTGATACACTTACATAATTATAAAGTATGTTCTAGACAGTGCTTTTGTGGGGTAAAATGTGTTTGCATCAAGCATTATATAGAAACAATATTCTGTTTGCATCTCCTTTTAAGTGGATGAGTCAATTCATGTAATAGTTTTTTCTTTCTTTCTTTCTCTCTTTCTCTCTCTCTCCTCCCTCCCTTTCTCTCTCCCTTTCTTTCTTTCTCTCTCTCTCCTCCCTCCCTCCCTTTCTCTTTCCCTTTCTTTCTTTCTTTCTTTCTTTTCTTTCTCTCTTTCTTTCTCTCTTTCTGTCTCTCTCCTCCCTCCCTCTTGCTCTCCCTTTCCCTTTCTTTCTTTCTTTCTTTCTTTCTTTCTTTCTCCCTCTCTCTTTCTTTCTTTCTTCATGTAATAGTTTTTGTGTATTTAGTTTCTAAAAGCTTTCCAACCTAACACATTATTTTCAAGGGGAATATGAAAATAAAAAGACGTGCAGATACAGGCAGGGTGATGCTGATTCGTGCCTGTGGATTGCTGCCAGCGTAGCCATCTGGCACGTGCTTGTGTCAGCCCAGTGGGTCACCCTTAGGTTTTTGTTAACTGCTCAGATGCTTTCCCACCTTGGCATTTGACATTTCAGAGTTAAAAATAAATAACTATTTGGAAGGCTCTTTTCATATAGCGGTTAAGTCATACATATGGAAACATGTTTGAAAAAAAGATTTCTCTCACCCCATTTCTTTATAAATGGTTGAGTAAAAAATGGCCAGTAATAGGTCTGAATGTTTCTGGTGAGAACAGGAGTGTAGATATTGGGTTTCATATTCTTGACTGCTTTGTCAAAGCTAATTTGCTCATGGTTTTTGGTTTAACCTTGCTTGAGCATTAGTATAGTGTGGAGCATTGCAGCACTGTAGTCTCAGAGCTGTTGTCACAGTCTTTAATCTTTCTGTCTCTCTCTCCTGATGATTAATCTTGATTTTTTTTTCTTCATAAAACCTCTTCTACTCTTTTTTTTTTTTTTTTTTTTGCCTCGCGGCTTGTGGGATTTTAGTTCCCCGACCAGGGATTGAACTCGGGCCCTCCGCAGTGAGAGCGCGGAGTCCTCACCACTGGACCGCCAGGGAACTCCCTCTTCTACTCTTTATGTGAATATTAATAATCCTATGTATCGATAACTTGTAGGTTCACCATCTTGTGGGTGACATTAGGGAATGTCTTTGAAAGCAGAACATCCCATTTGAACTAAAGCTAGCAGTTAGAAATAGAAAACGTGTCTAGCAACATATTGTAAATATGAGCCATCAGAATTCAGTGCTAGCATAGAGAAATAATTTTGCTGTGATTTTTTTTTTTTCTTTTGCAGATGTATGTTGATCAGTCAATACTCATATATTTATCAGCTGTGAATCCTAGCTATACCTAGTTATAATGATGTTTTATATCTGTGGGTATTTTTCTTCATCAGTGATCTGAAGATAAAGGTTGGGGGCAGGCACATCAATGCTCACAAGTTTGTCCTGGCGGCCCGCAGTGACAGCTGGAGTCTGGCCAGTTTGTCTTCCACCGAGGAGCTGGACCTGTCAGGTGAGCCTCTGACGGGCTGGGGACTCAAAACTCCCAGCACAAGAGCACTTGGCAGAAGGTTATGGTGTGTAATTTTGAAATATTTGTGGTTTAATGAACGTAGAATACTTTTCTTATAAATTGATGGTGACCATAAACTAGTTAAATAATTCGTGAATCAGTAGATTGTACTTTGTGGACACTTCTGTTTAATATCTGGCTAATAAATCATAAATATTTGAGGATTTACAGTATTCTTATAATTTATAAAATAAGAATATTTATCCAGAAACTCTTTTCATATAGTAGTATGTTATGAATATGGGAGCATGTGTAGAGAAAAATTTTTCTTCCACTCTAAGAAAAAGTCCTGCTGCTGTTCAGTTGCTTAAAATTTAATCATAGTTGCCAAAATTACTTTTCCTGGTCTATAAGAACTGAATTCAGAAGTAGCATTTATTTCAAAGAATAAGAATATTCTTTCTTTAACATCAAAGGATGACCATCAGTCTTCAGGATTTGAATAAGTGCATTGAGCTGTTTAATGTTATTATTTAATTGTTTTATTTTAAAGTATGTTGTGTAGAATTTGGGTAAATATGGTGGTTAAGTAAACTTAAAAACATCGTTTTCAAAAGTTGATTTCAAAATTGCATTTTCACTTAGTACTTGCCTAACAGCTGCTTAAAAAAAATAAAAAGAGCAAATTTTGAATTTAATTCTGCTATTAATAATCAAGAGAATTATAACATGTGGTAAGGAGCATACCCAGGCATTAAGATATGAGTTACTTGCAGAAGTGATTGACTGTGTGGAAAGTCTGAATTATGTCTTTGTTCAAAAGGTTTGCCAATTCAGAAGGTACTGTTTTCCATGTGTAGTGTTAGGAACACTGAGATGATTATAACACCATCCTTGCCATACAGAGCTCATACTCTGTTGGAGGAAATGGGCTAATAACAAATCATTTAAGGCCAAGGCTGTATATACAGTAGTATAATGGCTTTATGTCTAAGGTACAGAAGAGACCAACTTGGGCTGATGAGGAACGTGTCAGAGGTGGCTAACACCTGAGCAGTGTTGCACAGGTTAAATAGGCATTTATCTCAAGAATTTAGGGGGTAGATGTCTGATGCTTCTCCACTGTGAGTGAACTCTGTCTCATGATCATTTCTAGGATTTAACCTGAGGTCCGTAATTCATAGCTGTAAACACACAAATATACATACATGCATATACAGGAGCATATGCATTCATGCCTATAACTAAAACATCTACTTGAGAAACGGTCTTTACTGGAAGGACACCAGTCCACATGATTGAAATCTGAGCAGTTTTTCTTTTTTAAAAGTAAAATCTTTTGAAGCCGTATATCTTTGACCCCATATAACACAATTATGGATAACTTTTAAAACCCATTGGATCATGAGGTGTTCTTCACAATGCATGATAGGATCTTGATTACATGAACAGATAGTTTGCCAAGACTAGTAGAGATAATAAAATATTGAAAATATACAACTTAGTTAGAAAAAAGTTTAGAATAAGTTACCACCTTTTGATACCTACAGTGTCAAAAATTGATGGTCCCAGCAGTTGCGAGGCTCATGAAATTGGCATTCTTGCACATTGCCAGTCACATTATAAATGGGTATGAAGGGTTTAGAAAGCAGTTAGACAGATGAGCTATAAAATAGTCATACTTTTTTTTTTTACCTCATCATCTGACTTCCGTCAGATGGATTCTGTTATAGATAATTCAGACAGTGTAAATGTTTATCATGGTAAATGTAACTGTGAAACATTGAATACAACCAAAATGAATGAGTGGGAAAAATAAAATATGACTGCTCCCCAGAACAAACAAAATTACATAAGAACACAGAAAATTGCATTAATGTATGAAAAGCTTAAACATTGAACTTAAAATTTTGCTTTTACTTTTTTAGTACATTAGAACATTTAAGAGCTGCTTTAACACTATCTGTGACTATCTGACCACAAGATTGGATCACTGAGAAGCAGGAGATTTTCTAGAGTTTAGGAAGGTATAATGTTAATGCCTTTAAATGTCCCTGAACATGCCTCCTGCTGTAAATAATCGGCATGGTTTGATCCGGGCTACAAGGTTTGCTTTCAGGAGTGAGCGGCTGCAGAGTCAATGTTTCTGGTGGCTTTGGTAAATCAGGCATCTACTAAAATAGCTGTAGTGGAGCTTATGGTATCTTTTCTTTTTTTTTTTTTTTTAAGGGTTTTTAAATTTTATTTATTTATTTTGGCTGCGTTGGGTCTTCGTTGCTGCGCGCAGGCTTTCTCTAGTTGCGGCGAGCGGGGGCTACTCTTCGTTGCGTTGTGCGGGCTTCTCATTGTGGTGGCTTCTCTTGCTGCAGAGCACGGGCTCTAGGCGCGTGGGCTTCAGGAGTTGTGGCGCACAGGCTTAGTTGCTCCGCGGCATGTGGGATCTTCCCAGACCAGGGCTCAAACCCGTGGCCCCTGCATTGGCAGGCGTATTCTTAATCACTGCGCCACCAGGGAAGCCCATCTTTACTTTTCTTTATAAAGTTTATCTTTGAAGCGTATCTTTGAAGGATTCCAAGGAGGTGGTTGCATTTGTGGACCTGTTCATGTTTGTGTGTTTTGTGCAGGGTCCTGCTGAGTTGCCTGGGTGGGCATGGGTGTGATTACCTAAATCTGGGCTTGCAGCAACTGAAACTGCCTAAGAAGCCTGTGTGTTATACGATACCTGTAAGCACTACTGCCCATGGCTGCCTCACCCCTGAGGGAGATTGGAAATAGGCTCTTGTAAACAAGTGTATAAATAGCGTAAAAGCTGTGCTTTAAATGGTTGAATCTTTTCCACACTCATGAACTTAATAAAATCATTTTATGAATTTATTGGTATTTTGCTTCTTCAGAATTAGTCCATTAATATCACAAATGCTGAGTGGCAGGCACCTTTCAAGGTACTAGGGTTATAGCAGTGAACAAAATTAAATTCTTATTTGCATGGAACTTACATTCTTAGAGATTGACATCCTAAGTCTCACATTTTCTTTGGAGGTTCTTGTGTAACTGCTATTTCTTAAAATTCAAAATAAGCACAACTTTAATTCTATTAATTGTTATAAGAATTTTAGCACATGTTGATGAAGATACAGTAGGCATTATATACCAAGTATTTAAAATGTATTTGGGTACATGAAAGTTTTCTTAAATCATACCTTGTTCAAAAAAGTAAAATATTTTCTGCTTGATAAGATGCAGTGACAAAGGCACAATCACTTCTGTAGGATTCTTGCCATAAATGCATGACCTCAATCTGATTATGGGAAAGCATCAAACTAACCCAAATTGAGGAACATTCCACAGAATAACTGGCCAGTATTACTCAAATATGTTAAGGTCATGAAAGATTAAGGAACTGTTAGAGATTGGAGGAGACTAAGGAGACATGATAATGAAATGCAGTGTGGTACCTCAATTGGATTCTGGCCCATAAAAAGGACATTACTGGGATAATTGGCAAAGTTTGTAATTAGTTAATAGTATTGTATCGGTCCTAATCACCTGGTTTTAATAATTGTGCTATGGTTATGTAAGATGCTAATATTAGGGGAAGATGGGTAGAGGGTATATGGGAACTCTACCACTGTTCTGTTAAGTCTGAAATTGTTTCAAAATATAAAGGTAAAAAGTATAAATTTGCTTTTTATTTATTGGTTATTTTAAGTATAAAGATGTTTATAAAGTTACTGACTGATCAACTGGGAAGAGAAAGAATATAACTGTTAGCTCAACACAGTACAACAAATCTTGATGCACGATATTTACTTCTTTATGAAGTAAAGCAGTTTGCTTCAGGCTAAATGGTTTGTTTATAGCCTCTCTATAGCACTTCAGTAATAGCAGCTGACACTGAGCAGTTCCAATGCCGTAGAATGGCTGTTTTGAAGCTATAATTTCTTGCATGCTTCCTCCAGCAAAGATCTTATGGTTCCCTGGCATGAGAGTCTATGGTGAGTCATTCCGCTTTCCTGGAATGTGTCCTGCGTCCTGTCAAGCCATTCCAAAAACAGAAAGCATCCTCCTTCCCTCCTTTTCAGTCCAGTTAGGAAAACTACGCACCAAAGCACAGACCTGGGAGGTTGCACTGTGCAGTGGAAGGAGCATAGGGTCCCAGACTCTGTGCTCAGGCACACTAAGGTGCTCCAGCAAACGCACAGGGACAATAGTATCTGTTAGATACCATGTGAACTGCTAGTTCTAGGTTGTTCAGTTTCAGTATTTTGAAGATATCCATGGTTGTTTAAAATATGTCCATAAATTATTTGTTATTCCTCCCTTCAAAGGAGGATCCTGATTCCCCTCCTCTTAAGTATAGGCTGATTGAGCTTGTAAATGATAACATATTACTGCAGAGATAGGTTCTTAGAAGGCATTGTGACTTCTTCCTTGCTCTGTCTTTTGGATTGCTCACTTTGGAAGAAGTTCGCTGCTGTGTCATGAGGACACTCAAACAGCCTTGTGGCCTCCTGCTAACAGCTGAGACCCCCTCCCAGAGATTCTCTTAGAGCTTCAAATAATCTGTGTTATCTGTGGTCATGTCCCCTTACTCAACCCTAACATGGCTTTTGTGTTTTTCTCTCTAATCTCTGTTTATGCTAACTTTGTCTGTGTGTTGGTTTAAAATAGTCTGTTTTAATAATAATCATAGGAAATTTTTGTATAGCAATTAACATGGGGTGGTAGTTTACAGGTATTATCTCATTTATCTTTAGAATAACACTTTGAGGTAAGTACTATTGTTTATTCCCTCATATAGAGGAGGAATATATGGTCATCTACGTATTGAGCAATATATGCTTCCATCTATTGGCTAGTGTAAATAATGTTGCAGTGAATATTGGTGCACAAATCTCTCTTCAGGAGCCTGCTTTCAGTTCTCTTGGGTACATACCCAGAAGTGGAATTGCTGGATCATATAGTAGTTTTATTTTAAATTTTCGAGGGACTGTTTTCTATACGGTCTGCACCATTTTACATTTCCCCCAACAGTGCACAAGGGTTCCAGTTTCTCCACATCCTCACCAGTACTTGTTGTTTACTGTGTTTTGTTTTGTTTTGATAGAGGCTATTCTACCTGCTGTGAAGTGGTAAAGACTTGTTCGTTATGTTTAGTTTGCAGTAGTTTGCTGATGATGTATCTAGATACGATTTTCTTCTTGTTTAGGGTACTCTGATCTTGAATCTAAAAATTTAGGTCTGTCACCAAATTAGGAAAGGACCATCATTTCTTCAATATTTTTCTTCCTTGATCTCTTCTCTCTTTCTGAGACTCCAGTGACACACATACTAGACCCTTTGTTACTATCCAACAGGTCTCTTTGAGGCTCTCTCTTTTTTTTTCCTCCCAACCTTTTTTTTTTTCTGTTCTTCAGATAGGATAAATTCTACTGATCTATCTTCAAGTTTACTGACTTTTTGCACTGCTGTTTTCATTCTGCTCTTGAGCCCACTGAGTATGTTTTTATTATACATATCATATTTTTCATTTCTATAATTTCTATTTGTTTCTTATAGTTTATATGCTGAAAATTTTTCTTTTAGTTTCAAGTGTGTTTTCCTTTACCTTCTGGAGCACAGTTATACTAGATGTTTTCAAGTCTTTCATAAGTTCAATATCTGGGTCATCTTGACGTTAGCATCTGTTGGTTGTCTTTTCCCTTGAAAAATGGTCATATTTTCCAGATGTTTTTCTTTATCAAATGATTTTGAATTGTATTCTGGACATTGCCATTATGTTGTGTAGACTTTGGTCCTGTGTCATCCTCTGGAAAATGCTAAGTCTCCTTAGGTGGAAACTGCAGGTTCGGTTTCACCTGTGGGTGGTGGTTCAAATATCACTTCAGTTCTTAAAGCTGGGCTAGGACTGTTCCATGCATCAGTGGCTTAGAGGCCTATAGCCTGAGGCCTATGCGGCTTCGTACACAGAATTAGGAGATCTCCTTCTCTGGTTCTCTTCACTCTGGGATTCTCCCCTGACCCTTCAGCGCCCTTGGGGCTCCTTTTCCTGGTTCATCTGACCAGAAAGGTGGAGTTTTAGGCGTCCTCGTGGTCACTATGGCAGTGTTCCTCCTGGACAGGTCTACCCTCGGGACAAAGCCATAAAGGGAAAAAAAACAATGGAGAAGCTCGTCCAGTGCAATTGCTTCTTCAAGGTTTGCCTCCCCCTACAATTCAGATGCTTTTGTTTACTTTCAGAATCCTCTGGTAGCTGTTTTTGGTACACTGTCTACAGTTTTTAGCTATAATCAGTTAAAATAGCATGGGTTGTCACACTGCCATAACAGAACTAGACCCTCTATCCTTTTATTCCTTTTTGACACTGGGATTATTTAGAAGTACGGTATGAGGTTTATTTTTATTTCCAAGAAGTTATATTTAAGGGTACATCCTTAAACTGACTAAAGAGGATGTTTATACTGATAAAAGATGCAGTCTATGGGAATTCCCTGGAGGTCCACTGGTTAGGACTCGACGTTTTCACTGCTAGGGCCCGGGTTCAATCCCTGGTTGGGGAACTAAGATCCTGCAAGTCCTGCAGTGTGGCAAAAATAAAAAAGATACAGTCTATCATGATTTTTAAATTTTATGAGCTAAAAACTTTTTGTAAAGTGGATGAAGAAAAAAATAGTTGGAAACTCAAAGACAAACCAGAGTCATAGTAGGAGATTCAAAACACCTTTCTCAGGTTTGACAGATTGAATAGAGGATTTAAGTAACAAAATTAATTTCCTCAGTTTGCTTCATTTAATGGTTAATTGCATACAGATAAGTTTATTCCCATTCTTTCCAAATGTCTTATAAAACATTTATTTAAAATCAGACCAAAAAAAAAAAACCAACTGGGTCACATAGAAAATTTCAAGTTCTCCAAAAGAAAATGTCAAGTTTTCCAAAGCGTGACTATATGCATCGTGGACTACAGTGAAGTCGGAAGGTTGGGTGTTACCTTCTTTTCATCCTTGCAGTCACAGATTTTTACCAGCTTCTGCGCTGGGCCTGATGAGGGGGTGACGGCTTCTAGCAGCAGATATACCAGGCAAGTCATGGATGCCAACTGGTTTCACTTCTCAGAGTCTAATCTTTTTAAAGGTAATTTCTGGTTTATGGGGTCATCTGACTTTTATAGCCACTTGCTTACGTAGATTGGAAGCAGATAGACTGAATCACTTGCCTAAAAGTACACAGTTGCAAGCACATACCCTTCTTCTGGTTCATTGTTCTCTGCCCACCTTATACCACGGGCTGCTTAGTCTGAGTCTCAAAATGGATCTATTCTCAGTTTATTTTGGAGATTAAGGGAAGAGTCAAGGCAGGAGTGGGAAAGTTTGGCAATCACTTGGATCTTATTTCATTTGAAATTTTGAGGGCTTCCAGGACGTCCCTGCTAATGTGGTTTTTAAGAAAACTAGATTTTGGTTTATCAACCGTACAGGTCAAATTTGTTTGTTTGGACAGTTGGGGTAAGGGTTGTTAAAGGAAACCAGCCAAATTTTAAAACAAAATTAATTAAAGAAACTACCACAGAGAAGATATTTGAGGGTTGTGGCGCTGGGGATGGTCTCATCATTAGGAATAAGCTATCTTTCCAAGATAAGGCTGTATGAGCCGAGTGGTGGTATACGGGCAGACCTCGGAGATATTGCAGGTTCAGTCCCAGACCACTGCCATAAAGAGCAAAAATTGTAACAAAGTGAGTCACATGAATTTTTTGTTTTCCCAGTGCATGTAAATGTTATGTTTACACATAGCCTATTAAGTGTGCATTGCCATTATGTCTAAAAAAACAATGTACATACCTTAATTTAAAAATACCTTATGGCTAAAAATTCTAACCATCATCTGATAACACAGGGTTACCATAAACCTTCAATATGTGAAAAAACACTATCTGCAAAGTGTGATAAAGTGAAGTGTAATAAAATGAGGTCTGCCTGTACACAGTTTTGGCGTTTTTGGTGACTCTGGACAAATTGCATGGCCTACTTATTTTTTCTTTTCATTAAGAGACTACTGAGGCATTAAACCCAGTTTACAAAGCTAGCTTAGAATTTCACTGTTTCAAGATCTACTTTGTATACCTTAGACAGCTTAGTTGAAGTACTTCTTCAAGTAAATTGTTTAAATAAATCTAATTAGATTTTCATCTGATTTTAAAATGTTTTTCTCTCTCTTAAGACATTTAAAAAAGTATTATTACTACATCAGCAGGTAAGAGAGAAAAGGAAAAAAAATAGACCTTAACCTAATCACTGTTAGCATTTCGGTGCATTATTTTTCACTGTTTTTTTTTCCCCGCCAATTACACCTTTTTTTTTCTCCTTTTACTATCTGGCTACTTAAGGGGGATGATGGTGAATTAATGTGGTTGCAAGTTAATCAGGGGCCTTCAGTTTCACTCACTTGACATTACTCCCTTCAACCCTCTCCTCCCCACTAGAGTTGGAAGAGAAGGGGTTAATAAGAGCCATTCAGTTGTTGCCTAATTACTAAGTTAATGGGATGTTCCTGTCCCACGTTCCACCTTTCCTAGGTAATCAAGAATTGAGTATCATTTCTTAAACCTTAGCAAGCGTCAAAGTCACATGAAGGACTTGTTAAAACACAAATGCTGGGCCCCACTCTTATATTTTCTGACTCAATAGATCAGGGCGGGCCTGAGAATAAGACTTTCTAACACGTTCCCAGATGATGCTGATTCTGTTAGCCCAGGACCACAGTTGAGAACTATTGGTGTGTAGACCATGATTTTTTGAGTGATCCTCTGACCATCACTGACCTTTTTCTGATTAGCCAAGAGTTGATTTTAGTTGAAATCATAATTTAGATATTTTACATTATGATTTTCATCTCAAGCATTTCCCCGAGTTACTGTAAAGCATTTTAACTTAAAAAAACTACACAAGTAATGCATGTTCATTAAATAAAAATCAGGGAGAAAAGAAGCTAAAAGAAAAATTAGTTACAAATTCCTCCAGGTCGATACTTTTAGTGTATATCTTACCAGTCTCTCAATAGATAGACAGACAGACAGATGGACAATCTCTCTGTGGTCATACCACCCAGAATGTCTTCGATTTTGTCTGATCTTGGAAGCTAAGTAGGGCCGGACTTGGTTAGTACTTGGATGGAAGACAGACACGAAACTATGTATGTGGGTGTGGGTGTGTGTGTGTGTGTGTGTTTGTATGTGTATACACACACATATATACACAGACGAATATATTTAACAAAAAGTGAAATCATTTAATACATGTATTTTTAGTTATGTAGTTTTTTTACTTGCTATGTAGTGAATATCTTTTTATGTTGAATATAGATCTAAATAATTTTAATTGATGCAACATTTTCCAGTTTATACTCTAATTTATTTAATTAGTTCTCTTAAGAGTTTTGCTCCAATTTTTCATTATTAAAAATAATACTGCATTGACTATCTTATGTTTCTCTGTATTTGCTTAGTTATTTTCTTAGGATAATAATCTATATGTATGATTGCTGTGTCAAAGGTTATGCACCTCCCTGGCAGTCCAGTGGTTAAGACTCTGCGCTTCCACTGCAGCACAGCCAAAGGAAAAAAAAAAGGTTACGCACTTTTAAGAATCTTTGCTAGTCTGAGAAACAAAAAAAGTATTCTAGTTTAAGTTTATATTTAGTTATCAGTAAGGTTTATTGGCCATTTTATGTATCTTTGTGAATTACCTATTTATATCCATTGCTGATATTTCCATTGAGTGTCCATCTTCTCATTTTTATTTGTAAGATCTTTTTATTAGAATGTAAACTCTTTGCCATATGTTTAAAATAGTTTCCCCCAGTTTATTTGACTTATATCTTTAATAGGTTCATTTCCCCCACCTACTGCCCCGTGCAGAACTTTTAACACTTTTCTGGAGTCAGATGGTACCCAGAATGCTTAATTACCATTTTTAATGGCTGTGTGATACTTCTTTGAGTGGGGTCTACCAGAATTTAGTTTATTATCCTCAACTTTTAGGGGTCCTCAGGAAGGCCTGAGTATGTCATCTGTGCTTTGTTTTCAAAGTTTTTCTACTTTCTTTCTTTAACCAGATGCTAACCCTGAGGTGACCATGACAATGCTTCGCTGGATCTATACGGATGAGTTGGAGTTCAGAGAAGATGATGTGTTCCTGACCGAGCTGATGAAACTAGCTAATCGGTTTCAGCTACAGCTCCTTAGGGAGAGGCAAGTCACAGCAGATATATTCAAGCACCTCAGATGGTGGTGGCTGAGCTTTAATTATGCCAAGCTCTGGGAAAACAGCTGCTTCTGCTAATGTAAATAACTTTTGCAAGGTGTTCTTTTAAACGCAATAGTGGGGAGAGAATTTTATCTCCCTTGCTTCATGTTATCTTGTAAGCTAAATTTTGCCAAAGCTTTTAGGTATTCTCTTTTCTGTCACTGGTTTATTACCTGAGACTACATAGCTATGTGAGCTGATGAACTGAATGTGAAATAATATAATCCAATGTCCAACGCCTCAACTTTCCCTCCTATACCATTTCCTTTGACATTTTGTTCTACTTTCTGGTATATCTACTTAGAAGGAGTTCTTGGTCGTATTTTCTTGTTAGAAACACATTAATGACTAAATTAGTACATGAGAATCTGCCTCAGTAAGTTTCATAGTGTTTCTGAGGTCTCACTTCATTTGTTAACTGCTTTTTAGGTTCCAAGGAGATAGCCTCCTATGTTTTTTATATTGCATTTTCTCTGTTGCCCTCCCGAGTTGGCCTTTATAACAACAGAAAACAAAACGTTCACCAGACGATATCAAGCAAAATGCCCTTGAGTTTTTGTTGGAGATGTGGCCCTTGGTAGTCAGCTTGGTAGATGGAGCGTCTTTTTATGTCACTTAGTAATCTTTTGTATTCTGCGTGCGTGAAGGAATGGCTTTTTTCCTGGGTGGGTGGAGAGGTAGTTTTAGCTATCAAGAGGCATTCCACTTGTTGTGTTGCCCTCAGTGAGTCAAGAGAGACCTTGCTACTAGAGCTGCTTGTTCTGTTTTCATTATGAGGCTGATGTTTCCCCTGAGATGGCCCACTGTGCCCCACATGAGTCCAGTACACAGGTTACTCCTGACTATCTGTGATTGATGTGGGCTTGAGTGCATTTTAATACCTAAATACAATAAGTAAAAAAAAACCAAACAAGCAGGTCTAAGGTTTGTAGGTACATATAGTATTAGGTTAGCAAAGATAACTTTACTGTCAGGGCCTTTCTTTGGGTGAGTTTTTGAATCATCTGAGAGTGAAATGAGAATGATTTTAATTAGATTGAGTGTGATTTATATCTACTTTTTCCCCCCCAGATTTCCTGAGCTTTCTCCCATTGACCTTGTCAAACTTGCTTGTAAATTAAATTGCTTTGATAAAAGTGCCCTGCAGTTTGGAGTAGTTTAGATAATTGTAATCTGTGTAATGGATTCTTTAATTAGAATGTTTGTTGTTTATTGACTGATTAGGCTTCATAACTGTCAACATTACCAGATGCTCAATGTTGTATTGTTGGATGTGGGCATTAAGTTTATCTGTCATGGCTTTGTTAAGGGCTGGGATGGAAGAGACCCAGTAGCGGGTTCAATTGTTGGCTTTTGAAAGGTCACAGAGCGCCCACTGCTGCCTGCAGGAGAAATTACACATTTGAAATAGTAAGTGAAAGGGCCCCAACACAAATGTGTGCAGTTAAATGTGAAGCCCGTGTTGCTCATTTTTGTAATGTAGGGATCTTGGTGGTTTGGGAATGCTATCACCAGTTTGATGAAAAGGAAGTTTTGGGCATAAGCATTATCAGGAAAATACTCTTAAAAAAGGAGAGAATTAATAGTGTATGCTAACAACTGACAGTTTATATAATTTTTCCTGATTATTAACTACATGTTCAGTGTATGGTATTTAGAAAGTATAGAATGATATAAAAAAAAAAGGAAATCGTCTGTAATTCAACCACTGTTAACTTTTTGTTGTTCATTCTTTCAGTAATTTTTCTGCCTTATATTCACACACGGGATTGATAAAAAACTAGACAGGAGTTTGTGGGACGCTTGAGTATATGCTTGACTTTGTACTTTAAAAATTAGGTTTATCGTTTTTGTGCATCTGTGTCCTTTTTGTACTCTAAAATTAAAAACGTGTATTAACAGCAACAAAATCCCTTTAGAGGAAAGCTAGTCTGCGTTTCCACTTTTCAAAGAGAAGACACAACTGAGAATCTGAGTTTTTAGATATAATTACATGTTCTTCAGTTGTGTAAATCATGTCAGTTACTATTTATAGGCTATCCAAATAGTGAATGGCACTCTGGGGATCCTAGAATTTAGTGAAAATGAAGTGTCTGCCAGTTGTAACAAAACATCTGTCTTCATGAAACATAGTTGAGTATCTTGATGCAGTGTATTTTGGCAGTAGTAAGGAGGGGAATGGAATTTTCAGACTCTCAGCATTTGTCTGTAAAAATGCTTTGTAAAGTCAGTACTCCCTGAGATCACACCATGTTTTAGGATATTAGGATATTTGTCATTGTAAAAGTGGTAAAAGTTTCACATACCTGAAAAGAGGACTTTTCTCCTGGAATGCTCTGATTTCATAGCCTGGGTCAGAATGACTTCAAACATTGCTGTCAGTCTGCTAATAGTTTGGGGAAACTAGTGGTACAGACAGCAGAGGCTCAGAAATAGAACATTGTTATTCATTATTATAGTAACTTATTTAGATATTGTGACAATTTGATTTATAAGTGCCCTGGGGGAGATGCTTCTTCACGCCAAGCTGTGTAGCTTAAAAACAAAGCGCTTAAGCACAGGTCTTGGAATAAAATGGGTGCCTGCATTTACTGCCAGATGGAGAAATGACTCCACGATTATTCTTGCTCCTACCCTAAGGTCTCATTTGTGAGGTTTAGAAAGTTTGTTCCCCCTTCTTCCCAGGTCTTTCTCATGACTTTCCTGCTTTCCTCCCCCATCTCCCACTCTCCACTTGGTATCCAAACCTCACCTGTTAGAATTGGGAGTTATCCGCTCGCCAATCAGTTATTCTTATTTATAGTAGTACTGAAACCCATTCGTATTAGTTATTAAATTATGCAGCTTCCTTGAGAAGGACCTCAGCTTGCAAGCAAACATACCTCCTATGTACCTCAGACTGTGCAAGGCTTACATAGTTTTCCTTTATCTTGGAAAACACACAGAGATCCCCTGAACCTCTGAGATAGAGTAATGTCTCACGGGGGAGAAGGTGGGGTCACAGGGAGCTCGTGTAGTTTGGCCCCTCAAATTCCGTGGGCCTCAACTCAGGTCTTTCTTACCTCACGGTTCACTTTGCGTTCAGCACTGTGTGCTGCCCTTGTGATCAGAACATGGTTTTTGTGGGAGCTGGGGACAGAAGCGGCGGTGGGGTGTCGGGGAATACCTGACGCCACTTTAGGCCTCTCGACTGCCCTTGGAGGTGAACCTGATTTGTAGGGAGATGTTCAGGCAAAGGAGATGGGAGGGCCGTGTCACCTGCCTCCTTCCCCCGGGCCCTGTGCTGTGGAGGCCCACCAAGGTTTCCAGGAATTCTGGGGCAGTGGAAGTGTGGGCCTTCCCAGTGCTACATCTTCTAGGCTAGGACATGCGTGTGCCTGCTTTGTGCTACCAGAGGCCTGCGTGCAGCCCTCTCTTCCCTGACGTAGTTGGGGCTCTCCTAGTGATTGTGAGAGTCTTGTTATTGTTGCTGTTGTTGTTGTCATGTTGTTACCAGGCTCTATGGGACATCCGTTGTAGCCAGTTCTTCTCTGTCTGGTATACTATAGTTTGACTCTTAACTCAGTTGTTTCTATACATGATAGATTTTTTAAAGTGGGCTTTCTAAAATCAGCTTTATTGAGTTACAATTCACATACCATATAGATCACCGTTTGGGGAAGACCTTTAAGGAGGTGTTCATTTATTGAGGCATAGAGCCTCATATTTGAAGTGATTTCTAAGCCACACTGGTTGCATGATAGAGTTGTGCTAGTGGGAACTGCAAACATGTCCCCTACAGTTAAATACCAAAGGACTGAATTTGATGCATTGTGTGTTTGATATTACAATTGCCTGTGTGGTATGATTACCAAGTTTCACGTGATTACTTTCAAGGCAGTTGGGGGGTTATGCTTAACATATTTATTTACAGATTATTTTGGTTCTGACCAGAATGAGCAATATAATAATGAACTTCTAGTACTTGTAAAATATAGTAACTCAGCTGCAATTCATTCGTAGCTGCTTTGCTTAAACCTTACTTACACTTTAGTGCTATTGGACATGGCCAGGCAGTACCCAGATTATTGCTTTGGTTTGTTTGTTTGTGAATAAATTGGTCCTAATAATACTGTTGGTCATTAAAATTGTCTCGTAGATGTGAGAAGGGTGTGATGTCCCTGGTGAACGTCAGGAACTGTATCCGCTTCTATCAGACTGCGGAGGAACTGAACGCCAGCACGCTGATGAACTACTGTGCAGAAATTATTGCAAGTCATTGGGTGAGTGTGAGACCGAGAGGTGTGGAAAAGCACCTTCTCTGGAAGTCAGAAGACTGGGGCTTGGGACCTGGTTCCACAGAAGGATACCTCGCTGGCCCCTCATTTCCTTTCATAACAAAATTGAAGGCTAAGTAGTCGCATTAGGTGATCTGTGAGATTCTTTTGGGCTCTAAAAGTCTCATGGTTCTGATTTCGGAGTAGAGGAGCAGAAGATGGCTCAGGTCAAGAAGCAGGCTTGGAGCGGAGGGACGCAGGCCCGCTCTGCCCTCCGTCTGCGGGCGTGGCGGCTGAGCCCCGGGAGCGGGTGCTGCTGTGCGGCCCTCCGGGCGCTCCCTGCCGCCTGGTCGTGTGGAAGGCGCTGTTAAATGCACACGTGCCCTTCTTAGCTAGCTTCCATCATAAAGACAGGTCTTGCACTTCTTCGTCTGTTTTGCATTTTTCAGAAAATCATGGCTAGGGCTACGTTTATAACCTAGTTTCTGCAAATTGTTCGGTACTCCACAGCATTATGAGAAAAAGTGTCTTAAAGAACCGGATTTTAAAGAATTGAAACAGGAACGGTAACCTTTCTGCTAAAGCAGGTAGAAACTTAGAGAGCTGCAGCAGTAGAGAGCGGTGGTGACTCAGTGGACTGAATTGTTTGTGGAAGTTCTGATTAATTCTGTAGCTGTCACCCTTGTGGGGTTGAGGGGCAGGACTCTTCTCGCGGGCAGGGCTCCTTGTGACTCCGTCCCTGTGGAGTGTCCGCGTTGCCCGTGCTGTGCCGTCTCGCCCAGAGGCAGGGTAGTGCTGTGGTGAGGGGGGGGGGGGTCCTCGCTCGGCAGGTGGGCCTCTGGGCTCCAGATCCCGGCTTGGCCGTTCACTCAGTGTGCGAGCTGGGCACATTAATTAGCCTCTTTATGCTTTACTTTCTTCATCTGTGAATGGGGATAATAATAGTACCTACCTCATAGGGTTTTCGTGAGGATTAAATGAGTTGGGAAATGTTAAGCCCTTTAAAATAGGGCCAGACACATTCCAAGGGCTTCTTAAGAAATGTCAGTTGCCGTTATTGTTGATATGTTGAATCTGTTCTGCTTTTCACTGTCTCTTTAATCCTTAGGATGACTTACGGAAGGAGGACTTCAGCAGCATGAGTGCTCAGTTGTTATACAAAATGATCAAATCCAAGACTGAGTACCCGTTACATAAAGCTATCAAAGTGGAGAGAGAAGACGTGGTCTTCCTTTATCTAATTGAAATGGATTCACAGGTACTGTACCTTTTCCCCAAACTATACTTCTCTTGTTCTTCTCTACAACGCTCCTCACTTTCTCTGAGCCATTGCTGGCACAGTCTTTAATGTGCATATTTCTACTAGTAGTTTGTTCGAGGCAGTCTGAGCTTTTCCTCTCATGCTTCTCAGTTTTCTTCCAGCCTCTGCCCATTGCCCACTTCCAAAGACACGTCCACATTTTTAGATAGTTGTTACAGCAGTACTTAACTTCCAGGTACCAAAATCTGCCTTAGTTTCTCTTTTGCTACTGTAAGAAATTACCACAAACCTAGTGGCTTAAAACAACACAAATTTATTATCTTACAGTTTTGTAGCTTGGAAGTCCAGTACAGGCATCACCCATCTAGAAGTCAGAGTGTTGGCAGGCTGTGTTCCTTTCCGGAGGCTCTAGGGAAGCCTGCTTGTTTGGGTTGTTGGCAGAATTCAGTTCCTTGTGATTATAGGACCAACATCCCCATTTTCTTCTGGCTGTCAGCTGAGTCAGGGCCATTCTCAGCTTCTAGAGGCCACCACATTTCCTTAGCCCGTGGCCCCCTTCCTCTGTCTTCAAAGCCAATAGTGGCAAATCAAGTCTTTCTCGTGTCACAACTGTCTGACCTACTCTTCTGCTTCCCTCTTTCACTTTTAAGGACTCATGGGATTAGATAGATTGGGCCCTCCTGGATAGTCCAGGGACACTCTCCCCATCTCAGGGTCCTTAACCGTAATCACATCTGCCAAGTGCCTTTCATTGTGTGAGGTGACATAGTCACAGGTTCGGGAGATTAGGACGTGGACATCTTTGGGGGCTGTTCTTCTGCTTGCCACACCGCCTTAGAAGAAATGTAGCTGCTCTGGGCAGATGGCTGTGTCGTGTGTTTTATCCTGGGTGTCCAGGGTGTGGGGGAGGCATTAAACTGCTAGGAGGAATTAGATAGTTAAGCAAGCCACAGTCTTTTGTGAAAATGTGAGCTGTTTCCCATCAGGCTCTCTGAACCTCTGTCCTGACACTTGTGTTCCTACAGCATTGTCTGCATTTCCCCCTTGTACTGTCTTCCATGGTGTTTGCACCTGCTCTGTGATCCCCGTTAGTCCTGGGCTGCCTGAAAGGCGTGAGCCCTGAGGAGGCCTGAGAGAAGTTTGTGAATTCAGTTGAATTTGGAGAGTAAGCTATAGTAAGTTATAGGACTAAAATTTGACATTTGTGTGAGATGATTTTTAAGAGTCAAGGTGTGAGAGATTCAGTTGTATTCTCTACTGGATGGGTGCTGATTTACAAATTTCTCTGCGCAGCTCCCTGGGAAGCTGAATGAGTTGGATCATAACGGAGATCTTGCTTTAGATCTAGCCCTTTCACGACGACTAGAGAGTATCGCCACCACTCTGGTTAGTCACAAAGCTGACGTGGACATGGTGGGCAAGAATGGCTGGAGC
The DNA here is from genome assembly GCF_028023285.1 of Balaenoptera ricei. NCBI lineage: Eukaryota > Metazoa > Chordata > Mammalia > Artiodactyla > Balaenopteridae > Balaenoptera > Balaenoptera ricei. The sequence goes on along the minus strand of NC_082658.1, from coordinate 52,390,461 downwards.
TTGTTACATAAAGGCATCCAAAGAGGTAGGAAGAAGCGTATTTTATATTTTTCGCGGTGGGCAATTTTACTTTTATCCAGGTAACTTTTGAAGACTGACCCTGTTCCACAGATTCTCAAAGGCTTCTTGAGTCTGTACTTGCAGGCTACATGATTTAGAATTTGTGATCAGTGGGTCAGAAGAGAGATGGAAGAGCTATTGCCTTATGCCTTGTTGGTTAGGCTCTTCAGAATGTCAGCAGGACCCCCAGAAGAAGGCTAGAAAGATGGTACTTATAGAAAAAGTACCTTTTACTTGTAAGCAATTGATGTGTTATTTGCTTATTCAGTACATCGCTTTCTCCAGAAATTGTGCTAGGAAGACTTTACTTGTATCAGTTGCTGTAAGAGAGGGAAAGTATCAAGAACACGAATATTTAAACGCATTCTTGGATTCAAGAGTTTTCACTTTTACAGAATAGACTTGTCATAGATCATGACAAAGTGATGAAGTTTCATTTTGTTCTTGGGAAGTTATTTGAAATTGTAGCTCTGTTTGAGTACATTGTCATTAGTAGTGGGAAGCTATGTAAGTGATAGAATTACGATCAAAGCATTTTCACCTTATTGAATTAAAGGGAAACAAGTACTAGTCTTTTGTTTTTCCCATGGCCTTAGTAATTCTTAAGTCCCAAATGGATCCTGCCTGACTCTACTTTGCAGTAGTCATTTTTTTTTGACAGAGTGAGAAGCTATATAGGGGTAGAGTTCCAGTATGGAATGAAACCTTTCAGATGTCTCAAAGCCTTCATTTTGTAGAGTATAGAGGGATAGATGACTTGATTGAAGTACTTGACTGTGGCCACTTTTTTGTTTACATGTGGACATCAGAAACAGAGTACGTGTAATGGTTTCCCCATATCTTAATCATGTATGTTTAATCTTCCAGCTGTGCATTATTATACCGTTATTATCTCTGCTACACTTTTACCATTCACAAGTTGCTCCTAGTTGGTGGAATGTAGTTACTTCAAGTAAGGTCCTGTTGCAGCTGTGGCTTTGCCCTTTTTGGGCATAGGTTTTAATATAAATATCCCTCTAGGTCATGTGTTAGAGTGTTAAGCATGCTGGCTGATGGAGAGGAAAATTTTGTTCATCATGGGGAAGGAAATCCTTAGAGTATGTCAGTGTCAAGAGCAGATGCATTTTTCCCAAGCACCACTCCACGCTGTGCAAAGCCATTGGATGCTGAGCACTGGGTGTGTGTTCAGTGGGGAAAGTTTCCACCACATCAGGAACTATTCTTTCCCATACTGTTTAGTGTCTGAAATGTTTATTTTGGAAACAAGTAAACTTGTTACTAAAAAAACAATCTCAGAATTATGTCTCTTTCCTCTTAAGGACTTAAATTCTTATGTATGATGAAAAAACATCTTTGATGAGTTATTAAATATTTTGATGATTGCTTAGTTACAAGAATTGCCAAGAATTGGGGGTGCATTTTTGGTGCTTATTTGCAGATGATTTAATCTTCTGCTCTGAATTTATTAGTTGCTTGCAAGCGTGTGGGCTGCAGTGTGGGCGTGGTAAACTTGATTGTTGAACGTGGCAGTGTGGCCTGGTGTGGAGCACGGAGTATTGGCATTGGAGCCTGGATGTACCAAGATGGGAATCCTGGCTCATCCACTTACTCTGTGGCCTTGGGCAAGTCACTTAACCATTCTTGAGTCTCCTTTTCCTCACCTGTAAGGCGGGAATCATTTCTGCTTTACTGGTTGTTGGGAGACTGAGAGACAGGTTAGTAGCACACCTCGCCCAGTGACTAGCATGTGGCAGGGTCAGCCTGCAGCTCTTACCTTGCCCCTGTGTTGCAGTGCCATGACCAGCTTCAATTTCTGTAGGAATTTTTTTCACCTTTCCTTCTTCACCTTGAGCTGTCAGTCTGTTGACCTGCCCAAATGATTAAATTGAGTAATATACCTAAAATTTAACTGTTAACCTTACTTTTTTTTTTTTTTAATTTTATTTATTTATTTATTTTATTTATGGCTGTGTTGGGTCTTCGTTTCTGTGCGAGGGCTTTCTCTAGTTGTGGCGAGCGGGGGCCACTCTTCATCGCGGTGCGCGGGCCTCTCACTATCGCGGCCTCTCTTGTTGCGGAGCACAGGCTCCAGACGCGCAGGCTCAGCAATTGTGGCTCACGGGGCCAGTTGCTCCACGGCATGTGGGATCTTCCCAGACCAGGGCTTGAACCCGTGTCCCCTGCATTGACAGGCAGATTCTCAACCACTGCGCCACCAGGGAAGCCCACTGTTAACCTTACTTTAAGTTCATTGTAATATGAGTGAAGATCCTCAGTATATGAGGTTTAGGTCTGGTTGTGGACACACATTAGAATCTCTAACCAGAAGAGTCACCAATCATCCTAATAACCAAGTGTACCCATCAGTTTGTTTCGAGAGTGCACCTGTGAATGAGTCCACAGGAGATATACATGTGACCAGAGGGACGCCATCTCCTCTGATTAGCTGGATCTGAGCAAGAAGATGAATCCTTGCTTTTTAAAACAATCTTCTTGTGCTTATTTTCCTTGATGATCAACATCAATCAGTGGGTCTCTTAAGCAGCATGCTCCTATCTAATTGTTTGTAGGAGGTTTGCAGATGATGCCACCAACTGGAGCAGCATGAGATACAGCTTTTGTTAATTAAATAATGAAAGTTACTGCCTGGTCCCTGAATGAAACTTCGGTCAGGGAGCTTTGTTGAAAGAAAAATTGTGTGTGGATTTTTTTTAAACATTAACTACATTGTTAGGAATATTTTTATGTGGACAAGTCATTATACATTTACTTGGCAATTTCAGGGAGTGAAGTGATGAAGTAATTGGAACTGTTAAGCACCAAGCAGTTTTTGTTTTAACGGTTTTTGATGGAAGTCGTTCTAAAATGTATTAGAAGTTTTCTTATTGACAGAAACTTTATAAATGGTGTTTTTGGCATTTTCTGTTCCCTCCCTTGGTTCTGCTTTTTTGATGTCAGTTGTCTATTTCCTCTAGGTTGTAGATCCATGGGCTGACTTTCTGTTAATGTAAAACATCATCAATTTTCAGTTGCCAATAATTCCTAAATGACTTCTTGTGTAGGGTGCGTATATTGTATGTATGTATATATGTGTAAGTTAAAAAAAAAAAAAAAAACTTCGGCGCTTATGAATAAAGTAAATCTAATCTAAAAGCTATGATTCTTTTTAAGAGGGCTTAAGATATAAAAAGTTTTTTTATTATGCCATCCATCTGAATCCAACCATTGATCTGTACCCTTATTTCTGTGTGCACTATTGCCCAGTTTATCTTCTGTGTGTATAGTGTATTACAAGCTTTTCATTGACATATTTTAGCTTTACTATCTGTTTACTACTTAGTTTGGAATATATGCCAAGCTTAAAGATAATGAAACCACATTTCACCTGTCCCCCAGTACGTTATTTATCAGATTTGTCATTTTAAGGCTCTCTGTCCTCATAATTCTAAATTTTCTTTCCACTTCCAGAATGTAAGTGGCTTTCTCTAGGATATTTTATTCTATTGCTAATGTATTGTTTTTACATATTCTCTCCTAGACTGAATCTCTGTGGGGTTTGTTCATATTACACATTAGGGCCCTACTGAGAACCCTAGTATGTCTGTGTACATATGGACAGCAAAGGTCTGATCCAGGCTAATCCCTGATATGCATGTTACCTGCTGCTTTCAGAGCTCTACCGACATCTTTCTGTAAAGAAATCTAAGCTTTGGTCCTTTGCACACGATGCTGGTAAAGATTGTATCTTCCCCTACCCCCCAAGAAAAAAATCAGGGACAGAAGAATGAAAAGATTTCAGAAGGGTCTGGTTAGAGAACTCTTAAGTTACCCAGAATCATAATTGATTGGAATTAGAGCCAGTCTGTTAAAGTGGAACCTTATAACTTCAACCAGTCAGTCCATTTTCTTCCCAAACATGTCCCTGGTGCCTGTTTTGTATAAGACAGTGGTAGATACAAAAATAAATCAGACACGGACCAATCAGAATATGAGGGGCCTGTGGTGGCCTAGCCACCTCAGTGCCAGAGCTCACACTCTCCAGCAAGATGGTCCCTTGGAAGAAAGAATAGAGCGGATGGGAAATACTGAAAACCAGTTGATTTTGAAATTCCATGTCTACTGAAGACTAGATGAAACTCATATCATTCGGATGAATAATACAGGAATACAGCTAACAGACTTGAGAGCTTTGCCACTCCTGAAATCCTAAGCCCCGTTCTCGATATTCAGACAGCAAAAGTATAGTTGAAGAAGATGAAACGATATTGCGAGATATAAAGGAAAACTTCTCATAAGTGCCTGTGTAAGAGCCACTGCACGTATAGCAGGTTAGAGGTAAGTATTGCTTAGGTACAGACTGTGGTCAAGAATGAGAGAGGGAGATAAATTGTGTTGTGGAGGAATCTCGGAACCCTTTATGAGAGTTAATGACCTTCGAAGGATAGAAGCCTGGTATACTTAAAATTGTGAAGTGATATTGAAGCGAGGGGTCAGGACAGATGACAACAGGTAATCAGTTGAATTTGAGTATGTAAGTCCGTGATCTCAATGATGAGATCTTCTTTGTCTGCAGTTACTGACTGGTACCTTTTTGAGGAAACATTGGTCAGAAAAGCTTGCCCTGGGTGTTGTCATATGTGACCATTTCTTCTATTGTTTCTTTTCAAGGAGATCTCTTTGCTGCCACTTTCCTCATTAAGAACGGGGCCCTTGTCAATGCTGCTACGTTGGGTGCCCAGGAGACACCGTTGCACCTTGTAGCATCGTACAGTTCAAAAAAACACTCAGCAGATGTGATGTCCGAGATGGCACAGATTGCAGAGGCCCTCCTGCAGGCTGGCGCCAACCCCAACATGCAGGACAGCAAGGGCCGGTAAGTCGGGGAGCAGATCACCTGCTCTGAGCACAGTTCCCGGAGTGTTATTTTACGGTGGCACATAACTGGCAGGCGGGGACCTCATGTTTTTTAGTTCAGCATTATTCGCTCTGAATTCTATGGAAGTTACAAACATCGATTCGTTTTGCAAATGAGAGAGACGACTAAGGCCAGAGGCACTTGGGGAAACCATTTCCATCCTGGGTGACTGAGGTCCTTGGATCTTGAAGCAGTTTCTGCCATCTCCACAAAACTCCATTTCCACCTTCTTGTAAATACCTCCGCTTTAGACAGCTCTGTCCTCACAGCTTGCCATCTTCTTCCACAGCGTACTGACAGTAGTTGTCGTGTTCCTTTTGCCCCTTCCCAGAAATATTTGGTTGAGGATTCCTTGTGGTTTAGAATCTGAGAACGGGCTGCTTATCTCTGGGACAGCAGTGTGTGAGGCATTGAAGGGAGTTAAGCCACCTGAATCACCAACACTAGGGGGACCCACTTCTTATCATAGCAGCTCAGTATTTTGTACCTTTAAAAAACCCTCTCAAAAAATAACTGTGAGATCCTGTCAGAACAGGAAACTAGATTTGTGTGATGGGTAAGGTACTTAAATAAGGCGGATCTCCATGAACTCAGTATAATGTCATAATTACCTTATTTCCCAAAATAATTGCATTCTTTTTTTTCTTCTGGTGATTCCTTAATTTTTTTCCTCCAAGTGTAATAAATTCTGGCATTCTGTACCTCTGAGGTAGATACCAGCCTGGGAGTCCCTGTGCTCTGTGGTGGCCGTCTTCCTCAGGGCACATGAGGGCTAAATAAAAGCAGTGAAGGGTGGTTACTCAATTCCTACCGTTGCCACTCATAGTGTGTTTGAGTATAACAGAGAATTATGGGAAGAAAAAAATTTCTTTTCAGAATTGTGGAGGATAGGTAGGGGAAAGTAGGCATACCTATGGCAGAAACTACTGTTTTATTTGTTTTAAAAACGTGAGTACATATACATTCAATGAGGGTCAGTATTTAACTGAAGAGTATTTTATATCTCTTCCTTTTATTGATTCTTGTTCTTTTGGCTACTGAATAAATTGTAACATATAATCAGATCCATTTTCATCCTTTGATACTTGGTCATGGTTTTGGAAGACTGTTTGTCAGGATAGAAAAAGAAACCCTGGCAGAAATGGGGAATTTCTTGTGGATTCTAGTTGCCTCCTGCTGTGAGTGGTCCTGAACTGGGCCCGTCCTGAATTGACACCTCTTCTTCTTCTTCGTCCTGTAGGTCTCCCTTACACTTGTCCATCATGGCCAGGAATGAATACGTGTTCAACCAGTTGCTGCAGTGTAAACAGTACGTAGGGAGACATGGAGAAATGCAAAAGCAGTTGTGAGGGTGGGATTGTGAGTGAAAAATAATTCTCTTAAAATGTCTTTTAGCATTATCCATTTTAGTAAGTAAAAGTAAAATAAAAAATTGTCATTCATAAAGTACAAAGATAAAGAATGAGGCTGTTGACAGTACGGAGTGTCAGAAGACGATTATACTTGCTATTCACATTGCTTCCTCATTCCAGATTAGATTTAGAGCTGAAAGACCGTGAGGGCAGCACAGCTCTGTGGCTTGCCGTGCAGTACATCACTGTGTCTTCCGACCAGTCCGTAAATCCCTTTGAAGACCCCCCTGTGGTAAATGGGACTTCATTTGATGAAAATAGCTTTGCAGCCAGACTCATTCAGCGTGGCAGCAACACCAATGCACCTGATACAATAACAGGTAAAACACAGACCCCTAAGAGCTGATGCTCAAGTCTGGAGACCCCATGAAATATTGTGTCAGTGTTTTTACCAAAAATTTAAAAACTGAACGGCATGCTATTATGAGAATTATTTTGTACGTAATTTTAACCATAGTAAAAAGCCCGATCTTGTGCTTCCAAAAATCTAGCCAGACTCTATAAGTCCGTTAAGCTGAAACACTTCTATTTATTTAATGCAGTGAATTTCAGTCTTTCTGGACTCAGAACTCTTTTCACCCTCTTAAAAATTATATCCCAAAGAGCTTTTGTTTAAGTGGATATCTTTGGTATTTACCATATTAGAAATTAAAACTGAGAAATTTTTAAAAGATGCATTAATTAATAAAAATAACAACAAACCATTTTATGTTGACATATAACATTTTTTATGAAGAATAACTTTCAGAACAAAATTTAGTTGGAAGAGTGACTGGTTTCTAGTATCTGCATCTGTATTCAATCTTTTGAGATACGTTGTTTTGGTTAAAGAAGATACCCTCACACACTGATGTAGTTGGAAAACGGGGCATATTTTCAGAGCCTTTTCAGATAATTGTGGATATATTTCTTTGATACTACAGCGAGCAGAATTTATCAAGGGATAATTTTTTTAAGGTTAGTTGCAATATGGAATCTGAAACTATATCAATGAACTTTTTGTACTCTGTTATATAAAATCCATGGTCTGTGTGTGCTTTGAATGGATTTCTTCATGTGTGATTTTGTAACATCATGCCTTAGTCATTTGGAAAATCTTGTTTCACTGAGTTATGCAGATCTTCAAAATGTTCATTTATTTTAGAATCACATTTATTAATATCACCACTGATCTCATTGGAAAAGTCTTTTCAGTATTGAGAAGCTGTTAAACTTACAGTTGCAGACAAAAATTTTCCAAAATTCTAATATTTCACCTGCAAGATCAAATTTTATCATTTGGTGGAAATATTGCCAGTTGTTTTTCTTACAGAGACAGGCTTACTTTTTAAGAAATTGTCTGTCAAATAGTCAGGTTTGAATAACCATAGTTTGTTAATCAGTCATTCTTTCAAGTAAAAATGGTGTTGTTAATCAGTCATTCTTTCAAGTAAAAATGGTGTTCCGTGAAAAAACTGTTAGTTCAGCTTGCAGTGTAACAATGGCACAAGTGCTTTCCTTTGAGACAACTTGTGTAATTTGCTACACAACAGACGTAACATACTTTATTTACTTTATGCGTACTTCTTATTTTGTCACACAGAATTTTAAAGACATGTACTCGGTGTTGAGGTTTATTAAAGTTAGTAATTTCTGCTGCTTTATCAAGGGCCACCGTCAGTGAAACTGGTTATTTTTTGGACCGAGTGCGTCGCCGTGAGGAGTACAGTGACTACCACTAGTACATTTTGGGGCCCCTGCCTTGATTTGTGTTAAGGCTCCCCAGTTTGATCCACCATTGCTTTTGTGCCATCAGTGCAAATGTCAGCACAGTGGGAAAAAGCAGATAACATCAAGTATTATTATTATGAAAAGAGTTTTGACCTCCTGGACCCCCTGAAAGACTCTGAGGAACCCCTACGAATCCAAAGACCACACTTTGAGAACCACTTTTAATGTGAATATGTCCTTGATCTGACTAAATAAAACATGGGGATATTTTAAGGAGCGGGATTCCATATGGTTCAGTATTGAGTGCTAGCAGTGTATAAAGGATGGGTAAGTGCCACTAATGAGGGGAATTGGCCAAAAAAAAAAAAAAAAAAAAAGATAGATATTAAATATCCCTTCCCCTAAAAGAAGTTAATAATTAACTTTAAATAAAGGTCAAATGAAATCACCCTTTGGGTGACATAAAAGCTAAAGGCAGCAGTACTACAGGATAGGGAGTACAGGCAGAACTGTGTTTTAGACTAAAGATCCTCTGGAAATGAGATAGTTACTAAATTGCTTTTAATTTATAAATGTATGTTGGTTATTGACCATACTTCTACTGATTTCTGATTTAACTGCATTATAGAAGAGTGTGACATATAAGAGATAGGTTCTTTGGTGTTTCGGACTTGAATGTTAGACTCCTAGAGATACAGTTTTTATGAAAGTCTGACGTGTACTTGAAAAGAATTGCATTCTTTAATTGTAGGGTGCATGTAGCATTCTCTGTTTACGTCCATTAAATCAAGCTTGTTCATTGTGCTGTTCAGATCTTACTCATTAGCTTACTAACTTTTGGACTCCTTGATCTGTCAGTTTCTGGGAGGTATATTAGAAATGGTCACTGCGATTATGGATTTGTCCATTTTTCTTGCTAGTTCTGTCAATTTTACATTATATACTTTGAGTTTTCATAGACACATCAGTAATGTTTTAGCAGTAGCAGGTTAT